>NC_056725.1:262863806-262943806 GCF_019279795.1 Protopterus annectens
GGGTAATCATGTGTGAGGGCGATAGGGAGCAACAGATACATACACATAGCTTTCTGTATGCACAGAAGTCTAACTGCATTTGTACCATTTGTTCATTTATTCTAAAATCCTGTGTGTTCAATCTACATGTAATTACCATCTGATTTTTGACTATGCTATTAAACATAAATTGGGGTGCATGCTATACCTGGATAAATGTTTTTTTTTTACATATTTAGACTTTTGTACTAGAGGTTACAATAAAACTAAAGTATGTCAGATAAAGAATAATATATTAGATGAAAGAAACATTCATTATCAACCAATTTTTCTAATAATACTTCAACCGAACAGCAGAAAAATAAATTTACTTCTAATCAACATTGATTTACAGTAACATATGGTCTGAAGACAACAGGACTTAAAAGTATAAAGAAATACTGGCCAATGCTTGCACAGGTAGCAAAGTTAAAAGAAGCTTTTGACACAGGTCCTTTATATGCATATAAGAAAGAAATGACATTGAAAAATAAACTTTGTTAAAAGAACAAATTAAAACTTTACCAAGACAATCAGGTGGTACTGGGACTAGACCTTGTAGAAAATGTAGTTTTTCAAATGTATTTATCTGGAAAGTTCTTTTTTGCATCCTTTGACAGGAAAATCTTTTAATATACAAGCACTGGGTGACTGTAACAATAGAGATATTGTATACATACAATGTGTAACATCTGCCCA
Organism: Protopterus annectens; assembly: GCF_019279795.1. Classification (NCBI taxonomy): domain Eukaryota; kingdom Metazoa; phylum Chordata; order Ceratodontiformes; family Protopteridae; genus Protopterus; species Protopterus annectens. The sequence continues at coordinate 262,864,524 of NC_056725.1, forward strand.
GCATTCTATATAGGTAAAACTAATCAAAGACTAAAATATATGATTTGTAGCCATTTGTCTGAGGTTAGAAGGAAAAAGACTACTAATGCACTTTATAGGCACATTTTAGATTAAGGGTGATGAACACCATTTTAATTTTCTTGTTTTATTAACACCCCAGCTTACATCAGAGGGGAAGATAAAAGAAATTTAACAGATAAAATGGAAACTAAATGGATTTTGTGTTTTAGGGCTCATTTTCCACCAGGCTTAAATGATATTTTAAGCATTAAGCCTATTTTAATAGAGTTACATGATAACATTCATTAGAAATAATGCATGATTTTTAATTTATACTTAAGCAGAGAACATCTTGTTTTAGTATTTAATTAGGTAATTGTTTGGTTATTGTTAGCTGAATGTATTTAAGTAACCTTTGGAGCAGAAAGAGTTTGATGCCTGATGAACCAGTGTGAATGCTGTGAAAATGTTTTACTTGTTTCTGAATAAACCAAGCTACTCGTAGTTCCAGTTTTCTTTTTTTTTTTTTGTAATATATATTGAGGTTTCTCTAGATTTACACACACACACACACACACCCACACACACACACACGTATATATATATATATATATATATATATATATATATATATATATATATATATACTTTTTTGGTGTACTAAATATTTGTATATTTAGGTAACATGAGTAACTTACATCACTTGCCATCTACAAGTGATAAACAGCCAGCACCAGTTAAGCATATACAGGACATTATAGAAGTTAAACAAAATTGTTTACTTCTGGAGATACCTACACTAATGGATGAAACAAGGGCTGTATTAGAGAGGAACATACTTATTTCTCAATATAAGATAAAATTATTTGAATTTGAAAGGAAGATGTATACTCTTAAAAAGTTGCAATGGCAACGGCTTACATTTGAAGCATATTTCATAGGTTCATAGATTAGTTCTAGGCTAACTGTCCTTGCAAGCTATTTTAAGCCTAGCCAATTATCCTGTGTGAGACTCAAACCCTGCACCTTGTGTTTGTAAGGCAAACATCTTAACTATTAGGCCAATTTGCATCACAAACTTGTCCCTCGGGGCTTACAAATTCTGAAAATGCCCACTTATAGGTACAAATACCCTGATCTACTAAAACAATGGCAGGGTCTTAATCTAAATATTTCCTATGAATACATGAAACTGATGAATAAACATTTTGAACCTATGGAAGTAACTTTAAAAAGTGAAATTACTATGCTATATCAAGATCTGCTGAATTCTGTGGAAAATAATTACATTCATTGCTGTTGCATGAAGTGTTACATAAAATACTCATGTTTGAAGAAAAACTAATAAGTATAAAGAAGAAAAAATTGCTTTGGGATTTCCTGGACTTCCGCAAAGGATACAGTTTTACCTGGCCTAATCCAAAGACTACTATGGAACCAACATCACAAACTTTCACCAAGCAATGGCCTTTAGGTTCAAATGTGGAAGGAATGCTGATTCCAGCAATGGAAAACATCAGTCTCTTTCCGATGCATGAACAGTTGTTGATAGTTACAGCAGAGGCTAATACACAGCTTTGGAATATGTCTAATTACATTAATAAGCCTCCAGCACTAACAGTTAATGTTAATTTAGTTTCTGCTTTGGATCCTGTGGAATTATTTGTTCCAAAATACTTTGACAGTTCACCACAACTGTTTCCTATACCACCCAAATGAAATCAGAGCCAGAGCCAGCAAGAACAGAAATGAATGACTCGAACAGAGGTAAAGCAAACTTGCAGCAAGTTGGTATTGTTTTTAATTTATCCAAATATAAACTTACTGACTCTGAATTAAACGCATTGAACAAGGGACTCAATTATGTGTCAGCTACAGATACTGATATTGCAAAGGTATGAATTGAACTAAAACTTCATACAAGAAAATTAAATTTGCAAGCTACATTTAAAGATAGGTCACATGTCTTTCCATGTGCACTTCGTAGGAACAGTATGTATACACCACCAATGAATAATGTCATTCAGGCCTTTGAGATAATGGTTGAAAATGAAATTTATGATTTGTATGCTATGGACCAAAGTAAAAACAAAAGATTTTGTAATTTAAAACATGATGACTATCTATCCTTATGTAAATTGGTTGAAAATGATAACATTATCATTAAACCAGCAGATAAGGGAGGAGGCATAGTAGTATTAGACAAACATTACTACCTGGAAACAATGTCCAACTTGTTGAGTTCAGATGAATATCTTATGATTTATGGTAACGATGTATTTAATATTTTCTCAAGAGTTAGTATTTGTGTTTTGCAGATGTTTGAACAAGGTATTGTTCCTAAACAGGTATTTGATTTTTTGAAGAAAGATACGTATGTCATTCCTGTTATGTAAGGAATACCTAAGGTCCATAAATCAGTTATTGCTCTGCCTTTTCATCCAATAGTGTCATCTAGAGGATGGGTGAAGGAGCCTATTTCTAAGTACTTAGAGCAGTACTTGAAACCAGTATGAAAGACATCAAAAAGTATTGTTAAAAACAGTTCTGATTTTTTGCAACAGCTATATACATGGACCTCACATAATTTTTTATTAACTTGCTATTTAGTCACGTTAGGCATAGAATCACTTTTTATGTGTATTCCAAATGATCAAGGAATACTTATATATTAAATCAACCAAATATAAATCATTTAAATGTTGATTTAATTTGTAAAATGGTATATCTTGTGTTGACTAATAATGTGTTCCTTTTTCAGGAAAAATTATATAAACGATCAAAAGGTGTAGCCATGGGGCCCCAATGGCTAACACATATGAGAATATTGTTATGAACCACTGGGAGACTCAATATGTCACTTCCCATATAGGCAACCCTAATTACTATAAGAACGTAATTTTTAGATGTTTTACAAGGGAAAGACTCTAACACAGGGCAAATGACACTTGAATTCAAACTTCCTAAGAAATATAGTATTATCCTTAACCAACTTCACCATCTTATAAATACTAAATTCTCACAAATACACACTGACTTACAGAACATAAATGAAGTTAAATTAATACTTGAAAATCTTGCGATTAAAGGGAAAACAATTTCTAGGACTTATAAAATTGTAAAGAGCGCAAAACATCAGAATTCATTATTATTTTCAAACTATTGTCAAACGAAAAATAAATCACCAACTGAAGAAAATAAGAAACTAGCCATTGAAAATACAATCAAATTCATTCCTTTCAAGAAGCTGTTATATACACAAATTATGGTAAATAACAATCTATATTATACATTATCTAAATTAAATAAATTCAATCCTAACTTTTCGCCTATATGTCCCCATTGTCCGGATCAAGCTGATATTTTACATGTCATGTGGAACTGTACTAAGATACACAACTTATGTTGTTCCTTGAGAGTAAGATTAGAGAGGATGGGATATGAAAACTCACCCCTTACATGGGGGACAGCCATATTGCACATTAACATCAATCAACTTCCAAAAATATTAAAACATGTCTTTATTACGATGTATGCCCTTATTAAATTCTTTATTACAAAGAATTGGAATGTCATATCACCAATTACATGGGAAAATTTTAGCAATCAAATATATCTCATCTCACAAATTAGTTTATTCAAAAACAAAAAAACAAATGCTATTAACAAAAATATTGGGTTTACTTACTAGATATAATTCTTGACAAATAAAATTCACTCACAAATTGACATGAAAAGCTAACCTTTTAATAAAAAATGAATGTAGTATAACCAATTTTCTTGCATCTTCCCCCTTCTCTTAGTATATGTGTATATATATATTTTCACTAACCATACAATAAATGGTTGAATTTCTATCTTTACTTTCTATATAGACTATACCCATTCCACTATCCCTTATGAGACCAAATGAACATAAGAATTCTCATACTCTACTTGACGATGTAGTGACTTCTAGTGTATATATTGTGTATATGTATATATATATATATATATATATATATATATATATATATATATATAATTTTCTCAAAATGAGATTATTGTCTATTTTCTTTAGATATGTATTTGTATTATTTATTTGTGTTTTTGAGTTACTGTATTGTTGTTATTATTTGGAAAAAAAAAGAAAATTGAAATAAAGAGATTTTGGAAAAAAAAAAAGATGTTTTGTTGATGATGTGTTTTTAATATGGGATGGCCCTTTGTATGAGATAGATGATTTTGTTTTATATTTAAATGCCACTACTTCATTTTTAAAGTTTAAGAAAAATGTTCATTACAGGGAAATTGATTTTTTAGATAGTACACTGAAAAAAGACTTAACTGGCAAGTTGAATACTACTATGTTTAAGAAGCTGGTCAAAAATTCACATATTTATCCAGGGATCGCATGTACTCCCACTTTATGTTTATTAAAATAGTCAAAAATCAGATGGTATGTGCATGTAGACTGAACACACAGGATTTTAGAATGAATGAACAACTTGAACAAATTCAGTTAGACTTCTGTACTAGAGGTTACAATAGAATTAAAGTATGTCAGATACAGAATAATATATTAAATGAAAGAAACATTCATTATCAACATTTTTTTCTAATAATTCAACAGAACAGCAGAAAACTAAATCTACTTCTAATCAATGTAGATTTACAGTAACATATGGTCAGAAGGCAACATGATTTAAAAATATTATAAAGAAATACTGGCCAATGCTTGCACAGGTACCAGAGTTAAAAGAAGTTTTTTGACACAGGTCTTTTATATGCATATAAGATAGAAATGACATTGAAAACTAAACTTTTTTTTATAAAGAACAAATTTAAACTTTACCAAGACAATCAAGTGTTACTGGGACTAGACCTTGTAGAAAATTCAGTTCTTAAAACTTTGTTTATCAGGAAAGTTCTTTTTTGAATCATTTGACAGGAAAACCTTTTTATATACAAGTGCTGGGCGACTATAACACTAGAGATCTTGTATACATGACAAACTGTAACATCTGCCCAGCTTCTATATAGGTAAAACTAACCAAAGACTAAAAGACAGGATTTGTAGTCATTTGTCTGAGGTTAGAAGGAAAAGGGCTACTAATGCACTTAGGCACGTTTTAGATATGGGTAATGAACACAGTTTTAAGTTTCTTGTTTTATATAACAGCCCAACTTACATCAGAGGAGGAGATAAATGAAATGTAATAGACAAAATGGAAACTAAATGGATTTTGTGTTTCAGGGCTCATTTTCCACTAGGCTTAAATGATATGTTTAAGCAATAAACCACGGATGGATGTGGGTAATGCTGGATTTACCCATGGTTGGTGTGGTTTAGTCCCGGGGCGAAGCCTGAGTGACCAAACAAAGCCAACCATGGGTAAATCCAGCATTGCCCACATCTAGCTGTGGGTTATTGCTATTATACAATGGCATTATTTAAGAAAAAAAGACTTACTTTTCTGAAATAATGTCATTGTATAATGCCTCCGTGCTACCCATCTGCAGGTATCCTGGGGCATTTCTGATGTACTGCACATGCATAAGGGTCATGTTCCCACACTTACACAGTACATCAGTGCTGTGCAGAGGTAGCAACGGAGAAAGGAAGATCTCTGTTGCTTTTTTAAAGCTATCCTTTTATGTTAAATGAGTTTAACATAGCGAGATATCTTTAAAAAAAGCAACGGAGAAAGGAAGATCTCTATTGCTTTTTTTAAGATATCTCACTATGTTAAACATATAACATAGCAAGATTAAAACAATGGAGATCTTCCTTTCTCCATTGCTACCTGTGGACACACAAAAAAAAATAATCAGGAGATATACTAATGGAAAACGTCCGGGCAACTGGGCTGTTTTCTGTAAATATATGTCAGATTTACAATGGCCACGCTGGATGGGCTGGCCAATCAGCATTCTCGTTTTTGAATATTTATGGGCAGTCGTATAATAAGCATTAAGCCTATTTTAAGAGAGTTACATGATAAAAATTAATTAAAAATAATGTATAATTTTTAAGTTTATATTTAAGAAGAGAACTTCTTATTTTAGTATTTAATTAGGTAACTGTTTAATTGATTATTGTTAGTTGAATGTATTTAAGTAACCTTTGTAGCAGGAACAGTTTGATGCCTGAAGAAGCAGTGTGAATACTGTGAAAGTTTTTTACTTGTATCTGATACCTATCAACAGATTGTAATAGAATACACAGAGTTTTGCATCATATATATGTTACGTTTTACATAGCATTTTGATTTTCTGGTACATTATTGGCAAAGCATTATAGATTGATGTTAGGAAATCCTGACAGACATTTGAGTTACTGACTCCATACACATCAGGAAACCCATGCTAATACATGGCCATTATTTGGCCAGTAGTTAATCCTTCTCCTTATATTTGGGCCTTTGTCCCACTACTGCTCATGACTTTGTCCAGATTTTCTGCCTTAAGAGGCTGTAGGTATGATGTGATTGGGGTACATGATGTAACACCACAGACAGGGTGACAGTCTACATACCTCTAACTGTACATGTTTTTGCAGGATGTCCAGCATTCCACCCCATATGTTTGCTCTGTTCCTCACGCAGTTGTGTTTTTCTGGTAATATACTACTACATGGATCCCAATGAATTTGTGTAAGTACTGACACAGTTAAGTGATGGCCTTTGCATCCTGCTGCTGATCTGACCTGTTGCAACCTGCTGTTATACTAGCCACCTACTAGGTGACCCTGAGCATGTATAATGTTTGTAAGTTTGGCCATTCTCTCTGGTTTTGTCCAGCTGTCATGCAGTAACAGATTGTGGCATATTGACAGTCTGTGGGATTCCTACCATATGAGTACCTCACATGCAAAAGTTGTAGGTGCAGCCAGCTTTGAACCATCACCATCATCAACCATGCTAATGTACTTTGCCCAGTGTGCCACACCAGCCACAGGAATGTGAGCTTAAATTCCTCACACTATCAACAGCAGGCAGACATACACTGTGACCCCTTCTGTGACCACTGCATTTTGTGGAAAATAGGACATGTGGTCAGGTTCTTTTTGACAGCCCTGGGGCTGTGTGGTCTTATTATATATTCTTGCAAACATACTGCTACTGCAGTTGTATGGGAACACTGATGTGTTGGGGGTAGGGGACTCTGACATTGACAGTCATGCATCTGTCCTATGACCCCACTGTTTAGCATTTCCCTTGTGTACTGCAGTGGGTTTTTCAGCCATGTGGCCTAATGCATATTATGGGGCACTCAGTATTGGACTGAGTAATTGTTGTTCCATGTAGCTGTTACTTCTCTGCAAGTAGCCCAGCAGCCCACTCTATTCCCTTGCATACATGCAGCAGTTCCATAAATATGCTACCATAGTCTAGTATCCCGTACAGTTGTTGTAAAGGAGAATGACTTGCTTGTGAATGCAGCGGCTGAGAGACCGGTATTTCTGAACTGATTCTGCCTGATGCATGAAGTACACAGCCTGTACAAGATAAGATACACGGTGTGTGGTGTGGCTGGCATCCTTTTTAATATGTATGCGAGTTGGAGTAAGGTGCCAGTCCCTAGGACCCTAGATTGTCACTGCATGTGCTATGCATTGCCTCTTTGCCAAGGGCAGGGCACACTGGGAATGCCTACTTCTGCCTACAGGGACAGCCTCAGGGAGTTCCTCCTCTAAGTTCCCCTGTGGGTGTGGCTGTGGGGACCTAGGCACTGGTGGGGAGCTGTGGGTCCATTCCTTGTGATGATCCTGCTGCCACTGTTTCCATAGGATCATATTGTGTAGCATGGCACATACTGTGAACATCTATGCACATGTGGCTGGAGAGTACTGCAGGGCTCCACCAGATACAGCTTGGCAATAGAACCATGACTTGAGCAGTCCAATCACATGCTCTATGACTTTCCTAGTTTGTGTGTATGCCTCATTATGGCATTTTTCTGTGGGTGTGTGTACATTTCTGATGGGTGTCATCATCCACGGTTCCAGTGCATAGCTGGCATCCCCCAGTAGATAGCCATATGGGATGTCCCCCCCTAGCAAACATCTAGTACATCTGTGATGCATGCCAGATATGGGAGTTATGATAACTGCCAGGGCTGCCAGCATGCATACTTATGATAACACCCTGGGCATTGCACATGACCTGGCTGTTGATGGAGTGATACCCCTTGTGGTTGATGTAGACTCTACTCTCCTCACCTGGTGGTGCCTTGATGTGTACATGAGTGCAGTCTATGGCACCCAATACCTCAGGGTAGTGTGCTACATGGTAGATAAGACACATACTGCTGGTTCTTCTCAAGGATGTGCTGATGTCTGTGAGACCTCCATCATGTCCCCACTTGGTCTTTGGAAAGTACCTGTAGCTAGTATCCTAAAGGCTACACATACTTTGTTTCAACTGGAATGGGTTCCCCTTTGTTGGCTCTGTGTCTGAGTTGAGGGCGTCAGAGCTTGGTGAGTTATTGTAGTATGCCCCTGTCCACCCTGTAGTGCTCTACAATCTCCAGCTCATGTAGCTCATACTAGGTTACCCTGGACCTGAACACTCTTCTCCTTCTCAATCTAGGCCTATTGACAGCAGCAGCACTGGCCTCAACATCTAGCACATACAGATATAGCAGATCTGCAGCAGCATCTAACATTCTCTCAGTTAAAATTCCTAAGTCTGCACTCCAATGGTGCAGAGTATGGGGGGAAATCAGATTATAGGGTGTATGCATACTTTATAGTGCTCTGCTGCAGATGCAGCCTGTGTGATTGGCTAACTATGATGCATTCCACCTGCCAAGTACATCACTGAGAGGTTTTACTGTCCCAGGTTAACTGGAGCAGGGGGATCAGTAATTTATACACAATTGGCTTTTCCAGACAATTTTCTTTCCTTTTTTTTCTAACTGCCTTCCCTACTAAGCATTGCAGCACAAAGTGCAAACCTGCACCACAGATATAAACAATGCACAGCAGTCTGGACATATCCCCTTTGACAGGCACGCTCAGCACAGTGGCATGCAGTGTAAATATGCTCAAACACAGACAAGCCAGCTAAAACATGTGCATCACAAGTAGACAAAGCTTAGCAACACTGGACACACCACCTTACTTAGCTGAGAGGTGCATTGCGCAAACGGGCACTGCCGAGCTCCAATGTGCTTAAACATATAGTGACACCCCCCCTTTAATGTCAGTAAACTCTTCTGTGACACCACATGGTTCTGGGGCTACATGGATTTTATCTGCGGACATGGTAACCCATTTTTGCTATTCAGTAACCCCAGCTCATTTGCATATAGATCCATGCACACAACCTGGATACTACACTATTCCAGGGCCTGCCTCCTTAGCAACCACAAAAATCTGCCATTGTACATACTCCATGCAAGGCCCTATAATGTATTATCATCACATATTTATTATTTTCCGTTTTTACACTTTTTAATATTTTTTTGCATAACAGCATGTTTGCGTACTGCTGCATGCCGCACAAACGTAGTATGGATATTACAAAATCTTTACTTTAAATTATTTTGCATTACTCTTTGGATTACAGGGCATATTTGTGCACATATTTGTGCCTGCTATGCTATTTCTGACCTTCTAGATAGGCTTTTACAGCCTCTGTTCACTTTTTAGTTTCTTGTACATGGAAATTTTCCATGTAAACTTTGGACACCAACACTGGGTCTGCAGGACTGCCTATCTGCTTGCTGGATCACTTCAGCACCCTCATTTACACGCAATTTACCTGCTTATGAGCTGATTTACATGCCATGGACACTTCCGTGTTCATACTCGTGCACACCCCTCTACTTTGTTTACTGGATCACATGGATGCTTGCTTCCATGTAAGCTCCATGCCACTATGCTTACATGGAAAATTACTCTTTGTAGGCTTTATTGAATACCCCCATGCCTTTAATAATATGACAGCCGTAGAAAGGCTCTAACCTGCTTGTTGGAAACTGAGTGGCTCCATTTGTGTCTTTTTAACTCCCCAGTCAATGATAAATAAAAAATATCCACCTTTAAACATTCCTGTTTCACATTTTAAGGAATCAGATGTCAAGTATACCTGTCATAAAGTATCTAATACCACTTATAACTTAGAGAAATGGTAGTTCTGGTGTTCATCAGTGATGAATATATCAGGCTAATATGAAACAGCATAGAAATTGACAGGTCTCAAAACTGTATCTATAATTCATTGGAATTTGACCAGAACCCCATGTAATCGAAATGGAATGCTGTTGCATTGGAAAAGGCTATGTGGGGTAGACAATGCTATCTATTCCTTGGACTACAAAGTTAAGGTAATCTACAACTACTGTTTTGTAAGTTTGTATGGTTAAATACCAGGTATTCCCAATTTTTTTCTTAAGTGTGTCTACCTTTAGTACCAGACAAAAATCAAAATTTCTTTAGCTGGCAGAAATCACTACATAAGCTTACATGGCCACTGCTTTAGACTGGGCTGGTCCAAAAACTATGCCCTTCTTCATTCACCCAAAGTTGTAAAACTTTCTTTATCTCCAGGCTTATTTATTCTCTTTTGGGTCTCAGGGATTCTATAAAGCTTACACTTGCATTTTACAATGGGGACTGTAACAATGTCCTGGTAAAACATAAAGGCATAGTGGTGCAACGGCTGCCTTGTCACCTTACAACAAAAGGGTCTCCAGTTTGATTCTCAGCTGGGGTGCCTTCTGTATGAAGTCTGTGTGGGTTTCCTCTGGGAGCTCCAGGATCCTCCCACTTTGTAAAGACATGCATCTGGAGCACTTCTCCCTGGGCCTCCACTGAAAATTGGCTTTGTTCCAAGTTGGGTTTTCCTAGTAAACAAATAATAAATAAAGTTCTTTCTTAATGAGAGATATTTTATGATAGTATTCCTGTACCTCGAAAAGCTGGAGGCCTGACAATGTTTTGTATATGTGTGCTACAGGTTTAGAATTCTAAACATCCACTGGCACTTCAGCTTTTGAATTCCAGATCAACATTTTGTGTCTGGCTATACTGGCCATAAGAACTTGCTGTTTCTTTAAATTCTTGTCTCTTCACAGTGTGACATCAAATGTAATAGTTGCATTGGTTTTTGACAGTCTACATTAAGCTTACACTCAACTTTGCATTCAGGGAAGCTCATGATCTCAGCAGGAAAATCAAACTAAAAAAGTAAGAAGCTTCACTTAGTTTAAAAATAAGTGCTCAAGGTCTATTCAGCTTACATTTAACCCTGCATTCAAGGAAGCTCACAATCTGAGCATTAAAATCAGACTAAACAAAAAAATAAAAGAAGCTTCTCTTAGCTTAAATGCAAGTGCTTGAGCTCTCATCATTTTAGAACTGTTAGAGCCATTATGCAAAAACCACTATTACTTGAAATCTGAGTATTTGTTAATTTGTGTAAGCTAAAATACGCACTTCCATCCACTGTATACTCTTCATAGTCAACAGCAATCACTTTAACCAAATTGCGCACTGTTTGCTAAGAATCACACCACTCAAAACACCCAATCTTATTCATTTTTATTAAAAAAATTAGTTTGATTAATTATAATTAATTAGTTTAGGTCACCCCCCACTCCCCCAGTGTCATCTGAAGTATTTGATTGTAAAAAAGACTTGGAGTTCTAACACTGGCTCTTACTGCTTTAACTTTAGTCGACCAAGCCACAAATATAAACACAGCAATAAACAGTTAACAGGGTTGCATTCTTCTCTTCCCTCCCCACCTTTCTAATGAGTAATAATATTTATATAACTCTATATTAAGCAACAACTTTAATTAACATAAACCGTTTGAATAAATAAATAATAAAAATAAAAAAGGGTTAGATAGTGAGTAAGAGAATAGAGAAGAGCAGAAAAAGACACACACAAAATGCATTTTATAGCTCAGTATATTAATTTATGGAAATTATAACTTTAGAAAATGTATTATCATTTTTATACATCACTATGTAGGTGTTTCAGTATACTGACTGTAGGAAAGTATATATATTTAGGAAACCTGCATGCAATCTCAACAGCATTGCTATATAATTATTAAAATTATTATATGTGAATATTAAATATATATGTTTGCTCTGAGAGGGTTGATGAAGAAATATAGAGAAAATCAGAAGGAGTTGCATTGTGTCTTTGTGGACTTGGAGAAAGCAAATGATAGGGTGCCTAGAGAGGAGTTGTGGTATTGTATGAGGACGTCAGGAGTGGCAGACAAGAATGTAAGAGTGGTACAGGATATGTACAAGGGTAGTGTGACAGTGGTGAAGTCTGCAGTGGGAGTAACAGATGCATTTAAGTTGGAGGTGGGATTACATCAAGGATCAGCTTTGAGCCCTTTCTTATTTGCAGTGGTGATGGACAGGTTGACAGACAAGATCAGATAGGAGGCCCCATGGACTATGATGTTTGCAGATGACATTGTGATCTGCAGTGATAGTAGGGACCAGGTTGAGGATACCCTAGAGAGGTGGAGATATGCTCCAGAGAGAAGAAGAATGAAAGTCAGGAGGACTAAGGCAGAATATGTGTGTGTGAATGAGAGGGAGGATAGAGGAATGGTGAGGATGCAGGGAGTAGAGTTTGTGAAGGTGGATGAGTTTAAGTACTTGGGATCAACAGTTAGGCATATTCAGAGATTTATAAGCCTAGCTGGAATGTGTTGGCTTTCACCACCCCCTTAGATTAGTTCCCTGTGCCTCTGTCCAGCAGAGCCATTGAAGTGATCCCCGGGGTAAACTTTGTTTCCCATCCACTTGTCAAGCTTTCTCTTGAAGAGGGTTAGCGAGGAGCTCTGCCTAATGTAGATTGGAATCTTGTTCCAGAGCATGGAAAGTGTCTGGGACAGGAAGCTATCCCTCCAGCATGTCCTATTTATTGTTGTGGTGAGGTTTAGATCCCTAGAGCATGTGGCTCAAGGGGATATAGTTTTCTTTAGGTGGAGCATGTCCATCAATTCTGGGTTGGACATGGCCTTGTATGTCAGGCACAGATCACCTCTGAGTAGGCGGTATGCAACTGAGTACAGCTGGATTTTCTTCAGTTGAGCTGCATAGGGCATCTGTTTGAGGCCAGTGATCCTCTTGGTGAGGTACTGCTGTGGTCTTTCCAGCTGTTGCAGGTATCTTGAAAGATACATCCCAAAAATGGGGCATTGTACTCTATAGTGGGTCTGATGAGTGATGCGTAGAGGGGCACAATGACCTCTTTTGATCTAGATGCAAACCCTTTTGCGATTAGGTTGGCCACATAGAAGGATTTTCTGATCACTTTGGCACTGTGTTTATCAGAGGAGAGGTTACTATCTACTTGGGTTCCACAGTCCTTATTATGTCTTCTGTGTTTTGAGGGCTACCACCTATGTAGTAGTTTGTGGGTATTTTGTTTTTTCCAAAGGGGATGACTACACACTTTTTGGCATTTAGCTTGAGGCCATGGTTTTGACACCAGGTATCTGTCTCAGTGAGACCCTTTTGGAGGATGTCTGTGTCAGCTGGAGAGTCAATTTTAGCATCTAGTTTGCAGTCGTCTGCAAACTTGGTCAGCCATAATCCTTCTGTGCTTGTCTGTACCTCTGAGAAGTATATGCTGAATAGGAGGAGTCCTAGGAATGAGCCCTGGGGAATGCCACTTGTAACCGGTTTAGAGTCAGACCTAGCTTCCGCAACTCTTAACATGTGGGTTCTGTCCATGAGCCAGTTGGCAACCCATCTCGTGACATAGGGGTTTATGTTCAGGTTGGTGAGCTTGTCTATAATACCTGAATGGGCAATGGTATCGAAGGCCTTTGCAAGGTCTAGGTAGGCTGTGTGGACCACCTTTCCCTCATCTATAGCCTTGGTAACTGTCTCAAAGAAGTCCACCAGGTTTAGGAGGCATAATCTGCCCTTAACAAAGCCGAACTGGGTAGGGTCCAGTGTTTGGAGGTTCCCAATGTCTCTATTAATGAGATACACGATGATGCACTCCATAGCCTTGCTGACCAAGCTAGTCAGGCTTATAGGGCAATAGTTCTCAGGGTCTGTTGTGGCTCCACCTTTGTGGAGCAGAATAACCATTGCTGTGCACCACTCTGTGGGCAAGTAGCCTGTGGAGATGCTGAGTTTGTACAGTGTATTTAGGTGAGGGGTTAGTTCATCTTTGAGCTCATGTAGGATGCAGCCTGGGACACTGCCTGGTCCCATTGATGCTGTGTTTTTGGCTTTGGAGAGGGCTGTTTTAACCTGTGTCTGTAATTTCAGGGGCACTACATTCTTCTGCTATGGTTATGGGCCCTTTTGGGGGGTGGGAGGGGGGTGAAGTTTGCACTGAACTTGTCTGCCAGGATGTTGGCGATATCGGTCGGTTCAGTGTATTTTGTGCCATTCTGCACTAACTCTGAGCAATTCTGAGAATTGCCACTTAGATTCTTGACATTGCTAAAGAATGCCTTGTGGTTATCTTTGGAGTCCTTGGTAATTTTTCTTTCGAAGCTAGCCTTGGATGATTTTATGAGGGATCGTAGTTTCTTCCTGATACTGATCAGGGATGTATTCCCTTCTTGGGATTTTACTTTTTTTTCTCTACTAGTTTCCTCCTTCTATTGTATAGCTTGGCTATGGCAGGGGTCCACCAGACTGGCTTCCTTTTCTTGGAGGAGTAAGTCTTGGTTTTGCTTCGGATAGCACGATCCATGCATTCTTGTAGGTGCCAGTAGAGTGGAGTGCATTAGTAAAGGATTTTGCAGCTTGGGCAGCATTATTCTTTAGCATGGGGGCTTTGAAACTTTCCACCTCGGTCTTAAGTAAAGTGAAGTTTGCTTTTGAAAAGTTTTTCACGGTGGATTCTTTGACCATGGGTGGGGGTGGAATGTGGCTATCCAGAGCACCAAGGGGTTGACCTCAGGTGTGGAACACCAGTCGCCTATGTTGGTGATGACCAGGTCCAATATTTATTAGAAATGCTCACCAGACACTGCTACACTTTGCTATGAAGGAAAGGTTAGTTTGCTTTATATTTGTTGTATTTTGTATTACTTTATTGCCTTTTTATATTTTGAATACTGTGATTTGTTTTCTTTACCTTGTGTTTTACTTGTATTCTACTGTTAACTGCATATTAAGACTTCAAAAGAGACCACAGCTCTGTCTCTTGTGAGTCATACAGAAATTAGAACTGATCAATTAAGGATTCATACATAAGATAGACGAGGTCACTTAAAGTTAATCATTTGTGAACTGAGGGAGTGGAGTTAGGAACTAAACCTTCTATTTAAGGGGTAAAATAAAACATTTCAGAGCTTTATTAGAAAAGCTCACCAGACTCTGATACACTTTGTTGTGAAGGAAAGCTTAGTTTACTTTTTATTTGTTGTATTTTGTATCACTTTATTGCCTTTTTATATTTTGAATACTGTGATTTGTTTTCTTTACATTGCGTTTTACTTGTATTCTGCTTTTACCTGCAAATTATAAAAATTTCAAAAGAGACCACAGCTCTGTCTCTTGTGAGTCAGGCAGAAGTTAGAACTGATAAATTAAAAACTCATACATACAATAGAAGAGGTCACTTAAGGTCAGTCATTTGTGCACTGAGAGAGTGGAGCTAGGAACTAAACCGTCTATTTGAGGGGTTAAATAAAATATTTCAGAGCTTTATTAGAAAAGCTCACCAGACTCAGCTACACTTTGCTGTGAAGGAAAGGTTAGTTTGCATTTAATCTGTTGTATTTTGTATTACTTTATTGCCTTTTTATATTTTGAATACTGTGATTTGTTGTCATTACCTTGTGTTTTACTTGTATTCTGCTTTTAACTGAATATTAAAACATCAAAAGAGACCACAGCTCTTTCTCTTGTGAGTCAGGCAGAAATTTTTCCCCACCCACCTACCCGCTTACTATCATGTTCTTAAAGACCACTGTCTTTCTAGTTGCCTGCCTCTTATGGTAATTTGACCATATATCTCATTTCCTCTCTGTTTTCACTGGCTTGTGTGAGTAAGCACAAAATTATCATTTTGTGAAATCACTCCCCTTTAACTATTTAAAAGTATTGGTCATCCTACTGTATTCCATAGTACCAGAATACAAAAGTGACCACCCCATTTCAATCTATCTTGCTGTTTTAAAAATACTGACTCTACACTAAAACCTAACTTTTTAGACAGGTAAAACTTAAGTTACCTACTTTCACATCTAACTTACCTAGTGCACACTGCAGTGTTTAGGATAAACCATTGTTTTTCATCTTACCTTTAAGCATCTCTGTGACTAGCACTTGCTCTAATACCTGCTGGAAAGCACTAGGAAGCCTTAAACTGATACAAGTACTCAACTCTCCTTGTTAATAAGGAGAAATTAACTGTAGGTACTAAACAGCCTATAATTGCAAAGTACCTTGCTAAGACAAGGGAAAACAGCTCCTGTACTTTACAAAAAAGCACCAAACTAGGCATGTCCAAGGGTCAGCTTCCAGTGATTTCTCCTGTCCAATTGGTGAATCTGGGCATACTGGGGCAATTCAGCAATTGCCTCATGTACACAGACAACCCTCTCCTCCTACCCACCAACACTACAACCTGTGGGAGATGCACTTACATAGCCAAACTGGAAGCAAAGCTCTCTCCACCCAAGATTTGGCTAGACAGTCAAGAGGAGAAGGTTAACAACTGCACTACACCTCAAGCAACTAATAGCCCTTCTAAACCCACACAACCAACACCCACACATAGTAACATCAAAT
Organism: Protopterus annectens; assembly: GCF_019279795.1. Lineage (NCBI taxonomy): Eukaryota > Metazoa > Chordata > Ceratodontiformes > Protopteridae > Protopterus > Protopterus annectens. The sequence continues at coordinate 262,881,255 of NC_056725.1, forward strand.
CCACATATGCAGAGGACATTACCTGTAACCTGCCCAAGCAACAAGGACCTCCAAAGCTGAAATGCAAACATCAGTCACAACCAAAGTGTCACATAGCTCACAATGCCAGTGTGCCACCCAGCAACAGGCCCTAAGGCAAGACAACATACCTAACACTTTAGTCATAGGTGGCTCTATAGTCAGGCACACTGATGTCCCACTCACCAGGCTAAACAAGGCAAAAATTACAGTCAGCTGCTTGTCGGATGCCAGGATCCACCACATAATGCATTCACTCAAGTCACTCCAAAACAAGTACAAATAGGACCATGTATTTGTCCATGTTGGAGTGAATGACTTGACCTACTTCCCTGGACTACATGAAAAGAGACATGGAAGAGCTCTCAGATCATGTGCCCCAGGCACGTATGACCCTAGCTCTGAGTAGCATCCTGCCTTCACTCAGAATTATACCACAATATAAGGACAAAATGATTGACTTCAACAATTGTCTAAGCTTCTGGTGTCATTCAAAAGGGATCCAGTATCGGTCTGCCTGGGACGACATGATCAACAGACCACAATGCTTTGCCAGAGATGGTCTGCACCTGTCACCCCTGGGATTTAGGTTACTGGCTAAGGCTCTTGCCGCCCCTATGGTGCCTTTTTAATGCAAAGTTCAAAGGACAAAACCACCACCGTACAACCATGCAAATTCTGAAGATAATGCACTCTCTCGAGGAACTCCTAAAAGTGCAGAACATCGATATCTGTGCAGTAACTGAGACCTGATTCAAGGCTCCAGAGAGCACCCTTGCAATACCAGGTTGCAGTTCTTACCACACGTATCGGCCACCAAACCAGGACCCAAACACTAAAGGTGGAGGAGTGTCCATATTCACCAAGGATATTCACACCACCAGGCTAGCTGCCCAACACAATGAGTCTGAAATTCTCCAGGTGCAACTAACACTAGGTAAGACTGTAATCCAAATTTTAGCTTGCTACAGATCCCCCACCATGCCACAAAGTTCTTCACTACACCTTTCTAAACATACTAGAAAATATTAAGATACAACCAAATACCCTAATACTGAGTGATTTCAACTACCCTGCCATTAACTGGGAAAACTACTCCTGTACCAACACCTTTGCCCAATGGTTCTTGGAATTTATAAATTCCAATGTCGTGGATCAATTAATCCATTGTCCCACCAGTGGCTCTAATATCCTACACGTTGTCATTACCACCTTGGGAAATCAATGCTACACACCTATGGTCACCCCCTCATTAGTCAGATTTGACCATAAGCTAATCAATTGCCCTTAACATCAACATCCCAGCCCCAACCCCCAGTAAGGAAACTGCCATAAAAAACTTCTCCAAAGCCAACTTCATGCTACTCAAGTCAGAAGTGACAAACCTCGTGACACAGATGCAGATGGGAACTGAAAGTTGAACTGCTGAATCCTAGACTAAGGCACTGTATGAGCACATCCACTCATGCATGAATCGTGCCATCCCATATAGAACCAAGATGCTCTCCTCCAAAAAAAAAGAAGCCAATCTGGTGGTCCCCTGCAATAAACAAACTTTACAACAAAAAGGAAGAAATTGTTGCAGAAAAGAGGAAAATCCCAGGATGCAAAAAACTCCCTTATCAGCCTCAGTAAGAAGCCAAGATCCCTCATAAAATCTTCCAAAGCCAGTTATGAAAATAAAATTGCCAAATATTTCAAAGACAACCACAAGGCATTCTATAACTATGTCAAGAATCTAAATGGCAATGCTCAGATCTGCTCTGAGCTACAACGGAATGGCATTAAATACACTGATTCCAAAGATATTGCCAATAGCCTGGCAGATCAATTCAGTGCCAACTTCACCCCCCCCTCTCACCCACCAAACAGCCCATCTCAATACTGGAAGATTGTCAAATTCCAGTAATAATGGCCAGACAGGTAAAAAATGCACTCCCCAAAGTTAAGAATACAGCAATCATGGGACCAGATGACATCCCGGGCTGTGTATTACATGAACTACAAAATGAACTGGCAGCTCACCTAAGTGTCATGTTTAATCATAGCCTCACCTCAGGCTTCATGTCCACTGAGTGGCACACAGCTCCAGTTATCCCACTCCACAAGGGGGGATCCACCTTGGATCCCGGGAACTACTGCCACATCAGTCTGACGAGCCTCATCTGCAAGGCCATGGAACGTATTATCAGGGAACTTATAAACAAAGACATTGGCAACCTTCAAACACTGGATCCCACCCCGTTTGGGTTTGTGAAGGGCCGATCTTGTCTCCTGAACCTAACTGGCTTCTTAGAATCAGTCTCCAGAGCCAAGGATGAGGGTAAGGTAGTCCACACAGCCTATCTGGACCTTGCGAAGGCCTTTGACACCATCCCCCATTCTGGAATCATAGATAGACTTACTAAGCTGGGCATTAATCCCTACTTCACTCGATGGGTTGCCAACTGGCTTACTGACAGGACCCACACTGTAAATGTAGCTGACTCCAAATCCAGCTCCATACGTGTAACAAGTGGAGTACCTCAGGTTTCAGTCCTGGGACCACTCTTGTTTGGCATCTACTTCTCTGAAGTACAGGCCAACACTAAGGGTCTCTGGCTAACAAAGTTCACAGATGATTCCAAACTGGGAGCCATGATTGAATCCCCAAATGATGTGGATACTCTACAGATGGGCCTTACAGAAACAGATGCTTGGTGCCAGAGCCATGGTCTCAAGCTCAATGCCAAGAAATGTATAGTTATCCCCTTTGGGAAAAAAATGTACCCATGAATTAGCACATAGGTGGCAGTACACTAAACACTGAAAGTGTGATAAGAGACTTAGGGACACAGGTGGGCAGTGGTCTCACCTTCGATAACCACATTGCCACAACAGTCAGGAAATCATTCTATGTGGCACACCTCATCACTAAGTGCTTTTCATCCAGAAAAATGGAGGTCATTGTCCCACTGTACTCATCCCTCATTAGACCCATTATAGAATACAATGCCCCGTTTGGTATGTACCTCTCAAGACATCTGCAACAACTGGAAAGGCAGCAGAAATACCTCACTAAAAGAATCACAGGCCTAAAGCAGATGCCTTGTGCTGACCACCTTAAAAACCTCCAGCTATACTCTGTTGCATATTGTCTACTCAGAGGCGATCTTTGCTTAACATACAAGGCCATGTCAAACCCAGAGCTGTTGGACATGTTACACTTAAAGAAATCCCAAGCCCTCAGAGCCACATGCTCCAGGGATCTAAATCTTGTCATCACAATAAACAAAACATGCTGGAGGGATAGATAAGCAGAGCGCCTCTTTGGCCCTCTTCAAAAGGAACCTTGATGATTGGATGGGAGAAAGGAAATTCACCCTGAGGATCATGTCAGTTGCCCTGCTAGACAGGGGTCCAGGGAAGTAAATAGTATGGGAAGAAATAGCCAGGGAATTGTTATGGCTAGGCTTGTATAGGCCCTAGGGCCAATAGCCTAGTACCAACCTATGAACTTATAATATATGTTGTCACCTCTGGTGGGGGTGTTGACCAGTTGATCCAGGGTGTGTGAGTTTATAAATTCTAGGAAATGTTGGGCAAGGGAGTTAGTACTTGAGTAGTTCTCCCAGGTAATGTTTGGGTGTTTGGTAAAACCTTTATGTTTCCCATTGTTTCCAGAAATGCTGAATTAGGTCCTGGGACATGGTGGGTGATCTGTAGCAAGCTACAATTTGAATTGCAGTTTTGCCCATTGTTAGTTGCATGTGGATGATCTCTGAAGCATCGTGCTGTGCCACTAACCTGGAGATATGGGTATCCTTGATGAATATGGATAAGCCCCCGGCTTTTGTACTTTGGTCCAGGGTTTTGTGGCCGAAATGTATGGTATGAGTTGTAGCCTGGTAGTGCTGGGCTGCTCTCTGAAGCCTTAAACCAGGTTTCTATTACTGCACATATATCAATTTTCTCCATACTTAGGAGTACCTTTAGGGCGTGCATTTTGAGGTTTACACTTATGGCATTGAGTAGCATTACACTCAGTTTTTTGTTACTTGTGCTATTTACGGCGGTGGGTTTGTCTTTTGAGCCTTGCCTAAAAAAGGCACTATGAGGGTGGCAAGAGCCTTGGCCAGTATTTGAAAGCCTAAGAGTGACAGGTGCAAGCCATCTTTAGTGAAGCAGTGTGGCTTGTCGAGCATGTCATGCAAGGCTGACAGACACTGGATGCCCTTTGAATAACACCAGAAGCTTAGCCAATTTTTGAAATTGATAACTTTTTCTTTATACCATGGTATCATTTTTGGTGAGGGCAGGATGCTACTCAGGGTCAGGGTCATACCAGCCTGGGCTAAGTGATCAAGTGTCTCTTTTCATGTAGTCCAGGAAGGGATGGCTCAGGTCATTCACACCAACATGGACAATGACAGATTTGCATTTGTACTTGTTCTGGAGTGACCTGAGTGCTTGTGTTATGTGGTGGATATGGCACCTGACAGGCAGCTAACAGTAACCTTCTCCTTGTTCAGCCTAGTGAGTGGGATGTCAGTGTGCCTGACTATAGAGTCACCTATTACTAGTGTGTTGGGTATGTTATTTTGTCTTAAGGGCTATGATTGCGTGGCACACTGGTTTTGTAAAGTATGTGTTTCATGGTTTGTGTTGGTGGTTGGAGGTTGCTTGGATGTCTGCTTTGGAGGTCTCTGTTGCTTTGGCAGATTTTTATTTAGAGCCTCCAAGTATGTTTTCCTGTATTTATGTGTGTTTTTTGCCGGTGCTGGTTTCATAGGTCTATGTGAGACTGGTGGTGTGATGCAAGTAATTGCCTTCTCCTCTTGACTGCCTGGTCTAGTCTTGGGTTGACAGAGCTTAGCCTCCAGTTTGGCTGTATAATTGCATCTCTCACATGTTTTAGTGTTTGGTGGTAGGAGGAGAGCATTGTCTGTGTACATGAGGCAGTTGTAACATTGCCTCAAAATGCCCAGATTCACCAGTTGAACTGGAAAGTACTCCTGAAACTGCTTTTTGGACATGCCTGGATAGGTACAGGTTACTGTTTTACTAATTGGCTGGTAAGGTCGAACAGAGAGCCTTGTCCTTCTCTGCAGTATAGGGGTGGTCTAGTGCTAAGGATTATTAGTCCTTGCTATGAGTTTTGAGCAAGTCATCAGCTGAGAAGTGAATGGTTTGTGTGCTTAAGTTGAAAGTTTGTCTAGTTCCAAGGGAAAAATTGAAGAGTAGACTTTGTGGAGCCGGGAATAGTTATACCCTAGCTAACCGGCGCTGCCCTGCACACAAAACCGCGCAAATGCAAGTTTTATAGCAGAAAAATTAAAGAGATAGAAATTAGCCCAAAATGGCCAATAAACTACTAATTGCTGGGCTGAAACCACTCCTCCAGGGATAGATAGGCTACTCAAAGCTCCCCTCTCTCACAGATGAACAGAGAAACGTCCTTCTATCCAAGTAAGGTATGGGCAAACACATAAACTTGTAACACAGCCCTGAATTCAGCACTAACCTGAAAACTGGACTATACTAGCTTAGAAAGGCAGGAAAACAAGTATTTCTTTTTTGTTTTTTTTTCAGAAAATAAAGCAGATACAATCAACAAAACACTTTAAATGCACAGAAATGGCTATCATACTAAAGGTGTGTAGCCTACAACAGATAAACAGGTAATTTAAACACAAAAACAACTTTTTTAAAGAGCAGGCAGTAAAATAAGTACAATATTTAGCTGAAACAAGCTTTTTAAATCACAGAAACTCTAAAAAAGTCAATGTTTTAGGCAGAGTTAGCGCAAGGCAGCAAGAAAATGCAGAAAAATGATACTTAATCACTCCAAAGTCTCTCTTTTGTCTCTCTGCTGCTGTAGAACTCTGCTGGGCACCAGGCAGGAGCTTGCTGAGCTGTATAGAAGTGCAAAAACCTCACAAATGTGGGTTTTATAGCAGGGAAATGAAAGAGATAGAAATTAGCCCAAAATTGCCAATAAACTACTAATTTCCTGGCTGAAACCACTCTTCCAGGGACAGATAGACTGCTCAAAGCTCCCCTCTCTTACAGGTGAACAGAGAAGCTTCCTTCTATCCAAGTAAGGTGTGGGCAAACACAGAAACTTGTAACACAGCCCTGAATTCAGCACTGACCTGATAATTGATTATACTAGCTTAGAAAGGTGGGAAAACAAGTATATACACACACACACACACACACACATATATATATATATATATATATATATATATATATATATATATATATATTGTTTTCTTTTTTTCCCCAAAAATAAAGGAGATACAATAAAAAATTTACTTCAAATGCAAATAAATGGCTATCACATTTGAGTGTGTAGCCTACAACAGTTAAACAGGTAATTTAAAGACAAAAACAACTTTGTTGACATGCAGACAGTAAAATAAGTACAATATGTAACTGAAACACGCTTTTTAAATCACAGAAACTCTAAAAAATCTGTGTTTTGGGTGGAATTAGCTATAGGCAGCAAGAAAATTCAGAAAAATGATACTTAATCACTCCAAAGTCTCTCTTTTGTCTCTCTGCTGCTGTAGAACTCTGCAGGGCACCAGGCAGGAGCTTGCTGAGCTGTACACTAGCGCAAAAAACCTCGCAAATATGGGTTTTATAGCAGGGAAATGAAAGAGATTGAAATTACCCCAAAATGGCCAATAAACTACTAATTTCTGGGCTGAAACCACTCCTCCAGGGGTAGATAGGCTGCTCAAAACTCCCCTCTCTCACAGGTGAACAGAGAAACTTCCTTTTATCCAAGTAAGGTATGGGCAAACACAGACACTTGTAACACTGCCCTGAATTCAGCACTAACCTAAAAACTGGACTATTCTAGCTTAGAATGGTGGGAAAACAAGTATATATTTTATTTTGTTTGTTTTTCAGAAAATAAATCAGATACAATAAAAAAGCACTTTAAATGCACAGAAATGGATATCACACTTGAGTGTGTAGCCTACAACAGTTAAACAGGTAATTTAAACACAAACATTACTTTGTTAAAGAGCAGGCAGTAAAATAAGCACAATATGTAGCTGAAACAAGCTTTTTAAATCACTGAAACTCTAAAAAATATCGGTGTTTTAGGCAGAATTAGCTAAAGGCAGCAAGAAAATGCAGAAAATTGATACTTAATCGCTATAAAGTCTCTCTTTTGTCTTTCTGATGCTGTAGAACTCTTCAGGGCACCAGGCAGGAGCTTGCTGAGCTCTATACAAGCGCAAAAACCTCACAAATGTGGCTTTTATAGCAGGGAAATGAAAGAGATAGCAATTAGCCCAAAATGGCCAATGAACTACTAATTTCTGGGCTAAAACCACTCCTCCAGGGACAGATAGGCTGCTCAAAGCTCCCCCTCTCACAGGTGAACAGAGAAACTTCCTTTTATCCAAGTAAAGTATGGGCAAACAAAGAAACTTGCAACACAGGTTACATAAGGTTTATGGATGTGGTGAGAGAAGATATGCAGGTGGTTGGTGTGACAGAACAATATACACAGGACAGGAAGAAATGGAAACAGGTGATCCACTGTGGTGACAATTAATGGGAACAGCCAAAAGAAAAGAAGAATTATTAACTTAAAACTAATAACTTACAAAATTAAAAGTAAATTAGATAAAAATGTAATTACCTCGGTTAAGAATGCATCAAAGCCTCCTTTTAGGTGGTAAATATGCTAAAAAAGGATTATTTGAAGTTAATGTTAAGCATATAAGATTGTAAACCAAATGGACTATTAGTAGTATTTAAATAAGTCATCATTTTTCTTTTAATTTCTTCTTTCTTTCATTGGTTTTCCAGTTATTTATTTCTGCTTGTCTTTTCAAGTAGATGTTGGTCCAGTCCATATTTTCTATCTGTTCTATTATATTATTTGTTTTTAAAAATGTCATAGGGTTGTCAGCCTCATCAAAGATTTTAATTTCATCTGAACATCTTAAAACACACTGGTTATGTCCTTGTTCTAATCCTGACTATCCCCTTTCTATAATTGTGTGCCAAACAGTACTTACATTACATACAAGCTGTGACATGATTGTTAGTTTAGATACTTATATAAGTTTAATGATGATTGAATGTATAACTTGCTTGACTGAACAGAGTCTGTAAACTGTTTGCAACATGTATTGATATTATGATTTTTCCTGTATTATTTTTTCTGTATGTTGTGTTTGGAGCTTTTCTCCCCGGGCCTTTGCTGAAAATGGACATGTAACCAGTTGGACTATCCCAGTCAAGAAATGTAAAATAAAATAAATAAATAAATCTGGCTTAATAAAGCAGGTGAACTTTAATCTGTCTTTTCTTTAATTCTTTAATTAAAGGAAGAAAGTTTTTTTTTCTCTTAGACATCGCTGCAGCTGAGTATTCATTGTCAAATCATATTATTTTATCCACAAGCTTGATAGGATATTTTGTCAAGGCTGTTTTCAGGATTAATTCTTTGTCTTGTGTAGAAATAAATCTCACAATAATAGATCTCTGAGGTGGATTGTTTTTAGATGATTATGGTGCAGCCAAAGATCTATGAGCTCTCTCAATTCCATATGACATTGCCTCTGGTAAAGCAAGAATTTTAGAGAGCCAGGATGTTAAGAGGTTTGTCATACTTACACCTTCTGTTTTCTCAGGCAAACCAAATATATGGATGTTATTTATCCAAGACCTGTTAAGTCATCTATTTTGTTCAAAAGTAAAGTATTTTGTCCAGTAAGAGTTCAGTGTGTTGTTTTCTTCTTCTTCTGTTAATCTCCCTTCTATGTCATTTAAAGCATTGTCTATCCTTGATATTTGAAATTTCTGTTAAGTAAAAGACTCTTGTATTTGTTCTATTTGTTTTGAGCATTTTTCTTTGAAGTTGTCCAGTTTATCTATTTTGTCCATTTTCACTGATAGTTCGTGAATGTTGCTTAAGACAGTCTGAAAATCCTTTCTCACGGATGAGTTCTGAGAAGTGTGACTCATTCTGTATTCCAAGTGAAGGATTTTTTAAGCAAAAGTATGACAGGAAAATGATTGTATATATAAATAATTTGTTAATGTTATCCTTCAGAATAACTCAAGGTAGTAGTTTTTTAGTTAAAAAAAATGAATAGGATAACTTAGAAATATAGCTTCCTGTCAGAAATTAAATAAATTAGCAGAGATAAAAAACCTGCTGCTAGCCTGTCAGCATCTGATCCACCCCCCCCCCCCCAATGAAGCAGTACTTGAAGGTTATTTTTTGGATGTAGAGAATAATATGCATGATAAATGTAAGCTTTTGACTTCTGTTTCCTATGGCCCTTTTATTTCACAAATTCAGTAGTTCGGACTTAAAACAAGTAAGGAAGGAAATTGGATTTCAGTACTAAAACTAGCACTGTGAAAAAAAGCTATTCACAATGACTGGAATATTTTGAGGAGTAATTCCTTTAAAGCAGGTGCTGTTGGGGATGTTCTGAATATGTTTAACAGGAGATGTGACAGTATAAAAGACTTACTGGAAAAGGAGTATGATTTCTTTTAGAATAATATCATATCACCTTAGCGGATAGGCAACATCTTTTCTAGTGTAGGTGAGGATTGTAAAAATGTGAGTACCAGCTCATGCTTTCTGAACTTCATTACAAGACAAACCCGTGGGAATAAACATCACTATGATGTTAATATAGAGAACATGTTTTATACAGCTTTGTGTAATAGTTGTGATTGCGTTTATGTATGAAAAACCAGACTGAAGCTGAAACAAAGAATTATGGGCATTACCAAGAACAAAGAAGAGAATAATAACTTGCATATGCACTCATTAGATTGCAGGGATTTTAAATGACTACCTTCTTATGTAGCAGAAGATTGAAATAAATAACAAAAGATCATTTCACTCATCAACAGACACTCCGACAGGTCTTTTCAAACATATGTATATTATATTTAAAATGAATGCCAGACAATTAAAATGACAAATATGTATTTTTATTATTCATTCTTTAATAGCACATTACTGTGGTTCATGACCATTTGTAATGACATATCTTTAGTCATAAGAATTTTAGGTTATATTAGGGCAAAAAGAAGTAAGAGCTCTTAGCATGGACTCTAGTTCAAATGCCAGTTGAAAGTTGTTACTATATGGAGAAATATTATGGTCTGTTTTGTGGTTTGATACATCTTTGTGCTTTAACACCATATAGGAAGTATTAAAGGGTAGAAGATGAAGGTCCACTGGGGTCAAAGTGATGAAAACATGCTAATAAAATTAATTTCATGTCAGATTTCAGAATGTGTTTCTGAAAGGCATTGTATAATTTATAATGTAAGTAACAGTGCTTGTGTTCATTATTCTTTAGTTAAATAAATTGACATGACTTTAATCTAAGCCCCAAGTGTAAATAACATAAATTGAATGTGAAAATAATGTACTACACTGAACATATTCCATGTTTCACTGACAATTGTTATAGGACAAATTGTAAAGTTTAATGGGTTACATAGGTGGAACTATTAACCCCAGGAAGGGGTATTAAATTGGAAGGCACTGAGAATCTTCCTTTTTTTTTTTTAGTTTAAAAATAAGACATGGAAATCAATGTAATTATGGCATAATGTAGAATATTTATTGATTGATGAAGGATGTCTAAGCTATGAATAGTTAGAATATAAGCATTACATGTCAATGACTACAATATGGTGGATCTATAAAGTACATTAGCTAAGGAACACATTCTTTAGAGATAACCAACTATAGGATCATTGGAAGTTACTATGCTAATGGCCCTAGGGCCCTTACAAGCATAGCCAAGTTACCCTTCTTTCCAAGATCAGCACCTATTGCCCCTGTCCAAGAGAGACACAGGTGGAGCTCTCCAGGGTGAATTTATGGTTACCCATTCAATCTTCCAGATTGTTTCTGAAGAGGGCCAATGAGGTGCTCTGTTTGACATGAAGTAGGAGCCTGTTCCAAAGGTGTGATAACCTCTGGGAGACAAATCTGTTCCTCCAGTAAGTTTTATTAATGTCACATACCAGGTTAAGGTCTTTAGTTTGAGTAATCTGTGTGCCATTTGACTTGAAAATATGCAGCATTTCCAATAAAGCAAGGTCAGAGATCACCCTATATGCAAGGCAGAGATTGCCTCTGAGTAGTCTGTATGAAACAGAATAAAGTCACAGTGATTTCAGCCAGTCCATATAGGACAGATGCTGAACGACTTTGAATTTCCTTGTGAAGAACTTTTGTGGTCTCTCCAAATGCTGCAGGTGCTTGAAAAGGTACATATCAAAAGGGGTGTTGTACTTAATTAATGGTCTGATGAGGAAAGAGTACAGGGAAATTATAAATATTTTTTTTTCTGGAGGCAGTGCCCTTACTTATGAGATGAGCAATATAGAATGCCATTCTTACTACTGTGGAGACATTGTGATCAAAGGTAAAGTTGCTGTCAACCTGTGTACTCAGGTGTCCCACCACTGAGTGCATACTTAGAGTGTTGCTATTGATGTGGTAGCTAGCAGGGACATTGCCCTTACCAAAAGGGATGATAATACATTTTTTCCACTGGGTTTAAGGCCATGACTTTGGGATCAACATAATACCCCCTTGTAGGATGTTGACATCGTTTGGAGATTCTAGGATAGCTCCCAGTTTGCAGTCATCAGCAAACTGGTTACACATCTGCTGTTTGAGGTGGATTCACCTATTTTGACTGTATGGGTTCTTGTTTAAGTCTACATAGGTTGTATGCACAGATTTCCCCTTGTCAAAATCCTTAGTGACAGTCTTAATGAAGTCTACCAGGTTTAACAGGCATGATCTTCCTTTGAAAACAACCAAAGATAAAACCAGTAATGTAAAGAAAATGAACACTGGCTAGTGAAAGTGGATGCAAAGTTTAATTAGCTCTTTCATCTGTTGCTACACTTGACTTCTTCAGATTAAAACAGGATTTATTTATACATCACTTCCTTTTAAAGTCAGACCAAGTCACATGTCATTAAAGCAAAATGCACCTAAAATCACTGTTGTTTTAGTTGTTATTATACATAGCTAAATTTCACCTTGTAAAATGCATTAAAACCATACTTCCTTATTTACATATTGCATATAGCCCATCAGCCCCCCCTCTCAAAATTAAAATAAAGTACAATCCAAAATAAATTTCCACAAAAATAAATCATGTACTTAAAATAAGCAAATGTTACTGTGTTGCCACAGAAATATACATGTGTGCCCACCCCCTAAAAATAAAGTCCAGCTTTTAATTTTAAATAGCTGGAGAGAGAAACTACATCATTCAGTCCGGGTGGGTTAGTGGCATCCACTCTAAGTTGGCACATGAATTCTAGAAACAATTCCTTCGGTCCCCCCTACTATCAGGTACTACTTGATCAATGGCTACAAATTTAAACTTGTGATCTGGGTTCAAGATAGTATGTACAGCCAACACATTATTTTCATTACCCTTCCTGATGTCATACATATGTTGGTAAATACGAACTTTAAAGGCTTTCTTACTCTTCCCTATGTAAAAACTTTCACAGCCTTGACATAGGGTGACATATACAACATGTGTACTGTTACAGTTCAACTTGAAATCTGTACTTGGAATAAAAACGTTTTCTGTTTCTAATACATTGGCACATTGGTTACAGTGTCCACATTATAACATCTTACCTTTCTTATAGTGTTTATTCCCCTCTTTATTTCTTTCCAACAAATCTCTGACGCATGCATCTTTTTTGTATATGACACATGGTCTGTCACCAACATTTTTAAGGACCTCTTTGTCACTTTTAAATATAAACCAATTATTTTTTTAAATATCATTTATGTCATAAAACTGCAAGTTGTAGGTCAGAATGAAGGCCCTGTTAAACTCATTTGTGTTCCTTGATCCAACATCAACCTTTTTATTACTGCTGTTGTCCCTTTCCTCTGAGCCTAACAGTGGAAAAAAGTGTCCTTTAACTCTCTTTTCTGTAACTTCACACAAAACCAGTTCAATGAAACTGTTTGGTTATCCCCTTCTTAGTAACATGCCCCTTAACTTTTCCCTTTCTTCAATATACATTTCTATGTCAATGACCATCTGTGCTAACCGCACACATAGGCCCTTAACCAAGGATCTTTTTTGAAAGTCAAGGTACCCACTTTCAAAATGTAGGAGAGTGTTAGAATATGTGGGCTTTCTGTAAATGGTGGTAGCAAACGTTTTCAGTGAATCATCTTTGGTTATTAGAATGTCCAAAAAATTCATTCCATTACTGTGTTGTTCCATAGTAAAGCTCAAAAAATAAGTGTTCCTATTTAGATATTCAAAAAATTGGTTCAGCTCTAACTCATTTCCTGCCTAAAAAATAAGTATGTCATCAAGAAGTCTTCCATAAAACAAACATTCTTTAAACCATTGGCAAGTAAACACTTGAGTCCACCTGTAGTTTGCTTAAAAATATGATTCTCAAAAAATAATAAAGTTGTTATTGAGCACTGTTTCCATAAGGGTCCTAAACATAAGTATTCTACTGTGGCTAAAGTTGGTGTGTTTACATAGAAAGTCATAGAACATATCAACTCCTTCTTCATGTGGTATAATGTTAATCAAATCTTTAATGTCTATAGTTACCATAATCAGCTTTTCCCTATATAAATCTTGTTTTGTTTTCTTTAAACAGTCCCAGAAATCCTTCAATATATGTTTAAATTCTGATAAAATTGTGTTCAAGTGAAAATCAATAAACTTAGCTAAAGTGGTTGTTTTTGATGCTGTTGCATCTACAATAGACCTTCCTTTAAGAACTCCAAACTGAGTAGGGTCAAGTGTTTGGAGATTGCCTATATCTTTGTTGATAAGGTCCATGATGAATTACTCCATGGCCTTGCAGATAAGGCTAGTCAGGCTAATAGGTCTATAGTTCCCAGGGTCAGTGGAAGCACCACCTTTGTGCAATGGAATAACAGTGGCCATTTTCCATTCAGCTGGGATGAAGCCAGTGCTTAGACTATGATTGAAAAGAGTACTCAAGTATGTTGTTAATTCTTGTTAGAGCCCATGTAGAACACAGCCTGGGATGTTATCAGGTACATAGATGCTGTGGTTTTGGCCTTAGAGAGGGCATTTATAACCTGCTCTTTATAGATGGGGTACATGTGGTGGGGAGAGGGGAGTGAAGTTTTCACAGAACCCTTTGGCTAACAAATTAGCTATGTCCACAGGCTTAGTATATGTAGTATCATTAACTACCAGTTCAGCGCAAATCTGGGCCTTTCCTTTTAGTGTAACTAAAGAATGCCTTATGATTGTCCTTAGTTGAGGAAGCTAATTTGGATTCGCAATTTGCTTTGGAGGACTTCACAAGAACTCTTATTTGCTTGTTTAAGCTGAGGAGGACGTATTTCCAGTTTAGGACCAGCTCTCTATTGCTCCTAGACAGCAATTTCCTCCTCTTATTGTAAAGCCTGTTAATGGCAGTTGTCCAACAGGCAGGTTTGCTCTTCCTTGGAGAGCTTGTTTTGGTCCTGTCAGGTACATCCAAGTCAATGCAGTTATACAGGTGTTTGTATAAAGCATTGGTGTAAAACTCAGCATAGCTGCCAGTTCCATCTAAGGGGGGTAGTGCAGTGAAGCTATTTACACCATCCTGTAAGAGGTTGCAATCTGCTTTTGAGAAGTTTTTTTAAACTAGCTGCTGCTGGGTGGGTCAGGTGTATTAGTTACTTCGAATGAGACTGATTTGTGGTCAGATTTCACAAGGGAAGACCTCACAACGGGAATGCTACAGTGGTCCCCCATATTGGTAAGCACCAGATCCAGGATGTTTATGCCCCTTGTGGGGGTGTCAACCAGCTGGTCCAGGGCACTGGAGATAAAGAAGTTGGGGAACCAATGGATGGGTAGTTGAAGTCACCCAAACCATGGTGTTTGCATGTATGTTGATAGATTCAAGTAGATCAAAATGGGCAGGGTGGGAGTCCTGATTCATGGACAGGGTCCTGTAGCTGGCAATGACTTGAATAGTTGTCCTACCAACAGTTAATTGCACCTGAAGTATCTCCAGGGAATCATATGGTTTAACCAATCAGGAAGTGCATTTATCTTTAATGAATTTTGATACGCTGCCTCCTTTAGTTTTCATGCTTTCAGTTTGTGGTCTGAATGTGTGGAAAGAGGTGTAGCCTGGTATGGCTGGGGTGCTCTCTACAGCCTTTAACCAGGTCTCCATGACTGCACAGATGTCTGCATCCTCCATGGTGAAGAATGCTTCCAGTAGTACAGTTTCTTGCTAAGACTCCTAGCATTTAGCAGTATAACCTTTAGGTTGTTTTTTGATTAAATTTTTACTTCAGGAATTTTGTCCTTGTGATTTTGCCTAAAAAAGGCACTATGGGGGTGGCAAGAGCCTTTGCCAGTAGCCAAAATCCCAGGGGGTGACAGATGAAGACCATCTCTGGCAAAGCGTCGAGGTCTATCGATCATGTCATCCCGGGCTGATAGAAGCTAGATCCTCTTAGAATAATGCCAGAAATGAAGTCAATTGATTTTCTGTTTATATTGTGGTATTGTCCTAGGCAAGGGTAATATGCTGCTCAATGCTAAATACATACCTGACTCTGACACATGATCAGAGAGTTCAATCACAGAGTCATAATGCTACTTGTTGGTGAGAGACTTGAGTGCCTGTGTGAGCTAATAAATCCTGGCACCAGAAAGACAGCTGAGTGTGACTTTCTCATTGTTCAGCTCAGTGAGGGTGAAATTTGTGTGTCTCACTATGGAGTCTCCTCTGACTAAGATATTTGGAGTGGATGTGCATTGCCTAATGAGCTTTGATGGGGAGACACTTGTGTTTGTGTTGTTATGTGCATTGTGTGTTTTGGGTGTCATGGTTGGTTTAGTATGTATGTGTTTTGGAGGTATCAGATGTTTAGGCAGATTTTTTGAGCACCTCTGCATACGTTGGTCTATGACTATGCTGTGTGTGTCATGAGTAGGAGTTGCGGTAGGTAGGCTGACAAACCCACTCTGTATTGCTATCTATTGCATGAGAGATCTGTGATTCCAGATTCATAATGTATGTTCATCTCTCACAAAAGGTACAGGAATGATTTAGAAGTAGGTGGTTATTGGTGTACATGAGGCAGTTCCTACACTACCTCAGTAGACCCATGTCAACCAGGCTGGTAGGAGAAAAGGAGGAGAAATTGACAGTTCATGTTCATAGGAATAATTTTGGTCTGGCTATAACAGTTGAAGAAATACAGCAGGGCAGGTATTGGTAGGTTTAGGCACAAGGAGCTCTGGTTTAGGTAATATTTGTGAGGCTAGACAGCAGGCATCTGAAAGTGGCAATCCTTCTGCGCAGCAGTGAGTGTTGTGCAAATAGGTGCAAACAAGCTCAAACAAGTACAACCACTGGCTATTTAAAGCAGAAAAAAAAACCAGAATCAGCCAAAGTTCAAATTGTCAAATCAAAACACCGTAAACAGACCCCTGCAACAGTAAGTCTAGCTAGATAAGATCAAAGTGTACTTTCCATCCACAAGGGCACAGCCGGGCCTCTCCAGACAAAGAATTAACAGTTTTACAGGCTCCAAAGGTCACAAACAGTACTAGATTCAGCAAAAACCTGAACCTAGTATATTGCACAGTGGAAAAAATTATACAGGCAAGGTAAGCAATTGGAAAGAGAGGATAACAAGATGCAAGACATTGAGGCTCATGATTAATGAAGCATTCAAATGAGGAATAAATTTAGAACCTTGGATGTAGGGAAATAGGAACAGGATAATTAAAAATTTCAGAGAAAGGGAGAGAAAAATGCCTGTGGAGCAATTCTCAAACTGGCAGAAACATGGCATAGCTATGGGCACACCATGTGCCAACAGCTACGCCAATGCAATATTGGTCATTTGGGAACTGGAACATGTGTTTAAAGGACCTTTTAATTCACAAGTGGTTTTCTATAGACGTTTTGTGGATGATATTTTCCTGCTTTGGAAAGGGACTATTGATTTAATAGAAATGTTTGTAGAATATATCAATAACACTACGTCTTTTTTAAATTTTCACACATTCAGTCTAAACATTCTATAGACTTTTTACATGTTAGTGTCTTATTAGACATAATGGGCAATTTTACCACAAAATTATATAGAAAGCCCCATTACTGCAATAAGTTTTTACACAAAGAAAGTATGCATCATGCACATGTATTTAAAAGTGTAGTAAACAGTCAAATGTATAGAGCATCAAGATAAAATGTTGACAATGATGACTTTGATCAACAAACTGAATATTTGGAACAAGCATTTACTGCTAGGGTTTATGATAAAACAGAAATTAATAATAGTATTAAGAATATTAAGGAATTAAGAAGCAGTAAAGCTAAACCTTATTACAGTAAAATACATATTATATGTAATAAAATGAACACACATAAAGATGCAACTAGAGGTATTAAAATGTGTTTGCAATACTCAAATGATGTCAGAGAATATATTAACATTATAGAAAAACATTGGAAAATTTTAACTACTGATGGAGCATTGGAAAGTATAATAGATGAAAAACCTAGGTTTATTTTTAAAAATATGACGTCTATAAAACAATGCCTTTGCATTCCAAAAATAAATAATAAGAAAAACTTCACTAAACATTATACTTTACCTTGCTGACATTGTAACTTTTGTCAATACATTGATAGTACTAGTGAATTTTATCATCCAGATCAACATAAGAAATATAAATTTGATATTTATGTTACATATGATACAACACATATTGTGTATTTAGCTTATTATTCAACATGTTTTAAATTTTACATAGGGAAAACAGACAGAACTCTCAGGAAAAGAATTAGAGAACACTACTACCATGCCAAAAAAGGCAGTATTGCAAGTGCCTTATCTAAACATATTTTAAGTACAAACCATGCACACTATTTTAAGTTTATGGTTATAGCACATACTTTTGAAAATATTAGAAAAGGGGATATAGATAATTTAACTGAACAAATAGAGTCAAAATGGATCATAAGGTTAAGGGTATGACAGAGTACCCATTAAACCTAAATTGAAGGCCAGAAGTCTAAATAAAAAATAGACAAAAGTTATTTTCCTGCCTTTTTCATTTTACCATTGTAAATACACTGTTTTTGTATATATTTATTGATTCCTTATGAAGGAGATATTTATACTAGTCTTCTTATATGAGACCAATTGTATTTATGTATTTTTAAAAAATTTTAAAAAAGCATATGATTTTTTAGAATGTATATGCCTTTTAGCAGTGATTGATTTAGTCATGTGATTCAGAAACCACTATATAATTGTTTGATGTCTTTCAAATTATGTTATACATCTGATTAAGTAGCATCGCTACGAAAGCTCTTATGTTTGTTTTCCTGGTCATCCTATATTAAAGGAAAGTTTTACTTGAAATATCTGCTGTCCTTGGATCCTTACATAGGTTCATACTAGACTAACTGCCCTTGCGAGCCATTTTAAGCCTAGCCAGTTATCCCCTATGAGATTCAAACCCTGTACCTTGTGTTTGGAAAGCAAACACCTTAACCATTAGGCCACCCTCCCAACCCTTTCTATTGTGTGGACTGCAATTTACTTTTTGGATTCAAGTACTGGTCGGGTAGTGTGGTTTGTGTCCTAAAAAAATATATATATATAAATATATATATATATATATATATATATATATATATATATATATTTATATTTACACACACATATATTGGTTATACTCAATCCTTCAAAGCAGCAACAGTTCATGAGAAAAAAAAAGTTGTTGCAGCTGATCAAAAATCAGCTGATCACATATAACTATAACTGCTTATTTAAGTGAGAGATCATGGTACATTGGGGATCAGGGAATATACATTTTCCCTACTGTAGTATGATCTCAAAGCTGATATACATAATTTGCAGTGGGTGTGGGGGGTGCATGTGGGCTTATCCCCCTACAAAAAATAGATTTTTTTTTTAAATCTGTCTGATTTGATTTTAAGTGTATTCAAATCTTTATAATTCAAACTCTTAGTGCTAGGATGTTTACAGTCTCCAGGGAGAGGAAGGCTTGAAGGGAGTGGAGTTTCTTGTTAAGACTTCTAGCACTGAGCAGTACAATGAGATTTAGCAGAAAAGGAATTAGCTAAGCTGAAAGAGGATCAATGTGATTTGAGTGAAGAATGGGCCAACACAACAGGCAGTTTGCTGTTATTCCTCGTAGAGCAGGATTTTGACATTAGTCTTAGCTACATGTTCAGCCCAGGGTGGGTGAACTGAAGAGAGGGCTCCTAGAGAGTCAAAAGGGCATAGCATATTTACTATACCACATATTCTGCTGGCAGTCAAGAGGAAGATTTACTGATGGGAGTTTGTGGATCTGTTTGAGATATTAGCTTTGGATGGGGTAGAGAAGATAGAAGAGGCAGAATTTCCTGCCTTGAAGGATTTGACAGTGGTGTTGGTGGCTTTTCGTAAGAGGCTGCTACTGCAGAGCTTTCAGGCAAGCACATAGGATAACTGGATCCTGGTTTATATATTTTTTGGTAGTGACTGTGGAGAATCAAATGGAACATGCATTGACAGTGCTAGTGTATTTCCTGATGATAAGGGGGGCCAAGAATTTAAGGAGCAGAAGTGTCTTGCTTTAGGACAGTCAAAAATTCCAGAAATTGAAGGTCATAGAGAAGTTTATCAGGTGGGATTGTTGGCATGTGGAGACTTGGTTGGGATTGATGACAGATTCAGTAGTGATAGGTCTGAGAAGATCATAGTATGCAAGCGGCAGGAGTCCAAAAGTGTGCTTCACTTACAATATGGGTAATTGTGTGCAGCTGTTGCATGCAGACTTGCATACTTTTTTGTATTGTGAGGGTGCACTGTGGAGAAAATAATGGTTCAAGAAAGGAGACAGATGGGGAAACATTACATCTGCCCTGGAACTGTGAAGGGAGGGCTACAGAAGGCTGGAGGCATAGGGGCTTGAGGGGTTAAAACCCAACTCTGAGGGGCTGCTTTTTCTGAAGGGGGGTCAGAAGACTCGTCAGCTTACTCCCTCATTAAAGTTACTGCTCTTAAGACTTGCCTACAGAGTTACCCAGATCAAGGTAATGAGTTGTTTGAGGGTTTCATGGGGGGATTCTCCATTCAGTCAGGGGTAAAAGGATTGTGAAAACGATGTCAGAATTTGTTGTCAGTCAAAGAGAAAGAGTCAGTAGTGCAGGACTTGTTAAAGGAAGAGATAAATGCAGAGGAAGGTGGTTGGCCCTTTGATGAGCTTCAATTCAAAGGTCATACAATATCCTTCACTGGGGAAATTTCACAATACAACAAATAAGATCACAAAGGGGAATGTAGAAGTTAAAAAAGTAGAAGTTGACGTTATGGAATACCTGTGAAGAAAAGAATTTAGTGTAGAAAGTCTAACACAAGTTATGTCACAGTATGATGGAACAAGTCTCCCAAGTAAGGAGAAACAAAAGAAGCAGGAGACATCTGAAAAAGAGATTTAATGTGGTGCAATATTTATACAAAGGATAAAACAAAACTAACCAATACAAAAAAGCAGCACTGAATATATTTGAAGAGAAATATAGGCAAAGGCATCTGGATAAGGAAATTTTACAGTAGAAGAAAATAGGAAAGAAGAGTATTATAGTAAATATATTAAATATTGAGACTTGGCTAATGAGTAAACAGCTAATACTCAATGCTAAGAAAACTAAACTTCTTCTATTTCTCCTAAATCACTCTCTTATAACACCTCAGCCTTCACTATCACCTCATTAGACAACACCACTATCAATGCTGAAAACCATACTAAACTACTAGGGATCATAATTGAAGATAAACTAAAGTTCGACCTTCATATAAATTACTGTATCAAAATACTAACCAAAAGCTTGGCTTACTATACCGTAACAAAATATATCTCATACCAGAGGCAATACAGTTACTCTCTCTTGCTTATCTCCTACCCTGTCTCTTCTGTACCTCCCAAACCCTCACTAACCTACAGGCAACACCACTAAATAAGATGGAAAATACATAGGTTCTTACATATTATCGCAACCACATTTCCAGTCTACGATAATTCCTTGGGCTGGATTCATGAAGGCTTGCATGGAGTCTAAGAGTAGAGTAAGCCGGCAGACAGCCAATATGTCTGCCGAGCGATCCAGCAACAGCCGGCAGGGGCGTGCATGACAGCTCCTAAAAGTACTCTTGCACGGACAGTGTTATGTTATGCAAATTACCTCATTTGCTGCTGAAAGCTATGCAAATGAGGTGAATTTGCAATCCAGGAAACACTAACCTGTCCGAGTAAGAGTAGAGTTATTTGCAGAAATGTACTCCGTTGGTAATGGAGTACCGTTCTGCAAATAGCAAAACGGAGCTATGACAGCTCCAAATAAAGGATGCATCCAGTTGAGGAAGCATGCCAATGACCAAATATAAGGCCATTGGCATTATTATCTGTTGCAAATTAAGAAAAGTCTAATTTTTTTTCCCTTGATCTCAGAGGTTTAAGTGAAGCGCAGCGCTGTGCAAACGTGCGGTGCTATAAAAAACAGAAAAAAAAAAAGCCAAAATTAGGCATTCATATTAAAAATATTCTCCTGCCATGCAGGTGAATGGTGGGCTGAAGATAACATGGCTACTGAGTAGTGGTTGCTAAGGGGGAAGCTCATTTTGAGAGATGTAACCAAGCATTAGTAGGCAATCCTATGCAAATGAGGATAAGGATAGTGAATCCCAATTTTCCCAGGCATGTGAGCCATAAGTGTAGGAGAAGGGGAGTAGTAGAGTAGAAGATAGGTAACATCATGAGGGGGTATGTATGAAAGACTGTAAGCTTATTGGAGCAGAGTGGCACTTGTTTGCTGTGAGTTACTCAGGATTGGAAGAGGCGTGTCTGCAGTTGTCTTAACTGAAACCCAGAAACCGAAGGTGTATGCCATGGATATCACTAAAATTTCTAGCAAAGGTGCTTACACTCTGTGCGTGTGTGTGCGTGCCTGTAAACCCGTCTAAGCCTGTGTGCATGTGTGTGCACCCATGTAAGCCTGTGTGTGCGGATGTGCACCAGCCTAAGTCTGTGTGCGTGTGCACTCGTGTGTGCGTGTATGCGCTTGTGTGTGCGTCACTGCCCCCTGTGGAAACAGAAAGGGAAAAGGAAGGAAAAGAAGTAGTAGGAAGTTAACCAAGGAGAACTAGCAGAGCTGCCAGGTGAAATCAATCAGAATCAGCCAATTACACAGGCAGTACACAAGCCCAGCCCAGCCCAGCACTTAAAACTCTGAAAACAACATTCCCCCATGTTTTTCTCAGAAACACTGCAACACTGCAGTATACAAAGAGAAGTGAAAACTTAAAAAGCTTAACTGAGACAAAAAATGTTAGGGGCTGCCATTGCTATTATCAGGCAACATGTGCAAGATGCTGAGGGTAGTGCCATTGTGAATGCTGCTGAGCAACCCATAGTGAGGAGACAGAGAAGAGTGTACAGACCCAGGGTAACCTACCAAGGGCTACATGAGCTGGAGATAATGGAGCGCTATAAAGTGAACCGAGACCTCCTGCAGCAAATTGTTGAGCTGTGCAGGCCATGCCTCACACACAGAACCAACAGAGGGGAACCCATCCCAGTGGAAACCAAGGTATGTGTTGGCCTAAGAATACTAGCAACAGGTACCTTCCTGAGACCAACTGGTGATATGATGGGGATTTCACAGGCATCAGCATCCAGGGTACTTCACCAGTTCCTGAATGCCATGTCAGCACATGTTGGTGATCATGTATATTTCCCCAATTCCTGTGAGGTATTGGCCAGCAATATGCATCTCTTCCAGCAAATAGCGGAATACCCTGAGGTAGTGGGTGCAATTGACTGTACACACATCCACATCAAAGCACCAGCCGGTGAGCAGGGTAGGGTCTACATCACCATCAAGGGCTTCCACTCCATCAACTGCCAGGTCATGTGCAATGCCCAGGGCATAATACTGAATGTGTGTGCTGGCTGCCCTGGAAGCTACCATGATTCCCATATCTGGCATCTGACGCCGCTGTACCAGACATTTGCCAATGGGGACATCCCTGACGGTCACCTAGTGGGGGATGCTGGATACGCACTAGAGCAGTGGCTGATGACACCCATCAGAAATGCACACACACCTGAGCAAGAACTCCATAATGAGGCACACACGCAAACATGACATGTAATCGAGTGTGTGTTTGGCGTGCTCAGGTCACGGTTCCGGTGCCTGGACATATCTGGTGGAGCCTTGCAGTACTCCCCAACTACATGTACCCAAATTGTCATGGTATGTGCCATGCTACACAATATGATCCTGCCAAAACAGCTGCAGCAGGAACAGCATAGGGCAGGGCTAAACAGCCCCCACCATTGCCAAGGCCTGCACAGGCACAGCGTGACTCGGAGGAGGAACAGCACACACACTGGCTCAGTAGGAACCTTGGAAATGATACCTCTCTCTGACTCGCACATAAAATAAAAGGAATGCCTAACTTGACACTACCTGTTTTCAAACATGTATAGGGAGTGTACTATGTGCATCCAACATAGGCAGCCCTGCAGCACCACCTGAGGCATGATTGCCATGTTTTAAGCAATACAAAGCAATGCTAAGCAGCTTTTACCACTATTTAGTATATGTAAACAAAATTGCTAATTGCGCAACGTCGGGCAACGTTGAGCAATGTTGGGCAAGGTTGGGCAAAGTCGGGCAAAGTCGGGCAAAGTCAGGTAAACATGCTCATATTTGCTTTACTGTTCCTTAAACAGTCTGATCTTCCCAGCATGAAAATAAAAAGCAGTGACAGGGCTCGAACCCAGGATACTGTGCACTTTAGTCACAGTACTGAACCACTAAGCCATGACAGCATTACACTGACACAGACACAGCAGGACACTTGTACACTAATGCAAACACAAAGAAGTGCTGTATCATGACCCTAAAGAGGCATATGGGTAACCTCCCCCACAGGCCTATGCAGACAGAGAACAGCAGGCCAGGTGGTGTGATGTGGATTGGGTAGGCTATGAAGTCACAATCTAATATACGTGACATTGGATGCTAAGATCCGTAGTACAGTAGTATGCCTCAAGCCAGTATGATAGGCAACAGTACAGACTGAAATGGTGTACCTTATAGTGAAGTGCAGACCTAGCGAATGTGTATAAGTGTCAGGTGAACTCCTCATCCTGTGTACAACCACAGTAACAATCAGGTGTGCCCCCGGGTAGAAATGTACAAAGAATAGCTGTCCCCCCTGTATGTAGAAATGTTGATAAGTCTATGCAAAGTGGCTGATGGAAGCCCTGCAGGCACAGCATGATCCCTGTTGATTTATGACACCAAGGTGAGCCCTGCTGCAAAACTCCAACTTGATTTTCCACACACATATAGTATAAATGTGTATACCGGACGCTTAGGCACTTTAACAAATGTAGTGCATTTCATTCAGCAACACACTGAAAGGTCATACTGGGCATGCTCACACACTTAGGCCATGTCTGAGTACAGCAGTGGGCCACACATATCTGGCAGTTGCATGCTTCACCCCAGGAACCTGTCACTATTCACCAATTCTGCCTTTAGCACACAGTTATATGAAAACAGACACATATACTATATTGGAACCCTGACATAATCAAACTATGTACCACAAGTACTTAAGTTGTTCACAGAAAGTGAAAAAGCAAAGAAGATCAATAAACCTGCAATCAGTATTATCAACAAACAATGTGCACTCCAAATATTATCCAATCCAAGTTCTGGCAAAAGAATCTGTGAAGGAGTCCATAGAGAACCATGACGCTTCCTTCCACTGTCATAAATAGCAATGTACACTTATATATGTCCTGCGTCAGTGCAAACTGTAAATAACTTACATTGCCAACATCTTGTCAGACAGGCCCATACATACATACCACCATCTCACTGACAAAAGGCCCTATCATCATACCTGGAGATTGTGAAAGCACAGATATCACATATAGAATGGGTAAACAGCTCCTTCCAAATGTGAAAATATGGCGTCTATGGGATTACATTGTTTCCCTAGCTGTGTCATAAGTAAACCCCAGAACAAACAGAGCCTGCACCTGAACAGTCTGTTGAGACTCACCCTCTGTACAGGATATGAAACTGTTGAATGTGTTACAGCAACGTTTGACACACTCCACAAGTGTTGGTGCACAACAGAACATGGGAACTATTGTCTTATAAGCCTATTAAGCCTGATCTGCAAGGCCATGGAGTCCATCATGATGGAACTCATAAACAGAGCTATTGGGAGCCTACAAACACCCAACTCTACCAATTTCGGTTTGGTCATGGGCAGATCATGGTTCCCAAACCTGCTAGACTGTTTACAAGGCAGTCACCCAGGACATACATCACTGAAATGAGCTACACATGTCCCACATAGACCTTGAAAAGCCCTTTGCCAACATCCCAGACACATGTCGTATCCACAAAATCAACAACCTGTGCATAAATACGTCTGTCATCTGATGGATTGCCAACTGGGGCACAGATAGATCACACAAGGTAAGAATTGTGGTCTCCTGTACAAGCTGGTAACAACTGCTGTCCCCCATGGCTCAGTCCTGGGACCCCTCCTGTCTGGTTTATACTTTTCAGAAATACAGTCAAACACACAAGGGCTATATTTAGCAAAGTTTGTGGATGACTGCCAAAAAGTTGTCATAATCGATGTTTGGGACAACAGAGACATCCTTAAAAAGGGTCTCAGTCTGACAGACGTGGTGTCAAAAGTATGTCCTCAAGCTATAGTCATACAAATACCACATAGGTGCCAAAACCCTAAATATGGAGGTGATAATAAGGGATCTATGGACAAATGTGGATAGTCATCTGTACTTCCAGAAACACATTCACAAAGTGGTCAGAAAATCATGCTATGTGTTCCCACAAACTGCCAAGGTCTTTACATGTAGGTCAAAGGAGGCTCCCTCTACTCATCAGTCATCAGACCCATCAGAGAGTACCACAACACACCTGTGATGAATCTGACTAGGCACCTTCAGCAGCTGGAAAGACCAATGAAGTACCTCAACAGGAGGATTACTGGCCTCAAACAGTTGCCCCATGCAACAAGACTGAATTTAACTCAATCTGTACTCCGTTGCATACTGTCTACTCAGGAGATCTCTGCCCAACAGACAGGTCCATGTCATGGCAACACTCAGATCTGCTCTGAGTTACAGCTCAGTGGCACTAAATATACAGACCCAACTGATATTGCCAACATCCGGGCAGATAGGATCAGTGTTAACCTTACCCCGTCTCACCCTTGAGAGAGCACATCTCTATAGTGGAAGACTGCAAAGTTGCTATCATCACCGCTGCACAGGTAAAAAACACTCTACAAAGCCAGTATCACAGCATCCATGGGACCAGATAACTTCCCAGGCTGTGTTCTACACAAACTACAGAACAAACAGGCACCACACCGACATACCGTGTTCAGTCATAGCCTCACCTCAGGCTTTGTGCCTGCTGAATGGTGCACAGTGACGGTTATCCCCCTACACAAGGGTGGAGATACCACGGACCCCAGGAACTAGTGCCCCATTAGTCTGATGAGCCTGCTCTGCAAGGCCATGGAATGTATAATCATACAACTTATAAAAAAATAAATTGGTAATCCCCAAACACTGGACCACAACCATGTTGGGTTTGTAAAATGCAGATCATGTCTCCTAAACCTGAAGCAGTCACCAGAACCGTAGACAAGGGTAAGGTATTTCGCACAGCCTATGTAGATCTTGCCACGGCTTTCAACACCATCTCACACTCTGGAATTATAGATAAATCCACTAAACTAGATATAAATTGCTATGTCACAAGATGGGTTGCCAACTGGCTTACTGACAGAACACACACTGTGAAAGTAGCAAACTCCAAGTATGACTTTGGACCAGTGACGAGTGCAGTATCACAGGGCCCAGTCCTGTCCTGTTTAGTATCTACATCCCTGAAGTAAACTTTAACATGGAAGGTCTGTGGCTAATGAAGTTTCCAGATGACTGCAAACTAGGAGCCATAATTGTAAATACTAAAGATGTGGACATCCTACAAAAGGGCCTCAATGAGACAGATGGCTGATGCCAAAGCCATGGGCTCAAGCTCAATGCCAAAAGGTGCATTGTCATCCCCTTTGTAAAAACTCTGTAGCCATGAACTATAACATAGGCGGTAGTATAATTAACACTGAAAGTGTGATAAGAGACCTTGGGTCACAGATGGACAGTGGACACACTTGTGATAATCACATCCCCACAGTAGTCAGGAAATCCTTCTATGTGGCACACCTCATCACAAAAGGTGTCTCATGCAGAATAGAAGAGGACATTGTTCCCCTCTACTCATCACTTATAAGATCCATAATGGAGTACAACGCTTCTTTTGCTATGTACCTCACAAGACATGTGCAACAACTGGAAAGCCTGTAGCAATACCTCACAAAGAGCATTAGCAGCCTGAAATACATGCCATACACAGACCATCTCAAAATGCTCCAGCTGTACTCTCTCGCATATCACCTACTCAGAGGTGATCTCTGCCTAACATACAAAGCTATGTCAAACACAGAGCTGTTGGACATGCTCCCCGTAAAACACTCACAATTCCTCTGATCTTCAGCCCAAAACCACGAGTGAAATACAAAAGGAAGGGGTGTATCCATTAACCTTATGGATACCCATACCTTCAGGTTAGTGGCACAGCATGAGGACTTGGAGACCATGCAAGTGCAACTAACATTGGGCAAAGCTGCTTATCAGATTGTAGCCTGCTACAGATCGCCCACCTTGTCTCAGGAACCTCGGTCAGTATTCCTGAGAACAGTAGAAAATATAAAGGTCCTATCAAACACCATTATATGAGGAGATTACAACTACCCAAACATTGAGTGGGAGAATTACTCGTGTACAACGTCCTTTGCCCAATGTTTCCTAGAGTTTAAAAACTCAAACGCCCTAGAACAGCTGGTCACCATGCCCACTAGAGGTGACAACATACTGGACCTGATCATCACCAACATGGGGTACCAGTGTTCCATGACAGAGATAAACCCCTCACTGGTAATATCAGATCATAAAGTAATCACACTGGACATCCACATCCCGCCCCCCCCATCAAGGAAACCACTGTGAAGACATTTCCAAAAGCAAACTGCACACCTCCCAAGACCAAAGAGGAAAGTACCAAAGACCCCTTGCTATAAGATAATGCTATACAATCTGCCAAATCATTTACAAGTGCATTCTATGAGCATCTACAGGGATGCATGGATCGAGACATTCCAAATAAAACCAAGATGCACTCCTCCAAAAATAAGAAATCAATCTGCGGGTCGTCACCCATAAATAAGCTATACGACAGAAGGAGGAAACGAACATATGATAGAGCAGACTTCACAAAAGGAAAGGCATCACTGATCATTATTAGGAAGACACAATGATCACTCATAAAATAATCCAAGGCCAGTTTCTAAAGACAAATCACCAAGGAATGTAAGAATAACAACCACAAAGCCTTCATTAGCTATACCAAATATTTAGGTGGCAACTTCCAAATATGCTGTCAGCTACTGAAAAATGTCAACAAATACACTGAACCAACTTACATTGCCCACATCCTGGGGGACAAGTTCAGTGCAAACACTCCCCATAACCCCCAAAAGGGCCTGTGTCCATCCCCGAAGAATGCAGAGCCCCAGACTTCATGGACATGCAGGTAAAGACAGCCCTCTCCAAAGCTAAGAACACAGCATCAATGGGACTGGATGGTGTCCCAGGCTGCATCTTACACCAGCCCCAAAAGTAACTACACCCTCACCTACATTCTCTGTCCAGATTCAACCTTACCACAGACTATGTACCCAAAGAATGCCATACACCAACAGTCATCCAGCTCCACAAAGAGGGTGCCACAACAGAACCTAGAAACCAATGCCCTATAGGTCTACTCAGCCTGGTCTGCAAAGCTATGGAGCAAATTATCATGGAACCCATGAACAGAGACATTGGGGACCTCCAGACACTGGACTCTACCCAACTTGGCCTTGTTAAAGGCAGATCCTACCTCCTAAACCTAGTTGACTTATTTGAAACAGTTACCAAGGACATAGATGGAGGTGAACGTAGTCCACACAGCTCACCTGGACCTCACTAAGGACTTTCAGCACCATTCCCCACTCTGTCATTATGGACAAGCTTACCAGCTTGAACATTAACAGCTATGAAACAGGACGGGTGGCCAGCTGGCTCACAGATCAAACACACATGTTCAGAGTTGCGGGTGCCATGTCCAAATCTAAACCAGTCACAAATGGCATCCCACAGGTCTTGGTCCTGGGACCCCACCTGTTCAGTAGATACTGCTCAGAGGTACAGACAAGCACAGGAGGAGTATGGCTGAACAAGTTTGCAGATGACTGCTAACTGTGGTCCATAACTGACTCTATGGCTGACACAGACATCCTCCAAAAGGGTCTTACAGAGACAGATACCTGGTGTCAAAATAATGCCCTCAAGCAGAATGCCAAAGAATGCATAGTCATCCCCTTTGGATAAAACAAAGTGCACACAAATTACCACATAGGTGGTAATCCAGTATGTATGGAGAAAGTAATTATGGCCCTGGGGACCCAGGTAGATAGTAAACTCTCCTTTGATGATCACATGGCCAAAGTGTTTAGAAATTCCTTCTATGTACCCACCTAATGTCACCTAATGTAACCCACTTTGTCTAGTCTGATGATGTCACCATCCTACAAATATACCTGTGGAAAGAAGAACTCTCAGTAATGTGTATAGCGTGTTGTGTAAAGGATTAGTCCACTAATATCATAAAGTAGTTAGGTAGGGGTTTGAATCCTGCACTTCACAACTGTGTGTGTGTGTTTGTGTGTGATCTCCTTGGAGAGGAGCAACCTTCTTGGAGACTACTAAAACACCTTAGAAGTGGTATACTCATCTTTGTCAAGTCTGATGATGTCACCATGCTACAAATATACCTGTGGAAAAGAGAAATCCCAGTAATGTGTATAGTGTGTCGTGTTAATGCATGTTCCTCTAGTATCATAAGGTAGTTAGTTAGGTAGGGGGTTGAATCCTGCACTTGACAACTGTGTGTGCGTGTGATCTCCTTGAAGAGGAGCAACCTTTTTGGAGACTACTAAAACACCTTAAAAGTGGTATACTCATCTTTGTCAAGTCTGATGATGTCACCATGCTACAAATATACCTGTGGAAAAGAGAATTCCCAGTAATGTGTATAGCGCGTCGTGTTAATGTGTACTCCTCTAGTATCATAAGATAATTAGATCGGTTGTTGAATCCTGTACTTGACAACTATGTGTGTTTGTGTGTGATCTCCTTGGAGAGATGCAACCTTTTGGAGACTACTAAAACACCTTAAAAGTGCTATACGTATCTTTGTCAAGTCTGATGATGTCACCATCCTACAAATATACCTGTAGAAAAAAGAACTCCCAATAATGTGTATAGCGCGTCATGTTAATCCGTACTCTTCTAGTATCATAAGTTAGGTAGGGGTTTGAATCCTGCACTTGACAACTTTGTGTGTGATCTCCTTGGAGAGGAGCAACGTTTTTGGGGACTACTAAAACACCTTAAAAGCGGTATACTTATCTTTGTCAAGTCTGATGATGTCACCATCCTACAAATATACCTGTGGAAAAGTAATTGTCCAGTCATGTGTATAGCACATCATAAACTAGTTAGTTAGGGGTTTGAATCCTGCACTTGGTGAGTGTGTGTGTGTGACACTGTTGGTCAATGTGTCGTGGGTTTTGCTTTTATTACTGTATGACATATCACTATGACAACAGTATGTGCATTGCACATGTCAGGTAGCTGTGTGGCAAATACATATATGTACATGTGACCTCAATTGTTTCATAGTTGGGAACCCTGCTTTCTCCATGAACACATCTGTTATCTTTGCCAGAGTGTGCTGCCACTTTCCAGATCTTAGGTCACATCTGTATGCTTGTGACAAGCCCAGCCACTGCAGCGGTCCCTGGCCTAGGTCATCCGTGTCACACACACTCATTACCATTTCTATTGAATAGTGTGAGTGAGGATTTATGCCTGAGGTATATGTCAGACCTCTTCAAACGCAGCAAAGTCTGTCAATGATGGCTATTCATTATAGGTGTACAACAACCTTTGTGGATATGCATGCAGACCCCTTATTGCTTATGTGATCCACCGAGGGATTTCAAAATACCTTTGGAAATGTGATTACCAAAGGAGAGATGATGTAACACTTGGCTGTATGTGCACATCAGTGCCCGTTCAACATGTTGGGGGCTACTACCTATGTGGTACTGTGGGGATACTATGTTTTGTAAAAGTGTATGACTATGCTTTAGTTGGCTTATAGCTTTATAGCATGGGTTTGACAACAGGTATCTGTCTGTGTGATACCCTTGTGGAGGATGTGTGTGTCATCTGAAGAATGCAATATAGGCCACAGTATACATTTCCAGACGTGGACGGACATATCCCAACTGTGTTTGCTTGTACCTAAGAGAGCTATAAGCCAAACAGGAGTGGTCACAGGAATGGGTGCAGGTGAATACCACTGGATATTGGCATAGTATAGTACCTGAAGGATCCAAATGTTACTGTGTGTCCTACATCTGTGTGTTAGTTGTCAAGACATCATCTAACGATTGTTTATGGTCAGGCTGTTGAGGTTATGTATACTACCAGAATGCCAACCAATGACAGATAGTAACAGTATCACCCACAGCACAGTGTCATACCATGTCATACACACGTGTACCCAAGTTCCAAGATGTGTGTAGTACAATGCATACTGGCCACCAATAGAAACTATGGAGTGTTAACACTGTGTAATACAGGGCATGTCACCCTGCCCATGTGTCCATTATGCACGTACATGCAGACAGTGCACCTACACCATGTTCACAAATGTACACCTGCAAATCTGTGTTGCACACATCCCACATGTACTGTCCACTCTCTAACACATGCTGCCAATACTACACACATCAGCCAAGTGGCACGTGGGTGGACAATACACTATTTGAATTAGCACTGGTGTAAACAATACTACATTGACAATCATAGCTTTAATGCATCATGCCTGCTCAGCTACACCTTCAAGGATA
The DNA here is from genome assembly GCF_019279795.1 of Protopterus annectens. Lineage (NCBI taxonomy): Eukaryota > Metazoa > Chordata > Ceratodontiformes > Protopteridae > Protopterus > Protopterus annectens. The sequence goes on from NC_056725.1 coordinate 262,913,506, forward strand.
TCATTACATTTTACTGCTGGCAACATGCTAACATTGCTATACTGCTATAAAGTCACCCTGTGCATCAGCACCATGTTAGCCTGTTCCTGCATCAATGTTACAGATGACAGGAGGTGGCACAGGTTTCATCATATGCACAGGGTGTGTTGTTGGTTTGCCAGAGGCCTACATTGAGCCATACAATCGACATGTATATATATGTGTGTGTGTGTGTGTGTGTGTGTGTGTGTGTGTGTGTGTGTGTGTGTGAGGGCCAAGAGTACTGCTATGGGCCAATGTTGATGTAATGTGTGCGGGTATGTGTTAGTCCTAGGTGTCTGGTTTATGTGTGTGTGTGTGTCTGCATGCACACTGTTCCACCATGTGGCTGCCATATACGGAGATTTGTGGGACAGCCACAGACTGTACCTGCCAGGCTTTACAGATCACCGTCTCTGGCCATGGATATGCTACCTGTGACTGGCAGGGGTGCTACTGACAGTATCAGGTACTAAGCCAGACTGAGTGCTATCCTCAGAGCTAGACACATGTACAATGGGCCCAGGTCCCTGCTGGGACTGGCCAGAGCCACGTGCAAGTGGTCTTCTAGGACGGTCTATGCACAGATCATGCCCAACATTGCTGGGGCTGGTACTGTCACTATGGGAGTGGCTGTGACTTGAGGGATGTCTGTGGCGACTGCCAGCTGCTGATATTGCTGGCATCAATGTCTCAACCATCCTGCACTGTCCTGGCACATGGACATGACATTGTGGAGGACATCTAATGTCTCACCCCAACATCTATCAGTGACCTCAGTGTAATTATGGATGGCACCTGCTAGGTCATGGATACTTTCATTTAAAGTGGTGTTATGTGCCCTCTGTGCCCTTAGTCCCTGTCTGGTGTACTGTTCCATACGTGCCTGTGCTCCATGACAGCCTGGAACATGTGTGAGGTTGGAAGACCTGTGGCACGTCTGCCAAGGGCATGATGACCAGCAGTGCTCTGATGAGAACCCCTGGACATCTGCCTACGTGGTACCATTCCAGACATCTGGGTATGGCTGCTGTGTTGGGATGCACGTGCCATAGATAACACACTGTGCTGGCCAGTGCTGACTATACACTGTCCCTCAGCTAAGGGCATTGGTGATGGATGTATTGGCAGTATGAATGTGTGCATGGATGCGGTGGACACATGTTTACTTTTGATTGGTGGCCCAACGACAGACCCTGGCAAACATGCCTGTGCCTCAACACACCTATCCTCATTATCACTATTTGGCTCAGTGACATCAGGTTACCTGCTGCAGTGAACCAGCCCAACATAAGCACCTGTGAGAGAAAGACAGGAAACACATTTTACGACCTGTACATGATGTCGGAACACATGCACACATGAACACATGAACACATGCACACATGCACACATACACGCATGAACACATGAACACATGCACACATACACGCATGAACACATGCACACATGCACACATGAACACATGTACACATGCACACAAATACACTACTCACTAAAGCAGTTACACACACACACACACACACACACACACACACACACACACACACACACACACACACACACACCACCAGCAATCCAGAACATACTAAATAGCGGTTGATGGTGGGGTACAGTATCACAAGCCAAACAGTCATATCACATGTGTCAGCATGCAGGATGTGTGTTGCTCAACAGCATGCAGTGCCAGTGTTGACAGTCCTTGCTAATAACAGTATACATGGCTTTGATGCATGTGTGTTGTTGTTCAGTGACTGGCCTCACCCTGGAACGCAATGTGTACATGGACACAACATTGCTGTGCAAGTCTTAAAAGCTCTTCAGTGTCCTGTGCACCATCACTCACAGGTATACATACCATGGCTGGATGTGTATCTGTGTGTCACATAGATATCCATTCCTGAGTAGAGCATCTATGTCTTTAGCAGATAATTGTGGATACAGGTTTAGCTCATGCATGATATGTATACACATAGGATGAGTGGTGCATGTATACCTGATGGAATACTATTGCTCAACATAGCCATTGTACAGTGGTTATGGTGAATGTAGACCATATTGTGGACATGCCAGTGCCAGCCATGACATGGCATGCTACATCACAACTGCAGCATTAAACATCACACATACTCAATGTGTGTCATTTGACCTATACACTCAATAGCTTTACAGGACATATATGTGTTACTTTGTGCAAATGGTGATTGCTATGCATATTGTGTATAGGTGCATATGTTTGCACACACACAACATTGAGGTGTATAGCAATGAATGCTATGTGTAGTACTGTGGTTACTGTAACTGAATGGGGTGTAGTACCATGGGCCATCATCATGCAGCATCATGTGGTCACTCAAGGCTACTAATGTGTGCCAGACCGGCACCTAGCATGCTGTACCTGAACTGCAGTACCATGGCTACATTCACCATTTCACAGCCAGTTGTTATATGTGTTTGTAAGGTGCCCAATAGGGAGCATTTCCTAACATGAATGTGTTATGTGTTGAAGAGTGTTGCACAGCCCCATGATAGGCCTCTACCCCTCAGGTATATTATGTGTGCTGTGTGGATGACATTTGGGATACTGGAGTGTGACCTTACAGCGGGTGTTTGAATACACCATGTGTAGCATATTAACGTTTACTGCGTATGACAAAGTTGTGTATGTTGTGTGCATGTGTATCGACTCTGCCTATCCAATGTCCACTACAGTGTTGCCACAATTGTGTGGGATGCTCTGTGTATTGTATGTGTTTGAGGCAGGTACTCACGTTACTGAGATGTGCATAGTCTCACAGCAAACATGCACAGCATGCATTATGCGTAGGTGTGTTACGTGTACATGGCCTACACTTCACCTATGACATGCACATTTAATTTGCAATATTAAATGTAGAACACACTCACCAGCATGGGTCTGCTGCCTTGCTGTCACACCAGAGGGATCTGCAAGGATATGAGACAGTTTGTCAGTGGCAACAACTGTGGCACTGCTACTGTGGGTTTGCCATCTTACAGTAGTACAACGATTGACAGTCACAGGCCTACAGATTATGTTCCAAATTATCAGTATTGCACAACATCAGGCTACACATCTTCTAACTACACAGTACACAACTCACATATGCATGATCTACCAATAGAGGTAACAGTAGTCTACAGATATGCCATGTTACCTGCACGCTCCGTGTCAACTCGCTGGGTAGCTCCAGCCTCCATGATGATACATGTTTGCTGTTGTTGTTGGCCAGGAGCCACCAGACTCAGGAGCAGCTCCTCCACTCTGTTGAGGGGGGGGGGATGGATGGCTACCCCACCACCTGTGGCAAACTGTTGTCTACGGACATCAGATGCATGCCGGACATGTCTAAGTAAATCACTGCAGTGATGCCGTACCTGCTCATAGGTCCGGTTATGCATGCCTATGTCATTTACCCTACGGACAACATCTTGCCACAGTGCAGTCCGCTCATGCTGGTCCTGGCTGGTTCTTGAGAACAGCAGGGTGTAGTGCTGAACCAGGTCGGTTGTTATTAGTTCATCCTCTGCTAGACTATAGGTAGGGTTGCGATGGTGAGCCATGACCCTGGAAGACAATGAAACAATATGTGTGAGCAAGTCATGTGGCACACTTAACATTCTTAAGTACAGATATCACTGAACTGCCATATATAGCAACCTATTGGCTGTCAGAGGATACACACTTTCAATACCACATATCAGTGCTCAACCCACAACTGCCTGACAGTACCTGGCACTCTCTATATATCAAACCATGTTCTGCACAGCAACAAAGAGAAACCAGTATGTAAGACTATGCAACAGTACATGGTGCACTGTATGTGACACAATGCACCACCTAGCTGCAGGAGGTATATATCAAGCTAATGCATAAAGAAATATGTCATCCATTGCAATGATTGTAAAGTCCAGTTACAGTATTACCAGTATACCACACTAGTTGTTGATGGCAAACCCTGCCTAACATATATGCACATTCGTTAATATAGGTGGCATACTGCTGTACTAGACTATACATGTTGCTAGATATGCATTTATATCCTGTAACACACATATGACCGAGGGCATGTTACAGGCATACCCACACACACATCAGACATACATACAAGACACAAAGGTATGGCAACCCAGATGAGCTTTATCTGTGTACCATACAGTACTGTGAGTCAGTACTTACAAAACCTTATACCTGAGGTATGTAATCTGTGAGGGCTACAGGGAACACACAAAACAGCAGTTCCAACCAATGTGGGCATACACCATACTGTGCTGTTTAGGCCTACAGCTTCAGGTAGTACTACAGTTCATATGAGATTTGGATTCACCAGCAGTGCTAATCAGTAAGCATACATGTTCTGCTTTAGCCTACACTGGCACACCCCAGTCGACACCAAGGGACTAAGTCAGACCATATACCATTCTGCTTTTTCTGCCTAGCAATAGCATGCACATCATTTGCTGGGATCAGAGCTAGGACACAAAATACCATGACAGAAACAGTTTCCCACTAAGCTATCACACATATACAGAACTTTGACACATTCACCAACACATTCACCATCACATTCAGTCAACCTCACATAGCAATTATTGCAACAAGTACATGTGGGTGTGTATCACTTCATAGGTAGGTAATAGGCCATTGGCCCTAGGGCCTATTGAAGCCTAGCCATATGCTACCCTGGCCTTTGACACACATGTAATTTAATTTCACGTGCCCCTGTCAAGCAGAGCCACCGCGGTGATTCCCAGGGGTTATTTCCTATCTCCCATCCAATCATCAGGATTATTCATGACGACTGCTAATGAGGAGCTTTGTTTGCTATTGATAGGTGGCTTGTTCCAGAGTATGGGATGTCTCTGAGATAGGAATCTATCCCTCCAGCATGTTCTGTTTAGTGAGGTGACAAGGCTTAGGTCCCTAGATCATGTATCTCGTAGGGATTGTGATCTGTTTACGTGGAGCATGTCCAACAGCTCTGGGTTTGACATAGCTTTGTATGTTAGGCAGAGGTCACCTCTGGGTAGGCGGTATGCGACACAGTCTAGCTGTGGTTTTGTGGAATGGTCTGCATAGGGCATCTGTTTGAGGCCGGTATTACTCTTTATGAGGTATGTCTGTGGCCTTTCCAGTTGCTGTAGATGTCTTGTGAGGTACATACCAAATGGGGCATTGTACTCTATAATGGGTTTTATGAGTGATGAGTAGAGGGGAACACTGATTTATATTTCCCTGGATGACACACCTTATGTGATGAGGTGTGCCACGTAGACAGATTATATGACTAGTGTGGCACTGTGATTATCACAGGGGAGACTACTGTGCACCTGTGTCCCATGGTCTCTTATCACACTTTTGGTGTTAAGTAGACTACCACCTATGTGATAGTTCATGGGTACAGAGTTTTTGCCAGAAGGGATGCCAATGCAGTTTCAACATTGAGCTTGAGTCCATGGCTTTGTCACCAGGCATCTGTCGCAATAAATAGTACCCTCTCTCTCTCTCTCTGTATATATATATATATATATATATATATATATATATATATATATATACACATACATATAAATATCCATTGGTGTACATATAGATATACATATAGGCACATATACAGTCCACCTTTCATGGTGGGAATATCAATTATGCGAAGGTTGTGATTTATAAAGTTATGTAATAATATTGCACACATGAACACATGCCCACATGCACACATGCACACATGAACACATGAACACATGCACACATGCACACATGCACACATGAACACATGTACACATGCACACAAATACACTCCTCACTAAAGCAGACACACACACACACACACACACACACACCACCACCAGCAATCCAGAACATACTAAATAGCGGTTGATGGTGGGGTACAGTATCACAAGCCAAACAGTCATATCACACGTGTCAGCATGCAGGACGTGTGTTGCTCAACAGCATGCAGTGCCAGTGTTGACAGTCCTTGCTAATAACAGTATACATGGCTTTGATGCATGTGTGTTGTTGTTCAGTGACTGGCCTCACCCTGGAACGCAATGTGTACATGGACACAACATTGCTGTGCAAGTCTTAAAAGCTCTTCAGTGTCCTGTGCACCATCACTCACAGGTATACATACCATGGCAGGATGTGTATCTGTGTGTCACATAGATATCCATTCCTGAGTAGAGCATCTATGTCTTTAGCAGATAATTGTGGACACAGGTTTAGCTCATGCATGATATGTATACACATAGGATGAGTGGTGCATGTATACCTGATGGAATACCATTGCTCAACATAGCCATTGTACAGTGGTTATGCTGAACATAGAACATATTGTGGACATGCCAGTGCCAGCCATGACATGGCATGCTACATCACAACTGCAGCATTAAACATCACACATACTCAATGTGTGTCATTTGACCTATACACTCAATAGGATTACAGGACATATATGTGTCACTTTGTGCAATTGGTGATTGCTATGCATATTGTGTATAGGTGCATATGTTTGCACACACACAACATTGAGGTGTATAGCAATGAATGCTATGTGTAGTACTGTGGTTACTGTAACTGAAATGGGGTGTAGTACCATGGGCCATCATCATGCAGCATCATGTGGTCACTCAAGGCTACTAATGTGTGCCAGACCGGCACCTAGCATGCTGTACCTGAACTGCAGTACCATGGCTACATTCACCATTTCACAGCCAGTTGTTACATGTGTTTGTAAGGTGCCCAATAGGGAGCATTGCCTAACATGAATGTGCTATGTGTTGAAGAGTGTTGCACAGCCCCATGATAGGCCTCTACCCCTCAGGTATATTATGTGTGCTGTGTGGATGACATTTGGGATACTGGAGTGTGACCTTACAGCGGGTGTTTGAATACACCATGCGTAGCATATTAACGTTTACTGCATATGACAAAGTTGTGTATGTTGTGTGCATATGTATCGACTCTGCCTATCCAATGTCCACTACAGTGTTGCCACAATTGTGTGGGATGCTCTGTGTATTGTATGTGTTTGAGACAGGTACTCACGTTACTGAGATGTGCATAGTCTCACAGCAAACATGCACAGCATGCATTATGCGCAGGTGTGTTATGTGTACATGGCCTACACCTCACCTATGACATGCACATTTAATTTGCAATATTAAATGTAGAACACACTCACCAGCATGGGTCTGCTGCCTTGCTGTCACACCAGAGGGACCTGCAAGGATATGAGACAGTTTGTCAGTGGCAACAACTGTGTCACTGCTACTGTGGGTTTGCCATCTTACAGTAGTACAACGTTTAACAGTCACAGGCCTACAGATTATGTTCCAAATTATCAGTATTGCACAACATCAGGCTACACATCTTCTAACTACACAGTACACAACTCACATATGCATAATCTACCAATAGATGTAACAGTAGTCTACAGATATGCCATGTTACCTGCACGCTCTGTGTCAACTCGCTGGGTGGCTCTGGCCTCCATGATGATACATGTTTGCTGTTGTTGTTGGCCAGGAGTCACCAGGCTCAGGAGCAGCTCCTCCACTCTGTTGAGGGGGGGATGGATGGCTACCCAACCACCTGTGGCAAGCTGTTGTCTAGGACATCAGATGCACGCTGCCGGACATGTCTAAGTAAATCACTGCAGTGATGCCGTACCTGCTCATAGGTCCGGTTATGCATGCCTATGTCATTTACCCTATGGACAACATCTTGCCACAGTGCAGTCCGCTCATGCTGGTCCTGGCTGGTTCTTGAGAACAGCAGGGTGTAGTGCTGAACCAGGTCGGTTGTTATTAGTTCATCCTCTGCTAGACTATAGGTAGGGTTGCGATGGTGAGCCATGACCCTGGAAGACAATGAAACAATATGTGTGAGCAAGTCATGTGGCACACAACATTCTTAAGTACAGATATCAGTGAACTGCCATATATAGCAACCTATTGGCTGTCAGAGGATACACACTTTCAATACCACATATCAGTGCTCAACCCACAACTTCCTGACAGTGCCTGGCACTCTCTATATATCAAACCATGTTCTGCACAGCAACAAAGAGAAACCAGTATGTAAGACTATGCAACAGTACATGGCGCACTGTATGTGACACAATGCACCACCTAGCTGCAGGAGGTATATATCAAGCTAATGCATAAAGAAATATGTCATCCATTGCAATGATTGTAAAGTCCAGTTACAGTATTACCAGTATACCACACTAGTTGTTGATGGCAAACCCTGCCTAACATATATGCACATTCGTTAATATAGGTGGCATACTGCTGTACTAGACTATACATGTTGCTAGATATGCATTTATATCCTGTAACACACATATGACTGAGGGCATGTTACAGGCATACCCACACACACATCCGACATACATACAAGACACAAAGGTATGGCAACCCAGATGAGCTTTATCTGTGTACCATACAGTACTGTGAGTCAGTACTTACAAAACCTTATGACTGAGGTATGTAATCTGTGAGGACTACAGGGAACACACAAAACAGCAGTTCCAAGCAATGTGGGCATACACCATACTGTGCTGTTTAGGCCTACAGCTTCAGGTAGTACTACAGTTCATACGAGATTTGGATTCACCAGCAGTACCAATCAGTAAGCATACATGTTCTGCTTTAGCCTACACTGGCACACCCCAGTCGACACCAAGGGACTAAGTCGGACCATATGCCATACTGCTCTTTCTGCCTAGCAATAGCATGCACATCTTTTGCTGGGATCAGAGCTAGGACACAAAATACCATGACAGAAACAGTTTCCCACTAAGCTATCACACATATACAGAACTTTGACACATTCATCAACACATTCACCATCACATTCAGTCAACCTCACATAGCAATTATTGCAACAAGTACACGTGGGTGTGTATCACTTCATAGGTAGGTAATAGGCCATTGGCCCTAGGGCCTATAGAAGCATAGCCATATGCTACCTTGGCCTTTGACACACATGTAATTTAATTTCACGTGCCCCTGTCAAGCAGAGCCACCGAGGGGATTCCCAGGGGTTATTTCCTTTCTCCCATCCAATCATCAGGATTATTCATGACGACTGCTAATGAGGAGCTTTGTTTGCTATTGATAGGTGGTTTGTTCCAGAGTATGGGATGTCTCTGAGATAGGAATCTATCCCTCCAGCATGTTCTGTTTAGTGAGGTGACAAGGCTTAGGTCCCTAGATTGTGTAGCTCGTAGGGATTGTGATCTGTTTACGTGGAGCATGTCCAACAGCTCTGGGTTTGACATAGCTTTGTATGTTAGGCAGAGGTCACCTCTGGGTAGGCGGTATGCGATACAGTCTAGCTGTGGTTTTGTAGGACGGTCTGCATAGGGCATCTGTTTGAGGCTGGTATTACTCTTTATGAGGTATGTCTGTGGCCTTTCCAGTTGCTGTAGATGTCTTGTGAGGTACATACCAAATGGGGCATTGTACTCTATAATGGGTTTTATGAGTGATGAGTAGAGGGGAACACTGATTTATATTTCCCTGGATGACAAACCTTATGTGATGAGGTGTGCCACGTAGACAGATTATATGACTAGTGTGGCACTGTGATTATCACAGGGGAGACTACTGTGCACCTGTGTCCCATGGTCTCTTATCACACTTTTGGTGTTAAGTAGACTACCACCTATGTGATAGTTCATGGGTACAGAGTTTTTGCCAGAAGGGATGCCATTGCAGTTTCAACATTGAGCTTGAGTCCATGGCTTTGTCACCAGGCATCTGTCGCAGTAAATAGTACCCTGTCTCTCTCTCTCTCTCTCTCTATATATATATATATATATATATATATATATATATATATACATACATATACATATAAATATCCATTGGTGTACGTGCGGAATGCATTGAAGGTGTTCCCAGCCCACGTAGCTTTAGCAGGCCTCACTGACTGCAACACTGCAAACCTGACAAATCATACCCACAGTGTTTAACTACCACATGTCATATACCAGCACTGTATGCTGTCTTGTTTGCCACACACTACAACCTAGAAATATGCACATAACAACCTTCACCAACATATTTATGTCCACCCTTCACAAACAGTTGCAATATGTCCCTTGCTCTATGCACATGTACAGATGCTAATATATCTGACACAGAAAGATCTCTCTGTATGTGTGTGCCATACACACACAAGGTCCACACTGTTGTAAGTCTGTGGTCCTCATGGCCGACCTGTTGGGCCTTACTGCAACATGAACAGGTGTCACATGTTAGCACACAGTAATATTAGAGGGTGTATATATAGCTGCAAATGCTAGATTAGCATACTAGCCTGGTACAGCAGTTGCCAATGCTAAGCTACACATTAATATGACTATCATGCATTTGTTACTCTGTCACATCCATGTTTATATAGCTGTATGCGCTACTCCCCCAAACAGCCATTGTGCACACTACTGTACAGAACACAGATAACATGGATCAGATGTTTGACATTTAATGCTGAGCTACATATGTCACAGTTATATCCCACTGCACACAGCTACACACTGATTTGTCCATGGCAGTAGTTATGCACGACATCTGTGCATAGATACATACTGCTGCCACATATGAATGATTCAAAGTATGTAGAGTACTCTTCAAAAACATCTACTACATGCCAGTAAATACATATCTGTTACATACTTTTCCTTTGTATGTATTTGTATTTTTCAGTTCCGTGTGTCTTTTTTTTTCTGTTGCTGTTGATGTAGATGTTGGTATCTGTCTGTCTGTCTCTGTCTCTGTGCCTCTCTGTCTCTGTGTCTCTGTCTCTCTCTCTCTCTCTCTCTCTCTCTCTCCGTAACAGCAATGGAATGATTGCATGTGTGGACAGCAAGTACAGCCTGCTTTTATAGGTATCTGCACATGTGCATGTGATGGCCTCAGCACCAGTTGGTGGCCACCATTCGGTAATTGCATGCAGCCTGCTGTGTGGTGATTGCAGTACTCACTGTCATAGCAACCCAATGCTATAAATTGCTAAGTCAGGTAGGAGTAGCCCTTTCAGCTTTCCAAAGTGGGGCCCATGCTTGTTTGCTGTGGACACCGTTGTGTAAGTCAGAAGGTTGGTATACGTCTTATATCTGAAACTAGGGGCGTAGCCAGTGATTTGAATGTTGCACTCAGACCTGAATGTTGCCACTTCCAGTACACGGTTGTCAGTGTAGAATTGTACTAACCCCTACAAATGCTAACACAAGATACATGGGAGTATGTAGTTTCTTTTCTACTTATACAATTAGCTGTCATACATAATTAGTTATTGAGATGTATTCATTTAGCACATGAATTGTTTGTGAACTGCTATACTGTGAATATTAATGTACTCACTTCTGCACAGTTTCTGCTTTTTTGTTGACATTAGCACAGGATGCTCAAGAAAACTGGACAATTCCAGTACTGCGTATGCCTGCCTACATCCTTGGTGGACCCAGAACACACAGGTATTTTGTACATTTGGGTGGGGATTGTCCTGCTATAATACTGTGTGGAGGTTTAAAGTGCTGCTGTAACATTATTTACTGCTAGAATGGCTGATTCTGTTATCATAGTCATGTAATGCAATTCCACAACAACTGCTGGTAAAGTTCCAGAGAACAGGTTTTGTGTTATGGCATTCCTATCTTTCCTTTACATTCACTCATTCCGATGCATGATATATCTATTTCAGCAACAGCCTGCTGTATATCTGCTGTGGCTTAGTGGTACTTCATGCAGTCTAGTTTGTCCAAGGTCAGGGGTTCGAGACTGACAGAGGTGTTTTATTTTGCTGCTGAGCAGAACAAGGATCCTCACATGCAGGGTGACTAAGGCACTTTTAAGCAGTTGTAAGTGGGTTTGCGTGGGTTTGTGCGAAGCTTAGCAATACTTAACTAAGCGCACACAAGTGCACTCTCGCGCAAACCTGCTAACTACTGCTTAAAAGTGCTTACTCCCGCTAACCCCTGCGCTCATTTCTTTGAAAGTAAAGAAAATGGGGAGATAGGAAAGAGGCAAAAAAGGGGCACAAAGAGGGAAAGACAGTGGGGAAAACAGCTCGGCATGTGCAGGATGGGTGTAGGAAAGGTCCATAGCTGCCCATTTCTTTAACAGGAACAGCTGCGCATATGCTAGAAATTTGGAGGGAAATATGAAACCTTCCACCCCTGAGAGAGGGGTGAGGACAACAAAGTATGTTGTACTGCCAATTAAATATCAGTTTATGTGTCCAGCAGACATGTGTGCAAAATGGGCAGCTATGTATGGGGCGTAATTTCTTTTTGGGAGAAGATTGCCCTTTTTTTTCAGGTGAGAGCGGAATGTGGGGTAGGGGAAGTGGGTATATTTGGGGAGGTAGGTTGGGGAGGTTAACAGGCAAGACAAACAAGATGCATACAGGGGCGGAATATGACCCATGTGGTGGGTGAACACCATTGACGGGGAAGGATGTTTGGAAATCACAAACCCATGAGCCCACAGATGGCAACAGTGGGACTGAGATCCCCACTCATGGGCAGTCCACCACTGCACCTTTACAGCCCAAATGGTGGCTGTGCTGGGGGCTGCATAGGAGGGGCAGGCTCACCTGTGAGTCGCGCCACACATGCCTCACGCTGGCATAGAGGATCAGCAACTGAATGCTCGATCTCCCTATGCACCACAGCCTGGACTGTTCAGAGGGTGATAGGTGGCCCTCCTCTGGCCACGCTTGCATGGCGGGACAAGCCCCATTCCTGCAGTGCTTCCACCTGAAGGTGGCACAGGCCAACGGAGGAGGAGGTCCCGGGCTGGGCACCGGACCTGCTGGTGCCAGGTGCCATCGCCAGCTGAGGTGGGACAGGTGGATCCACTGGGACCTGCCTTCCCATATGTTCTATGTTTAGGAGGATTTAATGACAATATGGGTTGTTAATAGCCAACAGCATTCCAAATTAGTTGTAACAGCATGCAGTAGTATTCCCATTAACCCAACACACCAGAGTTCCAATAGATGAACAGCAAGCATAACACATGCATATATAGAATAACAGTGGACATTCCAACAACATGCAGGATTGATTGGTGGCAACAGGCCACCAATATTGTGGTATTTGAACAGGGCACATGCATCAAAGTAAATCCAGGTATTTATTAACCAATAGGACATATGTCCCAACAAATGTTTTGAGATTAGACATACCCATTGACGTGTGGAATTGCATTGTTTATGCACATACAGTAGGGTGTAAAAAGATACTTCCATTAACAACTTATATGTACTTATAGTTTACACTACATTCCTATTGACTGCAGGTATATATCCCCTACATGTGCTATTACACTAGGTAATGTCCATTAAATTGTGAAATGGGCTTTGCTCATTCTTTATATACCTGACCTGTATCTGACATACAGACTGTCCAGGATGCAGATGTTACTGCTACGTATTCATATATTTTATTTATATTTATATATTTGCATATCTGGATGTGTTCAGGTGACATTATCAATTATATTTTAACAGCCCCCTACATTTCTAGCAGCACACTGACATTTCTGGGGAACACAATGACAAGCTACTCATGTGCCAGATTAACCTATACATGCCAGCCATTAACCAACAGTTGAGGACTGTATATATGCTTAACAGCTACTGACACTCCCTTCATCCACTTTATATGGGTCTACCCAAGTGTGGGTTGACAGCGCTTAATACAACAGTACTATTTCTATAATGCAAGAGTACAACAACATATCAAGGAAAGTGACACGGACACACTCCAGGAATTATACCTTTATTAATTATATTACACACTTTTCTAGAGGCTTTCTCATTTATTTGATATTACAGTGCATGCAGAAGACTTATTCAAGATGTATTATACCTTTATTAATTGGTTACAACACTCTTTTTCATGCTCTCTCACTTATTTTATATAACAATACATGCAGAATAATTACTAACCTGCCTGGTGGTGCAGCCTTAGAAGACTATCTGCATAGGCTTGCTGATTCGCAGCACGGACACCTGCAGCTGTGAAGTAAATGAAGTGACATTGCGACATATACCTATCCATAATATAGACTACAATAGCAATTTTTACATACTTCATTCCCTGGCTACCTACTCAGTAGTGGGGCATTTTGCATCCCACGGGCCTCCTGTATCCACTGGTTCAGTCGGTCCTCCTTGCTTCTCTTCAGGTCTGAGTAGTGGTGTCTGACCTGCTCACCATTCCGAGGGATGCCTGTGGCACTGGTGAGATCATGTACTAGATGGTTCCAGGCTTCTGCTTTGTATTCTGTGCCCTAGAACTGGCCCTGCAGGAGTCTGTCATCATTATTATGGACGAGGAGCCAAACCATCACTTTTGACTCCTCAATGCCCCACCGTTGCGCTCGAACATGAGAGCCTTCTCCAACACTGGCCATGCTACCTGCAGATGGGAGCTACAACCAGTTATGGCAAGTATTCCCACATATGGGGCTTAAATATGCCTCATTTCCCACACTTATTTGTGATTGGCCGGTTTTGAGATATCTCAGCGGAAAGCACACCTGCTTAGCACTGGGTAAACTTTCATTAATATGTATGTGTGTGTTGAAAGTGCATGCATATTACAAGCTGTCATAGCTTAGTGGTTCAGTACTGTGATTATGGTGAACAGTGTCCTGGGTTCAAGGCCTGTCATTGCTTTTTATTTTACTACTGGACAGACCAGCTAGGAGGTGTGGCTGTGTTTAGCTGACTTTGCTCAACTTTGCCCAATGTTGCTCTACGTTGCTCTACAGTGCTCTACATTGCCTGACATTGTGCTAGTTAGCGTGGTGCACAGCTACATGCAAACATGTTTTGTTTGCTCTAGTTGGCACGATGCACAGCTCGGCACAGCTCCACGCAAAGCCATTGCGCTAGTTAAAGCAGTGCTAAGCTATGAGCAATTATACTTAAATCTGCTTAATACTGGCAAACTTTGCTTAACAGTGCTTCACATTGCTTAAGATACATTACTAATGCATAACCAATTCACCTTCTTATATATATATATATATATATATATATATATATATATATATATATATATATATATATAAAATATTGTTCGCTACTACATAGGCCATTTCAATGCTTTTTACTAAAATTTAAAAGATAAATGTCAGGAATTACTTTTCTATACAGGTTTCTGACAGAAAATAGAAAGGGGAGTGGAGGGACTCAAACCAGGAAGGCCTCCTCTTTGTGCAAAGGCTCTACCACTATGCTATTGCTATTTGGCTTCATTTGCATATAAGTTTCTTATTATCCTCTTTGATGTCTAAACTGCTAACTGTAGCTAAGCAATGGGCAAACCCCCGCGAACACGCACAAATATGGGCAGCTATTTTGGGAATAATAAAAAAGATATAAGAGTTTTACATTTTAGAATTGTACAGGTGTTTATTATGTGGGGGAGTGTAGTGTTGGGTATGTACACATTTGAGCGGACTTGCTCATGTCAGTTGACATTTGACGATTGAGAGACTTGCAGGGACGTAGAGTTTTGGACTTCTCGGCAGTCCAACATGCCCCCTGCACTCATGCATGCTCAGTGTTAGCCTTAGAGTTGAGTCAGCGCACCCTCATGAATATGCATGGCGTGCTGATGTATTCCTCATAGGCTGCAGTTTCCGTGTAAGACTTATTTAGTCTTACACGGAGGATTAATGAATTCTGTGGCTTATGTTTTGGTGAAAATATTTCTGCTAATCTTAAAACAGGTGTCTGAACTACTAATTATTAGTCTGTCACAATGTGTATGAGGCAGGAAGAGGAGTAATGCTCTCATTTTGTATTCGTGGGTGGTGTATGATTACAGCAGCTGTCATACTCTTGTATCTCTACATTAGTGAAGTCTTTCTTTGAACCTCTGCTCAGCAGAAACATACAAACAGTGCTTTTAATGTAGACAAGTGGTCCCACGTGTACTGAGATGTGTGGAATTATTCAAAGCCCCAAAACTATTTCAAAATCAGAGCCAGTACACAGTTTGTTAAGAACGTTAAGTACTACCACATTATAACTATGACACATGTGGAAAACATACCTCTCAACTCTCCAGCTTTTCTCAGAATGTCCAGATTTTTGCCTCATACCTTTTTTGGTCAGTTCTCCTCATAAATTTGTGGTTTCCATGCAAAATGTAGGATTTTAGAATAGTAAGTATTATCACAGATTTTGAAAAGGAGGAACAGCTGTATTGCTTGGAAAAGAGCCATTCTCCTGTTTGAAATGTGGTTGCGATAATATGTAAGTACCAATACATATCACAAAATAGCTAGATTTGCCGCCAACACTCAACCTAAATCCCATCACTGCCTGGCATTGAAAACACTAAACTGGCTTGAGTTCCCCAATCAACGTCTTTCCTCTCAACTTAATATTATCCACTCCATCCTCTAGAAACTCTCTTTCTGCCCTAACATTTCCAACATCTTAAATTACTACTTCCCAACCAGAAAACTTAGAATCACCAGCAAAAATTGCCTTGACATATTCAAACCTAAAAACTCAGTTGGTGAAACACTCTACAGCTATATTCCCTCTATCCACTGGAATAAGTTACATTTAAGAATCAGATCTATCACACAGCCCCACCCATTTAAAATCACCTTGAAAGTCCACTTTACTAATACCTGCTCTTGGTTCTGTACACAACCACCATGATCTTAATCACCTGGCCCCCATTGCATACAGGCCCTTCTCAATTCATGCTTAATTCTAGCCACAGAACTCTACCTCCTTATACCTTTTTTCACTAAATTTCTCCACCACTCATATTTACCTCCCTTCCTTCTTTTCCCACTTAGCTTACTCCCCTTTCTCAGATTTCACTTGATTCTAACTACTACTACTCCCCTCTTTTATTTATAAATTAAAAAAATATATATTGTTTTCCTTCTCTTATCCATAGCCACCCCCTTTTTTTCTCTTGATGCTTAACCTTTTTTCTATCACCTGCTTTCTCTATCAATTCTCTATCTATCCCCTCTGTTTCTGACTACTGATGTACATGCTGTTGCCTGTAAAAACTAAGATTTTATATACATTACTTTCTGTACTCCTATCTTAAACTCTGATTTAATTGTCATTACTTCCCTTCTAAATGGGGAATTCCTGATGTATTAGAGATATATGAATTACTTTAACATATTGTTTTATTGCTTTTATTGTAAATAACACCTTTTTACTTATTATTTATTTCTCATTTGTTAACCGTGCTGGTCCAGCTGAGTTACAAAAAAACTGTTTCATTGAAGACCCGAGAAGAAGAGCTCCAATAACTTCTAAAGCAATAAAAAGTAAAAAGAAACATTATACATAAGATAAAACAGACTACAAACTGAAATGCCGGTATACAGAACAAATTATAGTTGTCACATAAGAAAGTGTGAGTACTAAAAATATAAACATACAAACAGTTTAGTCACAGTGCTGAAAAGCTAGCATGTTCTAATATTTATAAGAATTAGAAGTAATGCCAAGACACTTCCTAAGTAGAGGTTGTGGAATGTGAATAGACAGAGGTATACGGGAAGTTAAGTGGGGTGACTGGAGTGACAGATCTTGGAGCTAAGAAGGTGATTTTTTAGTGTCTTTTTAAAGTTGTTGGCATGAATTATACTTTTGATATGTAATAGAAGGTTGTTCCAGCTATGAGATGCAGAGTATTTATAAAGGTTGTTGCCAATATTTTATAGGATTTATAGGTCAGTAGTAAGAGTTGGTTGGAACTACAAAGAGGATGATTGGGGGTGTAATAGGACAGATGTTTGGAAAGTGATGGGCAGGTAGAGGGTTATCGAGAAGGGAGTGAACAGTTTGGAGTTCAGTGAGAGTAAGGTGATGTGGGAGTTCAAGCCAGTTAAGTTTCTGTAGGGCCATGCAGTGGTGAGAGGAGTATGGATGATTTACAGCAAATCTAGCAACTTTATTGTATGTTGATTTGAGTTTGTGAATAAGGGAAAATGGTAGGTTAGTTAGGATAGGGGTGGATTGAGTAGGGTGGGTAGTAAGAAAGTTTGAGCAAGAGCATGTTTGGATTCTGCATTAAGGTATTTTTTACTTCTGTAAAGTAGGCCTAATTTTTGTGGGATGTTTTGATGCTTTGTTAGACATGTAGGTCAAATGTTAGTTGGTCATCAATAATGGTGCAAATGAGTTTAGTTTGTCTTTCAACTTGTATAATGATGTTGTTGTGAGAAGAGATTGAAAAGGTAGAATAAAAGTGGGAGAGGGAGTTAGGCAAAAAAGGGGAGGAGCTTTGTTTTGTTGGGATTGAGGTTGAGCTGATTGTCATTGAGCCATCTTTCTACAGAAGAAAATGAGTTTTGTGTAGTAGTTAACAGGTCTGTCAAGTTTTCAAGGACAGATATCAATGTGGAGTCATCTGTATATTGGATGATAGAGAAATAACTGCAAGAAGTATGGAGGTTATAGGTAAATATGTTGAATACAGAGGGCCAAGGATCCAAGGATGGAGCCTTGGTGAACCCCAGTTTGGATAGAGAGAAAAGGGGAGCAAGAGTTAAGCCATCTGATTGTTGTCTGTTAGAGAGGTAGGTGGAGAACCAGTTGAGGGCAGTGTGAGAGAGGTTGAGATGGGATAGCTTAGAGAGGAGCAGAGAGTGAGAAACAGTATCAAAGGCTTTAGATAGATGGAGGAACAGGCAAGATACAAGTTTGTTGTTGTCTCTGGACATAGAAACAGTTTTACAGAAGTAAATAAGGGCAGTGGAGGTGCTGTGTTTAGGGTGAAATCTGTGTTGTATAGGAGTGAGGAGATTTTCTTGGATAAGATATGTAATAAGTTGAGAGTGGATACATTTTTCAAGGATTTTAGACAGATGCGTGAGGATAACAATGGGTCTTAAGTTGCTAGGTTCAGTTGAATTGCCACCCTTGTGTAGAGGTATATTGTAAAAAGATTTCCAGAGGACAGGAACTATGGATTCTTGAATAGATCTATTAAATAAAATAGAGACAAGAAAAGCAATCAGTCAGCAGCTATTTTAAGGAACTGAGGAAGAAGGTTATCAGTAGAGGGAGAGCAGGGTTTAAGTTTCAGGAGTAGTTTTCTGAT
Source organism: Protopterus annectens (assembly GCF_019279795.1). Lineage (NCBI taxonomy): Eukaryota > Metazoa > Chordata > Ceratodontiformes > Protopteridae > Protopterus > Protopterus annectens. Next base: position 262,932,660 of record NC_056725.1, read on the forward strand.
ATAGGAAACAGAGACAGGTTTGAATGAGAAAGTGCTGTCATTGGCAGCCTGAATGAGAGGGGTACAGTGGTTTGTGTTACAGGCATCTGTAGCAGAAGAGGGGTTATTAGGAATGAGCTTGGTAATATTCTCTATGAAGTATTTGTTAGGATGTGTTGCAGTCTCTGTTGGAGTGTTATTAGGGAAGGGGTTGGGAGTATTGGGGGTACCAGGATGAAGAATTTTCTCAATAGTACTCCAGAATCATTTAGGGTCGATGTAGTGGTTAGTTTGAGCTTGGATGTAGTAGTTTTTCTTATTGTTGTGGATGTTTTTTTTGTTTTTTTTTTTTTGGTGAGGTTCCTAAGTTCTCTGTAGTCTTGTAACTGTGAGGGTGATTTAAAGTTTAGCCAGAGTTTCCAAGCCTTATCTTTTTTTGCCATGAGGGAGAGAGTATGTCTAGTGAGTCAGGGGGCATAGTTGGATTTTACCCTGAGTTTCCTTAAGGGAGCTAGGGAGTTCAGGATGTCAAGAAAGATGTGGTTAAATTTGAGTACAGTTTTATTAGTGGACAGAGAGTGTAGGAAAGACCAGTTGATAGAGGAAAGATAATTATTCAGTGTATCTGTGTTAAAGTTGGTGAGTTTCCTGCAGTCTCTGTAGTGGTGAGGTCTCTGTATTTGGAGTGAGTATTGATAGATGTGAGTTTGCAAGTGGTTGCTTATAGTACTGGAAGGGGTACAGGTATTATGGTACATGTGAGGTTTGTTAGTGAGGATCCAATCTACAGTGGACTTGTGTATGTTTTTATGTAGGTAGGTGTGATGGAGATCAGTTGGGAAAAGCCATGTCGAATGATGCTGTGTTGGGGGGAGTGAATATTTAGGTCATTCCAATCTATGTTAACATCTCCAAGGACTAAAGTTTCATACACAATATTTTGTGAAAAACAAAAATTATTTGTTCAAGGACTGGGATGTTTTTACCTGGTAGCAATTTTTTTATCGGCATTTATGTGACAGTTTAGAATGAGAAGCTCAGCAGGTTGAAAGTTTGAGATGGAGACAGTAAGTGGGGAGAGATTAAACTGCTCGGAATAGAATATGGCGACATTGCCACTTTTTTTGGAATTCTATCTAGCCAGTACATATTAAATCCTGGAGGTAAGATTTCAGCATCTGAAATGTGGGGTTTAAGCCACATTTCAGATAGGCCTAGGATTTGGGGGTTGTTAGATGCTATCCAGGAGTGAAAGTTAGTAATTTTATTGACTAAGCCTTGTATGTTTAATGAGAAGATGGTTAGATCTTTTGAGGGAGGGGAGGAAATGTTTGGCGATAGCAGAGATGATGCGGGGGTAGTATTAGCAGAGAGGGTGAGAGTGGTAGGGGAGGGTGGGCCTGGGTTTGGATGGATGTCACAAGAGTGGAGTAAAGAAATGTAGAAGAGGATTGGTTGAGGATTCTGGAAATCATAAGTGGAAAGTTTTAAGTTTCAGTTTTGGAGAAGTAGAGGTAGTGGAAAGGATGTAGAGTTTGAGAAGGTAGGTGTAGGAGAACTGGAATAGTGAGGATGAGATAGTGTAGAAATGATTATTGTTATTTATAGTAGGTAAGCAAGTGCTGATGGGAGTTAGTTGAATATGGTTTAAGTTACAATGATAGCTAGTGAGGTAGGAGTGGAAGAACAGTGGAGCTAGAAGGTACAGGAGGAACATGAGTAACCTGTCATGCTACAAGTGGGAATCCAAGTATTATAATGCATGTTTATTTTACGTAATGTATATTGTACTGTTTGTAAACATTTTTATGGTGTATGTAATACTTTGTGGAGCTTTTCTCCCTGGACCTCTGCTGAAAAAGTGCACAAGCTCAGTCAGACATTCCCGGTCAACAAATGTCAAATACATAAATAGATAAATATTAGTAATGTAGAAATTAGAGAAATAGAAACTGAAATTAAGGATTACCTCAGAAGTGAAGGATTTAGTGTAAAAAAATCCAAGTCTGGTAAGATCACAGAATAATGGAACAATGCATCTCTAAATTAAAGCAAAACAGGTGGAAGAGGAAGCATCTGATCACTTGCCATGTGAAGATATTTCGAAGACATTGGTAAGAAAACTAGAGTAAAAACTGAGTTGGAGTTGTACAGCAAGGAAAGGAGCAGGAGATGGTGGCAAATCTGAAGCAGTCAATGTTGTAGAGTAATAGGTCAGTGAGCTCCCATTTGATAGAGCAATGGATGACACAAGGTTAAGCTGAAGAGAATATGTCACAGGAAGATGTTCTGGAACATTCTGTAGAATGTCCACTGGAAAAGAAGAACAAAGAATGTGCCCTTTCTTTAGAAGAAAATGATCTGAGGGAAGAGTTGCTTGATTTAACAGAGAAGGATAGACATATTAAGATCAATGAATGAAATAGATTATAGAAAGTCAGTAAGACCCAAAATATTAGAAGTTTGAGACAACAAATGAACACAGCAATTAAGAATTGACATAATTCATATGATATAACAGAAGCAAATAGGCTATATTATTGCACAGCTAAATTAATAACAGATAAAGTTTAATCAGAAATACACAGGACAATAAGGGAAAGGAAGGGAAGTAATCCGATGCCATCATGGAAGTTTCAAATAGAGTAAACTATAAAACAATCAAGACAAGAAGTATCAGTGTTATAAGGAACAGATCAACAAAAATACCTAGAAAGATAGATGTGATAATACCAATGTGCAGTATCAGAACAGACCAGGATATATCATACACTATTGCAAAAAATAATCTAAAGATATCAGCACAAGTAGAAAAACTTAGAAGATATGCAGATAAATATAAAGGAAAAGTAGAAACTAAACAATTCATGAATGGCTCAAAAAGTTTTATAAAGAATTGGAAAATAAGGCAAAAGAAAAAGAATTACCACCAAAAAAGAAGAAATAGATGCATTTTGGAAAAACGTATCTATGAAGACCTTATGGAACATTACAAAGATGCTGAATTGATAGAAGAAGTAATAGAAACAGTAAGAAATTCAAATGTATAGGATATGAGATGGGATGAAGTTATGGCCAGAGAACCTGAAACAAAATTAAGAAGAGGTTCTAAATGGAAAAAACACCAGGCCCAGATGCAGTGCCTAACTTCTGGGTAAAAGTATTAACATCTTTACATGAAGATTTAAACCTGAGTAAGAACTATTTATATACATATCCCAAACAGACACTAACTTGGTTAACAACAGGAAAAACAATAGTCGTCCTAAAGAGTAAATCTACAAGTTGTCCTAAAAACTATTGACCAGTAACTTGCCCTCCAACAATGTAAAAACTATATACTGGAATTGATGCTGATAGAGTTTATAGTCATTTAGAAGAAACTTCAATCGTGGCAATGAAATAAAAAGTAAAAAAATAATAAATGGGTTGGGAGGGTGGCCGAACGGTTAAGGTGTTTGCCTTACCAACACAAGGTGCAGGGTATGAGTCTCATAAGGGATAATTGGATAGGCTTAAAATGGCTCACAAGGGCAGTTAGTTAGTACTAACCAATGAAAAGAAAGTCATATGGAACAAAATATAATTTGTTGTTAAATAAAGTCATAATGGAGAATTGTAAAAAGAGATGGATCTAAGTATGGCATGGATAGACTGCAAAAATGCATTTGACAGCACACCACATTCATGGATAAAGGAGTTCTTACAGATGTATAAGATACACCCTATATTGATCAATCATATTACACTGACCATGTAACAGTGGCAAGCCACTCTGCAGCTAAGCCATGATAAAGGACACATTTTTATCCCAGGGATAAAAATTCTAAGGAGGATATTCCAGGGTGACTCTTTGCCAGCATTGCTCTTTTTTCTAGCCCTTAACCCATTAAGCAGTCTACTTAACAGATTAAGTCATAGTTACAATTTGGCTCCCAGAAAACAAAATGCAAAGACTTCTCATTTTCCTTTTGTGGATGATTTAAAACAGTATAGTTCAACAGATACAGAGCTGAAAGCACAACTACAAGTGTTCAAACCTTTCTCAGATGATATAGGAATGTCATTTAATCTTGATAAATGTGCAAAAACAACTTTTAAAGCAGGAAAGCTGCAGCACCAAGAAAATATCAGTCTGGGAGAGGAATGTGATATAAAGGAACTTGAGCAAGAGGGAGTGTCTAAGTATTTGGGAACTGATGAAGGATCGACAACAAAACATGAACATATGCAAACAAAACTTAGTAAGAAATGTATTTATTTATTTTTAGTTATTTGCAGTTGGTTAACCAGGATAGTCCACTGGGCCAAAATAACCCTTTTTCAATGGAGTCCTGGGGAGAACAGCTCCAACACAGATTGCACAAAGATTACAGAGATTTACATTTCAAACAATTTCTGATTACAAGACATAACAAAATACTAAGGTTACAATAAAAAATACTAAAAAACAAAATATTTTTTTTTTTTTTTTTTATGGAGAGCATTGTCCAAGTAGGATTAGGAAGTGAGTAAATAGATGCAGAAGGCTTTCAGATTGGTAGGCATTATTAAGAAATTGATTACTAGCTTCATTAAAGCAGGAGCATTCCCATGTGGATGTTAGGTGGGAGTGTAGTGATTTTTGAAAGGTAGGAAGGCTAGTGATGGTACAAATGGAGGGAGGGAGTTCCATAGGCAAAATATTTTAGAAGGCTAAAATTAATAGTAACAACAGCCCTAGCATCTAGAAACAAAGTCCAAGTTATAAACCAATTTGCTCTTCCTGTTCTAACTTACAGTTTTGGGGGGATTGACTGGCCCCAAAGGTATTGGATTAGTTGCACAGGAAAACAAGAAAAATGTTTCATACTTGTCAAATGATTTATAAAAATCATTCTGTACTAAAATTATATATATATATATATATATATATATATATATATATATATATATATATATACATATATATATATATATATATATATATATATATATATATATATATATTCCTTTCTGTAGGAGGTATGGGCCTCCTTGAAACTGATTTCATGTATAGTTCTGCAGTCATAGGACTGTATACATATCTACTGACCTCACAAGATCCAAACATAGTGAAGGTTTTAAAACATGAGGAGGACAAGTCTAAGATGACTTCCCTGCTTAGTTTAACAGAAGCATATCTGTGTCAGTCAGGAATGGAAATCAAACCAGAAGTAGGCAAAAATCAGGCAGCTACAGAATGTGCCAAAAAACACAAGAAAGAATATAAGGTGAAGGATCGGATGACCAATCAAGAAATGTTGAAAAGGCATAAATATAGTTGTGAATATAGAAAACTCCTGGAACAACTTCATGTCAATCAGGATCTGGCACAGGAAAGGATAAGGAGAGATGAATTTAAACCAAAAAATGAAAGGTTAGTATTGGTGGCCATGGATAGTGCACTACTTACATGTTGGTTTACAAAGTCCATTGAACATACCAGAGAAACAGACAAATGCATGTTTTGTAAATCAGAATTGGATACGGTCACACATCTTGCTGCTGGGTGTTATACGCTAATGGTAGAAGGCCTGTATACTGAAAGGCATAATAATGTGTCAGCACTGTTGCATTGGGGATTATGTAAACATTACAATATTTAAGTAGCTGAGAAGCATTGAAAACATGACCCACAAAGCATTATAGAAAATAAAGAGGTTTATATCACATGGGACCACCCATTAGAATCAGTTCCAAAATAGATGCAAGAAAATCAGATATTGTAGTCCATGAAAAGAAGACAAAAGTAGCATTGATCATTGACATTGTTATACCCAGTCCCAGTGATTACAGTTCTTACTTACAGAGAGACACAAAGTCATATAACACCATGATTTGCAGGCAGAAGTGAGGGCAATGTGGAAGAAGGACAGCCAAACAGTTCCAATAGTAGTAGAAACAATGGGTTTCATAAAAAAAAATGTGCAGCCATATTTAGATCTGCTATTGATATATTTAACTCCATATGAATTGCAGAAGGAGTCAGTTAAGCACATTGCATTTACTGCAAATAGCACTTTTGGCTAACATCAAAGACTGAAACAATACTAATTTCATTGACTTTAATCATACTTTGACTTAGGAATGGGGTCCATTCCCATCATGGTATTAGAAACCCAAAATAATTGGAGAAATTAAACCATGGGATAATGCCTAAAATGAAGTAGAAAGAATTGCACTTTATTCCCTACCTATCATTTCCTGAAGGGAGTTTGATTAGTGATCATATTGATAAGCAAGTGCTAACAGTGCAGTTTGCAGCTCTGGAAGATTCTGTGGGGGCTTTTAGGTCATTTGTTGGCCTATGGATGGCAAAGCCTGACACTGAGTCATTTTTCGGTATTGAGGTGGATACTTTGAAAAGCTTGTTCAGGTTACCTCAACACATGTTGATAAAGTTGAAGGAGCAGCTAGGAGTCATGCTTAGCAGCAGACAACGTTAAAGTGAGGGAGGTAAAGTAACTCCTGGGCTTGTTGACCTTTGCTTGTAGAGCCATAAGGACGGGTAGGGATTTTTGTAAGTTGATAGCTACTTTGCTGAAAGATGAAGAAACATCACAAGGTAAGGGTCAGTTAGTTGGCAAAAGTAGATTTTGATATTAAGAACGTGTTTATTAAGAGTTTTAATGGTGTAAACATGTGGCAAGAGGACTGGGTGCCACCTGATGACCTTCAGCTGTATACTGATGGAGTGAGAGGTACTGGTACATATGTTCAAGGAAAGTGGTTTGTGGCTGCTTGGCTGAGGGAGTGGTCTGAGGAAGTCAAGAAGAATATCCTGCTTTTAGAACTGATGGCAGTTTGGGCTGTGACTATGGTCAGGAAAGAGGGGTTGACAAACAGAAAAGGGTTTTTATTTCCAGTCTGATAATAAGGCAGTGCTACAGTTTTTGGCTAGCAAGTTATGTAAGTCTTCCTGTGCATTTATTGCTGAGGGCATTCATGTCACAGTCTTTGAGTATCAAGATATCATTGTCTGCAACATATTTACCTGACAGTTTATCACAGTTTTAGTATCACAGGTATCAGGCTATCATACCAAAGATGGAGACTTAGCTAGCCATGATTCCAGAAATTTGGAGAATTGTTAGGCTGCAGTAGGTTGGCTTTTACAAAAGTCATGGGCTAATTCAACCCACAAAGCTTTTAGTGCAGCTTGGGAGGAGTTTTATGTTTCTGTTGAGCAGTTGCAGGTGAAGGATGTGTTGATTTTTGCATTTGCTAGTGAAATACTTGGCTCAGAGGTGTCAGTTTGGTGAGATTTTTGGATTGTCGAGGGAGATTTGTTGACACTGGGGATGGCAGCTCAGCTAACGGGGAAGATCAATTGGACAAAGCATTGGTACTAAAAGGTTGGGAACACCTGAAGGGCCTAGCAGTGAATAAAAGGTTTCCAATTCCAATTAGCAGGCAGTTGTTAAGAATGTTATTGAGAGGATTGTCAGTCAAGGGACTGAGGATGGGGATGTATTTGTCTCACTCCTTTCAGATATGTAGGGCATCTGACTTAGTTCATGAATGTTAAGTCTGATGATTTTATTTAAAGGAGAAGGATACAGTCTTCCAGAGCTTATATAGACTATTTAAGGTAAACACAGCTTTTGTTTGAGATAGTGAATTTCTTGTTTGATTGGTTAGTGGAAGTTTACTTTCTTGTTTTCTTTTTCAGATAAACATCTACTGCTGATTATAGGGCATTCTTTCATACACTGGGCAATGAAAAGAGCTACAATGAGAACTGGTAGTTGTTTTTTAGGTCTTGATCCAAGCAGATGGCAGGTTGTTAGGAAAAGTTTGAAAGAAATGCATTGGTTACAGTTATTAGAGAGATTATTTTGCTGCATTCAGGGTGGTAACAATTTAGAGGTTACTCTGAAGAGAAAAATACTGGCATGGATATTGAGCAACTTGGTTCTGTCAAAACAATGTTGTCTTGATGTAGTCTTGGTTTGGAGAGGTGCGGTCAAGGCTTCGGTGGTTGATGTTTGCAGATGCTTCATAAATTGCAGAGTGGCTATGGCTGCAGCTTCAGTGGGGATGTTGGTCCTGGAGCAGTAGGACATTAGTGATAAAGACACAGTTTGGTAAAGGGGTGAAGGAGTCCATCTTAGTGTGGTAGTTTTTTTTTTCTTTTCAATGTATAAATGGCCTTCTTACTTAAATACATTGTTAATGGTTGAGGGCCATAGGAGTTAGTAAGGAAGCAAAGGTAAAAGGAGAACAGATGCTGGCCAGCATTCTGCTGGGTGTAGGAGGACTTTGTTCTATGAACCTGAGGGGACCATATCCCCATTCTTTTCCCTGGAGCAGTTGAATGAAAGCTATGAGAGTGAGCAGATTTTGTAATGCCGTTCAAGGGTTTGTTTAGCGAGCAGTTCAAGGTAACGCTGCTAGTTGGCTGGTTTGAGTTGTAGGTGTGTGTGGTCCAGGTCTGCTTCTGGCACTAGCCTGCTTTAACAACTATGTTCTTTTTGTTGTTGTTGTGAACTTACAGATTCATTAATGAATGAATTACAATGGAGTTAACTAGACTGCAACTTCTGTTTGCTTTTGTGTTTGGGGTTTATGGAGTTCACAGACAAATTAGGTTTGACCTGGGCAGATATTTTTGTTTGTAAATGCCTATGTGAACAGCTAGGAACTAGAGTAGCAGGTTAAAGAAGAAGGGGGTGGAGTTTAAGGATGTAAGAATGAAGGCTTACTGGAGCATGATGTGAGGTGTCTGTAGATGGAGTTTAGCAGGGATATTTAACTTGCTGCAAAAAGTGGAAAAGTTCTCTTGGATCAGGCTTGTGGTGTAACCCACCCTGTCCTCTGAATTTGAGGCAGTAATTTCCCCATTCCCTTCCCTGGAGTTGAATAAAAGTTGTGAGAGTGAGCAGATTTTATATGCTGGTGAGTTTGTGGTACACTCCTGCAGTAATGATAATTTCTATTTTTTTGTTGTTGTGTTTCATTTAGTGCATGAATTACAATATTAAGTTGATCTCACAGGGTTTGTTTTTATGTTTGGGGCTTACAGGGTCCATAGGCAAACATAGTTTATAGCAATTAAAGCAGTAAAATAAAAATAAATTATCAGCAAATGATAGAACTCAAAATAATTACAAAGCAATAAAAAGAGAGGCATGGATAGTTATATTCAAATGAAGAGTAAAAAGTAGTAGGAAATAAAATTAACCAATGTCAAAAGTTAATTCAAATAAATGTGCTTTTAAGGACATCATCAAGCCAGAAAGAGTAGTAGCAACACACAGACATTGTGGGAGGAGGTTGCAAAATTGGCTACCCAGATAATTAAAGGTTCAAACTATTGAGGACTCCAGTTAATCCTAGGAACCTCTAATAAATCCAAGGTGATGGAGTGGAGTGGTCAAACAGGACTATGTAGAACCAGTAGCTTCTTAGTGTAAGGGGGACTGAGATCAAGCAGGGATAAATAAATCACTAACCAGACCATAAAAATGATATATGATTGCACAAGCATGCAGAAGTCACTCTCAGCATGGAAAAGATGTGACGGTAACAAGGAGCACCCTTAAATAAGCATTTGTGGAATTCTACACCTGCTGTTGGCAATCAAATTTGCTTTCTCATAGCCTCATGTACAAGTAAATACAGTACTCAGTCTGAGAGGATATCGAGGCCAGAACAACTAGCAAATCATCATTTGGAGGGAGGAGATATGTAGCATGAAATACATTTTAGAGATGAAAATAAAAGTCTTTACAAGAGCTGACTTCGGGTCCATAAGTGTCTGTCACTGAACATGAAACCTAGATTTCTCACTTTCCACATAACTGTCAACACATCACTATTATGTATAACAACATGGTCCAAGGATGGAAGAAGAGAACCCCTTAAGGTGCCATAAATGACAATTGAAACAGTTTTGGAGGAACTGGGCCATAAGTGGATGATAGTCTTGCAGTCTGATTTTATTCCAAGTCTTCTGCTGATGAAACTAGGGTAGACAATATGTGCTAAGGAACAGAGAAGTATAATGTCATATTGTCTGCATAACAGTGCTATTGCAGACCTTTGTCTCTAAGGAGCTCATTTTGTGAAGGCATGTAGGCACAGACAAATAGTGGGCTAACAGCAGAATACTGAGGAACATCAGAAGTAACAGGATATACACTGAAGAATGAACACCTGAAAAAATCTGGTTGGTATGACCTCTAAGGTAAAGGGCACACCGACCAAGGACTGTACCCAATGCTCCACAGTAGGTGCAAAGGTGATTATGTAAGATGGTATGATCTAGTATGTGAAATGCAAGGCAGTGAATGAAGAAGGACCAAAACAGAATAATACGTATGATCATTCATGTAAGAGCTGACTTAGTATTATGAATGGTGCAGAAACCGAACTGGAAAACGGTGAAGGATTTGCTGTTTCTGAAGTACTAATCACAACTGGTTAAAAAGATCTTTTCAAGAGCCTTTACAATAAATGGTAGTCTAGAGATCAGGTGTTACTTATCCAGGTTATCAGGAACAAGAGACTGCTTCTTCAAAACCAGGTTAACTAAAGTCTGACTTAACAAAGATGGAAAAATCCCAGAGCTGAAAAAAACAGTAACAACCTTGAATAAAAAAAGGACATAGCATCACAGAACTAAGCAAGTCATGCAGGGCAAGTTTCTTGTCCAGAGGTATCAGGATGCATGCCTTGAATCAAGAAAAACATATTTGATAACCAATTTCCTGAAACTCATATCACTTTCAAGTAACCAGCCTTTCGGGTTCACCACAAAACCATCATCCTGTTGAGCTTATTGTCTGACAAAATACAGCCTCCAGGCAGACCAGAAGAGCTGAGTAGTCAGTTCATTTTCTTCTGAAGAGAGTGATCTATAGATGAAGTGACAATGTAGATTACTCAACCTATCAACCATACAAAAGAGCTTGGCCAGCTGATCTAACGCAGAAGAGATGGCTCGTGATAAATAAGAAGCATTTTTTTGTTAATCTCTGTTTGACAAATCACAAAGTATTCAACAGGCCTTTGCCTGGCATACAGGAGGCAGTGCATTGCCCTTTTTGCTCTACTCTTTGCCCCAGTTGTCTCAAAAGATGAAGATCAGTGTCAAACCATGGTTCACATGGCTTAAGATGTACAGGGCATGCATGAGCTGGGGG
>NC_056725.1:262948806-262956306 GCF_019279795.1 Protopterus annectens
AAAGCACTCTGTAATAAATGTTGCTGTATTATATAAGGGCTATAATTTAATGCAATCAGAAAGGTGAGTCAAAGACCGCATGTATGTATTCAAATGTGTGCAAAGGGCCTATTGTTTGAAAACAACCCAAAGGTAAACTTTACCTACCTCTAGCCAGATGCATTTTCTTTGAATGTGGGTTTCAATGCCATTTCTATGAATGTGAGCCTCAAAGGAAGAGAAGTTTACTGTTAATAATAAGTCTATTTTCATAGTGAGACTGTATTGTTTTGTTTAGCAAATTTCGATCAGTGCTTGTGCTATAAAGTTTGAAATAAATGTTTTAAAGAAAATCCAAATGTCCATAATTATTGTAGATGTAAAGCAGAAAATAGTATACACACTGAAAGGTTTGAAAAGTGTTTATGGTAACTGGGGTGAAATAGCAAAATAATGGGACACTGGAATGGCTGCGGGAGGATGGGACTGATCCATTACCCTGCCTAGGGCCCCATTTGACCATGATCTGGCTCTACTGCTTGGTGAAAGTTGGCCAGAGCATCAGGGAACTTCCACTACTCTTTTCAGTAGATACTAGGGGATCTTTTACAACCACCTGAGCTACCACCAACTCAGGTAAATGGGATCTCAGTTTAATAATGCATAAGTCTCTAAGTATAGATCTTTCAAGTAATCTGGGTTTATTTATTTATTTATTTTTGTATCTGAAACACACATTAAATAAGCAGGTTAATGTATCCTACAAGGGTAACCTCTTTACAAGAGCACACAATTTTATATATATATATATATATATATATATATATATATATATATATATATATATATATATATATGTGTGTGTGTGTGTGTGTGTGTGTGTGTATCTCAACATGTGCCTGCTTTTGATGTTGTCTTCCCATTTTCATGCACATTTCAAATAATATTTTTTTTCAAGTATGTTTAAGAAACTTAGTGCTATTTCTTGAGCTATTATTACAGCAGTTTAGTACCATAGCACCACCAAAAAAAATGGCAAATTTGTTTTGATTTAACAGGTCTGAAACAGTATTTTTATTTCAAATTTGGAGTGTTTAGGTTTTTCTTTTCTTTTTCTCTTCCTTTATATGTTAGTTTGAGATTAGTTGCCATATGATTTTAGATGCAACTCTAAGGAAAGCTCCACTTAGGTGTTCTAGTCAGAAATTTCATAAATTGTGGTTGACAGCACTCAAACACCATACATATTAGTTTTTGTTGTTTTTGTTACTTAGTATGAAGAACTCTAGAAGAAATACATTGCATTTCTCTCTGTTTTCTTTGCAATAAATTTGCATATATGCTTATATTTACTATAAAATTTACTTTCAGTGGTAGCATTGTTTTAAATTCACCATCTTCCATTCATGAATTTATTTATGAAATTATATTTCCAATGACTAGTATCTGGATTTAATTGATTATTGCACAGTAGCTTCTGTTTGGCAAAAATTGTCTAACAGGAATTTTCAGATTTTATGCACGTTTTCACACGTGCGTATTTCTGTTTTATAGGCAGAGAGGGATCATTTTATGTCTCTACAGTTGCACTGAATGGTATGTATGATAAGAACAGGTGTGTATAATCGAAAAAGAGATAATGTGAGAAAAAAATTAAAGGTGGCTATTCTTGTATAATCTGGTTGGAATTATCACTGCTTCAGATGAGTGTAGTGTTGGCCCTGCCATTATTCATATCAGAAGGCTATGAAAGAAGCAAACCTCCAGCTGAGCAACTTAAATTCCTATTGGAGGTCACATTCAAGTTGAAATAACTTTAGATTTATATATACACAGCTACAATTCTTTCTTTTTGCAATTCTGTGCTTTGAGCATTTAGATAACTTTCTTGTCTAAAAGAATTTAAAATCGCAAGATTTTGCTTCTGCAAACCTAAATAAACAATGTGGTATCATAACAAATCTCATGGTAACAAACTCTGGAAGTGACCATGATACTGCTGTGTGGAGGGAAAGTGTTCTGAGGGCTACATTCCAGAATAATATATCTGAAGGACTACCATAGGGTAAGTACAGGAACCCAGATAGGATGTAAGCTAAGGAAATCCCTCCCAACAATTTAAAATGCTGACAACATGTGTGTTAACTCCCCACAACAGGTGACTGTGGAGGCATGGCTAATGTCCTCATACCGTGAATCATCAACCCCTGCAGAGGAGGATTACAATGTTCTGTGTACTGAAAGCTAAGTTCAGATGTCTGAAGACATCTCAGGGTACACTGCATACACATCTGAGAAGGTAGCACAGAGATAACTGTGTGCATTTTGCTACACAACATGCTAACTAGAGCTCATGGCAGTCTTCCAACTGCAGGTGTGAGTGTGCTACCCCAACAACCCCAGATGTCAGAAGATGACATCCCGCAGGTATCAGAGGAGGAGCAGGAGGACATAAGGCTAAGGAGACATAGGCATAGGTGATGGAGGGTGCGACCACAAATGCAGGTCCAGGCAACACAGCAGTGTCTGACCCACAACTGTGAGATATGACAAGCTACATGTACAGAAGTACACAGTTTAAACAATGATGTCCAGCTATTGCCCCATCACAGCAGCAAGGATTATTTTATGGTATATGACATTTAATGGCAATTACCCAGTAGCTGTACACACTGACCATCAGACATAACAACATAATCATAACATATAGCATTACGAACATATACAAATCTATTACAGCAGAGATCAGCAACTCAGGGCACAACTGAACAGGTATGCATACAGAGTCATATTTGTGTACCTGCGTATGACACACAATAAAGGACACACATCAGTGCAGCACATTCCTATTTGTTCACAATAAAAAGCTGCAAACAGGTAAACAATTCAAGACATAATGTAGACCTGTTGTTAATATCACAAGTCAAATATATCACTGTAAAGTATGGATAAAGTAATGTGATAAATGTTGTCAGCTAGTTTTAGTAAATTGTTGGACTCCCATGGCATCAAACTTGTCAATGTGCACAGACAGACAGATGACATTGAACAAAAAACATGCTGTTTGCCATATAATTGATTGGACTCCCCCAAGAGTTAATAAAATCCATGTAGGCACAGTGTAGAACCTACACAGAATGTTACCATGTTTGTGTACACCGTTCCCCCTCAGCAGCATGCCATGCATATTAATGAAGGTGTGTTGCTGAGGGAGAGCTGAGAAACATGGGTATTGAATCACTGTAGTGAGATCTGTAGTGCTAACCATGTCCGCAGATGAGTAAGAGACTCCCAAGACTGTCCTTTTGTGTTATGTTAAATTTTTTTTTTTTTTAATAAAAAGCATGTTTGTGAGGTGTGGCATGGAGTGCAGCAATGCTAAGTGGTACTCACAGATATGATAGCTGACAACTGCCAGACATCTAAAAATAGAAACTGAATATATTTAATTATTTATTTAAATGTATGTTTAAGCATATCTGAGCATATTTGCACAGTTTGGTGTGGTGTTCAGCACTGCTTAGAGGTAGCTCAGTGTTATATGTAAAGGTACACCTGATGTCTGAATATTCACATAGCTTACTGGGTAAATTCACAGCTCCTTGTATAATAAGTCCAGGGTTTGAATACATGGAAGGCAAATAATTATTTAATTTCAGTATACAATAATTAAAAGTATGGCTCCACTACAATCTGCTTTGCTCTGTTGAGACCTGCTAAGACCTGGTAAGTGTCGCATAAACATGATAACTGCTGCCAATATTTATGCATTGCTTGGCTGGTTTGCATGCTGCAAAGCTCCACTAAGACTCTGGTACTGTGGGTTTTCGCACTTCTTATCTCAGCCACACTGGTTTGTGTGGAGCTAAGCAACACAGCACTTTTTTGAATGTCACCCATTGATGTGTAAGTGAGTAAAAACAGCCTATATTAAGCCCAATAGGCAGGAATACAGCAGAATTCTCTGGAGTCCTGTCTCTGAAGGGTACTGTGGCTGGTGTTGGTGAAGGGTGTCTATGGGCACAGTGTTGGGACATTGTGGAGTCCAAGGTCATGGTTGGACTTTTAGTTAAAAAGCATGATGACTGGCTGCTGTAGGGAAGTTTCCAGGGCACAAAGTATAAGGCGGAGGCCTATGACCGGCTGACCAGAGAACCCACCAGTGTTACTGGTAGCCCCCACACAGTGAGCAGTGTTGTCACCTCCATAATGACCTGAAACATCACAAGGGGGATCTCTTGGTCACCTGGGCCCAAGAAGCTCAGCCAGGGAATGCCCCACAAGTATGTAAGTAATTTTACCTCTTTTTCACTAATATCTAATCTGAATGTCTGCAAAACCTGTATGCATAATGGTGTACTTCTCTCCCAATAGCTGCAGAAGAGAGGGCTCACAATATCGAGTCGCATGCTGGGTGCCGGGCCAAGTTGCACTGTAAGTGTGGTGAGTACAGATGTGTTATGCTAACTGTAGTTAAATAAGCAAGAAAGGGTAAAGCATTAACTGCATTAAAAGTATACAGAATAAAGTCTGCAGTGCAAAAATTTGGAATTAGAGCTGTATTTCAAGAAATTAATAATTTCAACTGTTGTGCAATAAAAACATGAAACAATACTAGTAACTGAATACAATAAAGTCTGTGATGTATTAATTGTGGAATTAGAGCTGTTTTGCAAGAAATGAATAATGTCAACTGTTGTGTTTAAAAAGACGAAACTATACCAGTAAATTTATTAAAGTATATACAATAAAGTCTGTAGTGCAATAAATGTGGAATTAAGCTATATTACAAGAGATAAATAATGCCAACTGTTCTACAACCAAACATGAATCAATACCAGTAACACCAATCAGGATGGTCTTGTTGTAACCATTGCAGTAGAGCTGTATGCATTCAGGCTGCAAGATGAGGTGCTGCAATCAAGTATAACACTGTAATAGCTGTAGAATGCTAAACTAATGGCTGCCAATTGTATTGTTTAACACATATAGTACCTTCATGGCTGCCCTTAAGCCAGTATTGCTCACATAATGCTCTGTCATCCACAAACATCAGTCAAGCAAGGTATTTGGGTGAGGTACCCCACTCCATGATCTGATATTGTTTGTTGGCTTCAAAGATATTTTAACCCACTAATGATAATGTGTAACTCCAGCATTGTTAGACTGATATATAATGTACCTACTATCTACGTTATTCATGTATTTCATGCATGTGTTACTGTCACTGCAGTCTAGTATAACACTGTAGTAGTAATACTAGGTCTTATTTTGGTTCAAGGTAAGCTGCAGGCAAATATCAGTCAGTCAGTACTCTGTAGAAACTCAATAACTTTGTTTGTTAAATTCTCTGCATATAGTGCATTTTGCCACACACAGACCAGGGTTCGAATCCAGTGCTAGGTAGCACGAAATATTACAGTAGCAGTCATGCAATGCTCACAAATTCTCTCTCTACATGAACTACAGGTAAATGGGTGAGGTAGCCCATATTATGAGTAGAGAATTGTGTGTTTAGATTTCCCAGACTGTTAAATCATTAGCAAAAATGTGAAAAATCAGCAATGTGCAGTCAGAAATAATATGTGTAATCCTGGTATGGCTGTATGCCTGAAGTATCTGTTAATAGTTGTCACAGTCACAGTAACTGCTATTGGGTTCTATTCCCATTCCTGCCAACCAAGACATGACTGCTGTTTAGTGTCTGCACAGTTCAAATACGTCTCTCAAGTGTCTTGGAAATAAAATTGTTGTTCTAAGCATTTGAGATTCTAAGCTTTTGCTTACATGGGCTTGACAAATAATTGTTCGTTTTTTTAAGCATTTGATGATTTAACATAGACCCCATGTTTCATGCTATTTAGAAGGCATCCTGGGATATTGTCTGGGTCCATTGACACAGTGTACATGGCATTAGAGAGAGCATTATGGACCTGTTCTCTAGTGATAGTAGGGGAGTTATATTTGATGTTATTTTCTGAGGGAAGGTTGGGGGGGGGGAGTAAAGTTGGAGCTGAATTTATCAGCCAGAAGGTTTGCTATATCTTCTGGCTCAGTGTAGGTGGCTCCATTTACAATGAACGCTGCACACATTGTGTTTTGCCTTTGAGGTTGCAGACATAGCTAAAAAATGCTTTATGGTTGTCCTTGGCCTGGGAGGCCAAACATAACTCAAATTTTGCTTTGGTAGACTTTCTTTGTCCTCATTGTTTGTTTAGTTTAATGAGAGTGCTTTTATCCTGCTTGGTGCTGCACTTCCTAATTTTTGCCATGCTTTTCTTCCTCCTGTTAGACATCCAATTGATTTTGTGATTTCACCAGGGTGGCTTGTTTTTTTAGATAGTTCTGTACTTCTTCCTGGTGAGCACAGATGCCTCTATACAGCTATTAACATGCCTGTACAGAGTTTCTGTGAAGTGTTCTGCATAGGCAGAAGTGTTCTCAGGGATTACAGGGGCTTGAAAGTTTGCCAGGTTCTCACTTAATAGCAGGAGGTTAGCCTTAGAAGTTCCTTCGGTGGATGGACTGAGACAGCACCATCATATCTTGTTGTCCAGGGGGAGACATAATCGGGAGCGGTGGGCAGCTTTGGGGGCAGACCTTGTGTGATGTCAATCAGATTGGCCAATCGAGCAGGACCTATAAGTAGGTCTAACACCAGGCCACACACATGCTGAATGCTGCACAACAAAGGGCAGCTGATGTTGCCAGGGACTGTGCCACCACCAGTGGAGGGCCTGAGACAGAACATCCACTCACAGTCACAAAGGAATTCCTGGTGAACCTAGAAACACACAACAGCTCCCAGGCATCCATCACACCATACATCATGGAAGTGGGTGCCAAGGTGTCCACAGCAGAGGAGCGTCCAGGTAAGCATACTGTGTTCACCAGTGTAATACTGTATCAGTCACTGTGGCAGGCTGTACATACCTGTATGTGCGTGTTAGGTCTATCTGCATTGGGGGGAGTTAGGGATTATGCAAAGTTGTGAACACACACTCAGAATGTCAGCAATACAGCCAATATCACAGTAGGTGCTGTACATATGGATATATCCACATATTACCTTGTAGTGCTGCAACATTTGGTGGTGCTCACAATACCTCTCCCTCACCTTTTCATAGGTCCATCAGGAGTGGCCCAAGTCTGTGGTCCTGTACCTGGTAAGTGTGATACAGGTTTTAACAGATCATATATACTTTATATGTCACCTGGGTTATCTGAACTTACAAATCTAGAAGGTTTGGTGATGGAGTTGACAGATATCTACAAATATCCTGTGTCCGGGTCAGACAGTGGTGGACATTAGAGGGCAATTTAGTGCCAGAAGCTTGTCACAGGGCCAAAATGTGCATTACCATTGCATGGGGATAGACCATAAGGCCATATATGTAGTGCTGCACAGAGATATAATTGCACACACACACAGTTGGCTGATGTGAGATTAGAATCCCTACCTATCTACAATTATACAATATAGCATGGAGTACTTATCGCATGTGCCACAGAATTTACCTG
>NC_056725.1:262958806-263016306 GCF_019279795.1 Protopterus annectens
ATATATATATATATATATATATAAAACAACACAAACACACACAGATATATATATCTAAATATATATATATATATATATATATATATTTATATATATATATATAGATATGCAGATATGTGTGTGTGTGTGTGTGTGTGTGTGTGTGTGTGTGTGGGAACACTTTATAATCTCGAATTTCTGAAATACCGAATTTCAGAATCCTGAGATCATAAAGCCGAAAGTTCTAAATACGGAAACCCCTGAAGCGCGAATTTCAAAATCCCGACGTTCGGAGATGTTGAAGTAGCACTTCTGGTGTTGCGGTGTTTCAATGGAAGTCCAAGTAAGTATGTATGTTGAAGGGAGTTGGTTTGGGGCTTTAGTGTGTGTCAGTGAGTGTTGTGACTGTGATGTATGTGTGCAAGGGGAATGTAGGTGTGCGGTGGTGTTTTTGCATGTTTGTTTGTGTAGTGTGACCCTGGAGTTAGTATACTTAAGTAGGGGGGTATGAGGGTGCAGGGGGATTGCCCACCTGCTTGTATGTACTGTAGGTTTGTGTGTTTGCATGTGGGGGGAAGGTATGTGTTTGCGTATGTGTGTGGTATCTGGTTAGTGTAGGATTTGCAATTTCCAAATTCACTCTTTTGGGATTTCGGTATTTAGAGCTTTCGGCTTTATGGTCTCAAAATTCTGAGATTCGGTATTTCAGGATTTTGGGATTATAAAGTGAATCTATATATATATATATATATATATATATATATATATATATATATATAGATATATATATATATATAGGTTCATAGGTTCATAGGTTCATACTAGGCTATTCATAAGCCTAGCCAGAGTGTGTTTGGCTTTCGCCACCCATTTTAAATTAATTTTGCTATGCCCTTTTTCGAGGTTAATATACTGTGCCTCTGTCTAACAGTGACACAGAAGTGGTACCCGGGGTAAACCTACGATCCCCCATCCACTCATCAAGATTCCTCTTGAAGAGAGTCAATGAGGGACTCTGCCTAACCTGGACTGGGATTTTATTCCAGAGTGAAGGGAGCCTCTGGGTTATGAATCTGTCCCTCCGGCATGTCCTATTTATTTCAGTGCTGAGGTTCAAGTCTCTCGAGCGCGTAGCTCAATGGGATTTGGATTTTCTGAGGTGCAGCATGTCCATTAATTCCGGGTTGGACATGGCTTTATACGTCAGGCACAGATCGCCTCTGAGCAGGCGGTATGCCACTGAGTAGAGCTGGAGTTTCTTTAACCGGGCTGCATATGGCATCTTTTTGAGCCCTTTGATCCTCTTGATGAGGTACTTTTGGGGTCTTTCCAGTTGCTGCAGGTGTCTGGTAAGGTACATCGAAAAAGAGGCATTGTACTCAATTATGGGCCTGATGAGGGATGAGTAAAGAGGCACGATGACCTCCCCTGATCTAGATGTGAATCCCTTCATGATTAGGTGGGCTATATAAAATGTTTTTCTAACCACTTTGGCCACGTGGTTGTCAAATGAGAGATTGCTATCAACTTGGGTCCCCAGGTCCCTAATTACTTCTTCTGTACTTAATGGATTACCACCTATGTGGTAATTTGTGGGCACTTTGTTTTTGCCAAAGGGGATGACTATACACTTTTTGGCATTTAGCTTGAGGCCATGGCTCTGGCACCAGTTGTCTGTTTCTATGAGGCCCTTTTGGAGGATGCTTGTGTCAGCTGGAGAGTCGATTATAGCACCCAGTTTGCAGTCATCTGCGAACTTGGTCAGCCACAGTCCTTCCGTGTTGGCCTGTACCTCCGAGAAATATATACCGAACAGGAGAGGTCCCAGTACTGAGCCTTGTGGGACGCCACTTGTAACTGGTTTGGAGTCTGACATGGCTTCAGCAATTCTAACCATGTGGGTTCTGTCCTTGAGCCAGTTTGCAACCCATCTAGTGACATAGAGGTTTATATTTAAGCTGGTGAGCTTATCTATAATGCCCGAGTGGGGTATTGTATTGAAGGCTTTTGCGAGGTCCAGGTAGGCTGTGTGGACCACCTTCCCCTCGTCAATGGCCTTGGTGACTGTTTCAAAGAAATTGACCAGGTTTAAGAGGCAGGATCTGCCCTTAACAAAGCTGAACTGGGTAGGATCCAGTGTCTGTAGGTCCCCAATATCTTTTTTTATGAGGTCCATGATGATCCTTTCCATAGCTTTGCAGACCAAGCTAGTCAGGCTTATGGGGCGATAGTTTCCAGGATCAACTGAGGCACCACCTTTGTGGAGAGGGACCACTGTTGCTGTACGCCACTCTTTGGGTACATATCCTGTGGTAAGGCTGAGATTGAACAGTAGTTTTTTGTTTGGGCTTAGCTCTTCTTGGAGTTCATGTAGGATGCAGCCCGGGACACCGTCTGGTCCCATTGATGCTGTGTTTTTTGCTTTGGAGTGGGCGGCTCTTACCTGAGCATCTGATATGTCAGGGGGGCAGCACTCTGCTGGGATAGATATTTGCCCTTTTGGTGGGGAGGGGGGGGGAGTTTGCGCTGAACCTGTCAGCTAGGATGTTGGCAATGTCTGTGGGTTCGGTGTATTTTTTGTCATTTTGGACTAATTCTGAGCATATCTGGGAATTCCCACCCAGGTTCCTAACATAACTAAAGAAAGCCTTGTGATTATCCTTAGTGTCCTGTGCAATTTTTCTCTCGAAGCTGGCCTTAGATGATTTTATGAGTGCCCATAGTTTTTTGCTAACACTGATCAGAGATGCCTTCCCTTTTTGGGATTTTGCTCTGTCATGTAGTAGCTTCCTCCTTCTATTGTATAGTTTGTTTATGGCTGGGGTCCACCAGACAGGACGTCTGCCTTTGGAGGATTGGGTCTTGGTTTTATTTGGGATTGCATGATCCATGGATTCCTGAAGGTGTTCATAGAATGCGTTTATAAAGGATTCTACGGTCTGAGCCGTATTTTCCACAGGCCCGGGGGCTTTGAAGGATTCCACCTTGGTTTTGAGGAGTGTGAAATTTGCTTTAGAGAAGTTTTTCACTGTGGTTTTCTGGGCAGGGGGTGGAGTCGGGATGTGAATATCCAGTGAGATTAGTTTATGGTCTGATCTTACCAGTGAGGGATACACTTCTGGTCTGGAGCATAGAGTCCCCATGTTGGTGATGATCAGGTCCAGTATGTTTTCCCCTCTTGTGGGAGTGGTAACAAGTTGTTCCATAGCATTTGAGTTTATAAATTCTAGGAACCTTTGAGCTAGGGTGTTGGAGCTAGAGTAATGCTCCCAGTCTATGTTTGGGTAGTTGAAGTCTCCCAATATAATGGTGTTTGGAGAGACCTTCATATTTTCCAGTGTTCTCAGGAAGGCCGAGTGGGGTTCCTGGGTTTGGGAGGGTGGTCTGTAGCAGGCTATAAACTGGAAGGTAGTTTTACCCACTGTTAGTTGCACATGGATAGTCTCTGATGCTTCATGCTGTGCCACCAACCTGGAGGTGTGGGTATCTTTGACGAATATTGATGCTATCCCTCCTTTTCTTAATTTATTTGTCTTTCTTTTTTTAATTTATATATTATATAGATATATATATATAGATATATATATGTGTGTGTATATATATATATATATATATATATATATATATATATATATATATATATATATCGGTATTATATGTATATGGGGTACATACTGATAGATATACTGCGCATGTGGGAGGGGGAATAGGGTCAGACAGATATGTAGATGTGGCTGTCTCTATGTACAGACATATTTCCACATAGCAGTTCTTTGTGAAGAAGTGCCAACAGAATTGCACTCAAGTTAGCTAAGTGTAGGAACATGCCCAGTGGGACTGTGAGTACTTACAAGCTGACTCCAAGCCAGAGCTAGTTGCATTCCGTGCCGGGATTTTGTGTATTACAAACATTGGCAGCTACACCTGTTTCCATAGTACAGCACTTCTCTGACATTGTCCATGGCATTCCCCAGCTGTGTGCTGTAATTAATATGTGACTAGGGTCCATGATGTAACACCACATACAGGGTGACAGTCTGCATACCTCTCACTGGACATGTTTTTTCATAATGTCCATCATTTCACCCCATATGTCTGGCCTGTTCCTCATACCTTTGTGCTGTTCCAGTAAAATGCTGTATAAGGCAGTCAGTGAATAGTACTAATTACAGACAAACATTTGAGTGTTGGACTTTATATCCTTCAGATATTCTGTGCTGATGCAACTCACTTTTATACTAGCCACCTTCTAGGTGAATCAGAAAATCTGAATGTCTGTCTCTAGTTTTGGCCATTTGCCCCCCATTCTCTCTGACTTTGTCCAGCTTTCATGCAATAATAGATTGAGGGGTTTGACAGTCCATGGGGACACCACCATATGACTACCTCACATGCAAAAGATGTGGATACTGCCAAATTCAAACCATCAACACCATTACCCATGCTAATGTCCCTAGTCTACTGAGTCACTTAGGCTGCCACACAAGGATGCATCATTCATCACATAATCAACAGCGTACAGACATACATTGTCACCACTGCATTGTGTGAGACATAGAACATGTGGCCGGATCCCATCTCACATCCTTGGAATTGGCTGGTCTGCTGGTATATGATTGCAGAATTACCCGCAAATTAACCATTGACCAATAAGCAAGCTGTTATAGAGAATGAGCTTGGACTTCCAGTAGCTCCTTCTACTCTTACTGAAGAATCAAGCTCTACAGAGGTACAAACAGCCCTTTCCAACTCACTAGCAGGTCCTAGTGATTCTAATCAGCCCCATTTTCCTTTACCAAAACCTCTACTGATAAATACACAACACAGAGACAACAGATCAAGGAGCCGAGTGAGAAGGGGGCATGTTCATCAAATGCAGGAAGTGGAAGGCAGATGCATGAACAGGAGCACTCACAATGGTTCACAAACAGCTTAGTTACTAGCCTTTTTCTTTTAAGTTAACAGATGCCCAGGTTTCTTCTCTGAACAGAGGATTGTCTTTCATACCAGCTAATAGGTCAGTAGGAATTTGTCTTTATCAGCAATGTTTTCAAGCATAGAAATTTGTGGTAATTACTTCAGCAAACCTAGTGTATATATACCCAAGATGCACCCCTCAGCTGAAGCTTTTACTCCAGTGTATCAAACTGAAATTAGAAAGGTTTTTCAGAACAAATGGAAATCTGCTTTTCATAATTTAAGTACTGCTGACTGTGAAGCTTTAAGATTCGCCCAGCTGATAAAGGGGACAGAATTGTGCTATTAGATAAAGGCTTTTCTATTAAGTGCATGAATGAATTACTTAAAGACAGTGCAAAGTACATGAATATTAGAAGAGCATGGTTCATGCTATCATAGAAAAAGTACTATTTTTGATTTTTTGATGTTGTGTTATTACAGATCTGTTTAAATATTTTAGTGTTGAACATCCTATCATTCTCATTATTTATGGCAGTCCCTAAAATCCATAAAAGTTTGGTTAGCCCACTGATGCGTCCAATAGTTTCGGGCAGAGGGTGGGTTACTGAACCACTTTGTATCCATGTGGAGAAACTTTTACATCCAATATTAGATACGGTGAGAACAGTTCGTAAGGAAACTAAACCTTTTTTAGAGAATTTTTATAGGGATGCAATACACATGGATTTTACTAAAGATTATTATTCTGTTACAATGGATATAGGGTCACTTTTCAATGTTATCCCCAGTAACTGGGGTATAGGGAACATTAGAGAATTTTTGACTGGTAGAGGATTTTTTACATCTGCTAAGATTAATCTTATTTGCAGTTTACTTGAGATTATTTTAGAAATTTTTTTTTGTTTGGAAATGAGTATTATTTACGAAAGGTTGGCATAGCTATGGGCACGGCTTGTGCTAATAGCTACACCAACCTAGCATTAACTAAATGGAAGAATGACTCAATATTGTATAACAATAAGTTTCACTAGTTTATTTTCTGGTATAAATGTTTTGTAGATGACATATTCTTTCTATGGAGTGGTACAGAGGAACTATTATTGCAACTTACTGAATATCGACATACCACGACTTATTTTTTTTAAATTTACTTTTCATTATTTTCTGCAACAAATTTATTTCCTAGATGTGAAGATTCATAAGACAGATATGGGATACATTAAAACTAGTCTATATAAAAAAGAGGTTAAAGGAAACTCACTTTTACACAAGAAAAGCATGCACCCCTGGCATGTTTCTAAGAATGTCCTAAAAGGACAATTTCTTAGAATCATGAGATTACACAATGATGACACACAGTTACAAGTTGCTTTTGATAATCTTAAACAAGATTTTGTGAATAAAGGCAGTGAATATGAAATTGATACCTATATAGATTTGGTTTTAAAAGAAAAAATAAGGGTAAGCCCTATTTTTCTGAAGTTTCACCAATATCTGTGTCTATGAATGAATGTCATTCAAATAAGTGTATTAGATTTCCACTGAGTTTCTCTAGTGATGTTAGTGTCTTCTATGATATTAAGAACTGGAATATTGTATATGTTTGTGAAGACTTGAAGAACATGGTAACTGAGAAACCTTGTTTCTCTTTTAAGAATAATTATCACTTAAGAGGGACCTATGTTATAAGACTCAGAGTACCCTACCTTTTTTTACTTCACAGAGATATGGTTCATGTAGACATTGTAGCGCCTGTAAATATATTTATACTGGTATGCTGTTTATACATTCTACACTTAATTATTGTACTGATTTTTCTTTTAATGCTGACTGCTTCCAAGAATTTAGTTTATTATACTTTTGTACTAGATGTGCAGTCTTTTATATTTGCAAGACTAATCGTACTCTTAGGAAACATATTCTCAAACACATTATATTTACTTGGAATGCTAAATACAGTAGTGCTTTAATGAAACATGTTCAGCAGGCAGGCTCACAACATGAATTTAGTTTTTTTTGTTTTAGAGATAGTGGACCTTGATGTTAGAGGGGGTGGCCTCAGGAATAAGACTAAATTATTGGAACAAAAATTGATACTTTATTTTAATGCAGATACATTTCCGGGATTTAATGACACAGCTTCTTTAAAACTTTTTTGCATGCATGAACTCTAAGGCATTGACTATTTATTTTATTTTTGATGGTAATTTGTTTTTTACAGGCTACTAGCACTTTAAAATGTTAATTGTATTTTTTGATTGTGCAGAATTGTACTTTCTGATTGGTTGACTTCTAGCTTAAATATGTGTTTTTTACCCTCTATTTGTCTGAAGAAGCAATTTGTAATTGTGAAAGTGCTTACTTGTTATTTACTTTATTAAAAATTCCTACCAGTGCTGTGCTGATTCAGTGCATTGTTTATATTTTATTTCATAATTGTTTTCATACAACTGCTCAGTTTCGCTACATTGTTGCTGGCTTTTGTCTCTTTCTTATCTACTGTCACAGCAGTTGTCTGGGTACACTGATGTATTGGGGGAGGGGGATGACCAGCCCATGCTCTGCTGACACAGACAGCTGTGCAACTGTCATGTGACTTCCACCGTTTGCCATTTCCCTTGAATAAGGTAGTGGACTTTTCAGCCATGTGGCCTAGTGCATATTAGGGAACACATACTATTGGACAGAGTACATTTTGTCCCAAGTGGCTGTTAGAGCTACCCATGTAGCCCAGTAGCCCACTATATTCCCTTGCAAGTCCATATATATGGTTCCATATTATAGTACCCCATACAAGTGGTGAATAAGTGTGTGACTTACTTGCAAATGCAGCAATTGACAAACCTGTAGTTCAGGGATGCCTTTGTCGGATGCATGCAGTATACAGCCAATACATGGCTAGGTCAGGTTGTGTGAGCTGTCTGGCATAATTTTTACTAATAAGTATTCGAGCTGAAGTAAGGTGTCAGTCCCTAGGGCCCTAGGTTTTCAGTGCATGTGCTATGTGTTGTCTGTTGGTCAACAGCTGGCATTCTGGGCATCCCTACTTCTGCCTACAGGGACAACCTCAGGGGTTTCCTCCTAGGAGTCCCTTGTGGTTGTGTGTGTGGTGACCTAGGCACTGGTGGGGGGCTGTCTATCCCTTTCCTTTGCTGATCCTGCTGCAGATGTTTCCACAGGATCATATTGTGTATCATGGCACATAGTGTGAACATGTGTGCACATGTGGTTGGATAGTACTGCAAGGCTCCACCAGATATATGGAGGCACCAGAACCATGACTTCAGCAGGCCAAACACATGTTCTATGATGTTTCTAGTTTGTGCGTGTGCCTCATTATGCTATTTTGAGGTGGAGGAGTGTGCACTTCTGTTGTATGCTATCATCCATGGTGCCAGTGCGTAGCCAGCATCCCCCAGTAAATGGCTGTGTGTGATGTCCCACCCTAGCAAACATCTGGTGCAGCTGTGATGCATCAACCTAAGTCAACCCCACGCAAGTGAGACAGGGTGCACAGACCAAACCAAATGTTGTCAAACTCACAAAATAGACCAGCACCAAGGAGATGTGTAGAATATGAAATTCTTTAATTCTATAATGTGGCAAAATGAACAGCAAACCAGTTTTGGCCAAAAATATAGCCTTCTTCAGTGTCTAAAAATGAAAATTAGTAGTATGTGACAGTAATGCATTATAGGACCCTGCATGGAATATGCACAATGGTAGGCTGTTGTGGTTGCTAATGAGGCAGGGCCTGGAACTGTGTAGTTCCCAGGTTGTGTGCTTGGATATCTTAGCAAATGAGCTGGGGTTACTGAATAGCACAAATGGGTATCTGTGCCCGCAGATCCAATCTCTGTAGGCAGAGAACCATGCTGGTCTCCACATAAGAGATAGCTGACATCAAAAGGGGAGGTGTCCGCAGTCTTTTAAGCTCATTGGAGCACAGTGGCATCTGTTTATGTGGCACACCACTCTACTGAGCATGGTGATGTGTACAGTGTCTGTTAAGGTTTGCTTACCTTCAGGGCACGTGTTTCAGTAGGTTTGAGCATGTTTGCGTAGCGCCGCCTTACTGAGCATGACTTTTAATGACAGCATGCACAATGACTGCTGAGCATTGTTTACTTTCTCGGTGAGTGCTTGCACAGTGCATCACAGGAAAGCTGTAAAACAAAATTGGCTAAGAAAGGCAATGATTTCTTAATTATTGATGACCCCTGTTCCACTTAAACTGGGGCCATTAACAGTCCTTAATAATGTACTCGGCAGCTGGAATGCATCATGGATTGTCATTCACAAAGGCTGCACCTACAGCACAGCACTTTAAAGGTTGCAGAAACCCTACAATCTGATTTCATCCCCATACTCTGCACCAGTAAAGTACAGACTTGGGACTTTTAACTGAAGAAATGCTAGGGGCTGCTGTTTCTCTGCTACATCTGTATGTGCTAGATGCTGAGGTCACTGCTGCTACTGCTGCTGACCATAGGCCTAGACTAACCTTCCAGGGGCTACATGAGCTTGAGATTGTAGACTGCTACAGGTTGGACAGGCCCATACTACAAGAACTCACTGAGCTTTGCCTAGCTCAACTCAGATCCAGAGCTAACAGAGGAGAACCCATCCCAGTGGAAACAAAGGTATCTGTAGCTCTTTGGACACTAGCTATGAGTACATTCCAATGACCAACGGAGGACATGATGGAGGTCTCACAGGCATCAGCATCGAGGGTACTCCACCAGCTCCTGGATGACATGCTACCATATGCCAGTGAGAACATTTATTTTTCCCTCACCCCTGAAGCAAGGGCCAGCAATATGCTACACTTCTACCATGTAGCACACTACCCTGAGGTACTAGGTGTCACAAATTGCACTCATGTATACATTAAGGCACCACCCGGTGAGGAGGGTAGAATCTATGTCAACAGCAAGGGGTACCACTCCATCAACTGCCAGGTCGTGTGCAATCCCGAGTGCATAACCATGAATGTGTGTGCTGGCAGCCCTGGCAGTTATCATGAATTCCATATCTGGCATGCACCACAGCTGTATTAGAAGTTTGCTATGGGGACATCCCACATGGCCATTTACTGGGGCATGTTGGCTATGCACTGGAACTGTGGATAATGGCACTCATCAGAAATGCACAAACACCCACTGAAGAATGTCATAATGAGGCACACTCACAAACTAGGAACATCATAGAGCATGTGTTTTGGCTGCTGAAGTCACAGTTCTGGTACCTCGATATATCTGGTGATCCCTGCAGTACTCTCCAGTCACATGTGCACACATGTTCACAGTATGTGTCATGATACATAATATGATCCTGCAGAAACAGCTGCAGCAGGAACAGCAAAGGGAAGTGTCACCCAGCCCCCCAACAGTGCCTAGGTCACCACAGCAACACCCACAGGGGGACTGCAAGGAGGAAAACCCTGAGTTTGTCCCTGTAGGCAGATGTAGGCATGCACAGTATGCCCTGGCCTTGGCCAACAAACAATGCATACCACATGCACTGACAACCTAGGGCCCTAGGGACTGACACCTTTCTCCGACTCGCATATATATTAGTACAAATGAATCCAGCCAGCCAACACAGCTTGTATCTCACCATGTATTGGATATGGACTACATGCATCAGACAGAGTCAGCCCCAAACTATCGGCCTGTCAACTGCTGCATTTGCAAGATAAGTCACACAGCTAATCACCACGTGTAATGGGTGCTAGAATATGGTAGCATATGTATGGACCTGCCAGATGTATGCAATGGAATATAGTGGGCTATTGTGCTACTTGCTGTGATCTAACAGCTATTTGGAACAACAGGTACTCTGTCAAATAGTATGCGCCCCATAATATTCACAGGCCACATGGCTGTAAACCCCACTACATTATTCAAGGGAGATGCCAAACAGTGGGGTCACAGAACAGTCACATGACTGTGTATTCCAGCAGAGCATGGGCTGGTCATCCCCACCACCAACTCGTCAGTGTACCCATGCAACTGCTGCAACAGTATGTCTGCAATGATATATCAGCAGACCACCAAATTCCAGGTCTCTAACATAGAACCTGGCCACATGTTCTATGTCTCACGTAATGCAGGGGTGACAATGTATGTCTGTATGCTGTTGATTGTGCGATGAATGATGCATCCCTATCTGGCAGTCTGTGTGTCTCAGTTGGCTAGGGACAGTAGCAGGGGAAATGGTGTTGATGGTTTGAATCTAGCCATAGCAACATCTTTTGCATTTTAGGTAGTTGTACGATGGTATTCCCACAGACTGTCATAACTCCTCAATCTGTTACCACAAGAAAACTGGACAAAGCCAGGGCGAATGGGGGGACAAAGGGCCATACCTATAGATAGGCATTATACATGTTCTGATAAGCTAGAATGTGACTAGTATAACAGCAGGTTGCAAAAGGTCAGATTAGCTGCAGGATGTAAAGGCCATCACTTAAATAACTCAATAGTTACAGCAATTCATTGACTGCATTTTACAGTATATTACCAGAAAACCACAAATGTATGAGGAACAGAGCAGACATATGGGGAGAAATGCTAGACATTCTGCAAAAACATGTACAGGAAGAGGTATGCAGAATGTCACCATGTGTTTGGTGTTACATCATATACCCCAGTCACATCATACCACTCAACCTCTTACAGCAAGAAACTGGCCAAAGCCATGAATGGGGCAAAGGCTTACAAAAAGGGACACATTTTAAATATTGCTCTTAGAAATGTAGAAAGGTGATAGAATAAGAGGTCTTACATTAACACAAATCTTCTGATGCATATGGAGTCTGAAACTATTTGTCTGTAATTATTTCTTAACTTCAGTCTTCAATGCTTTGCCACTAAATTACCAGAAAACCACAATGTTATGTAAAATCGACCAAAAATATGAGGCAAAAATCTGGACATTCTGTAAAACTCTGTACAGTTGAGAGGTATGAGTCATATATTAAGGTCAGCAAACAGCGGGGGAATGTCTTGGACAATATCAGGGAAGTGGTGTACTGTGGTAATAGATGCATGAGCCAATGGTCTGCAGTACACATAATCCCAGACTGGAGTACAAGTAGCTGTGGCCTGGGGTCACCTTGTAAGTATTGATAGTTACACTAGGCATGTTCCTGCACTTATCTAACTTGAGCCAAAGTCTGTTGCCTCTTCTTTCCAAAGACCTACTATGTGAAAATATGTCTGTACATACATACAGCTACGTATACATATCTGTCTCTCCCTATCCCCCTCACACTTTATTAGTGTATCTATCAGAATGTGGAACATATAAAAATGATAATACGATATTTATATAGCTATATAAAGTATAATGATACATATACTCTCCATATATATCTGCATAACACATTTATATAATGTATACATACACACACACACACACACACACACACACACACACACACACACACACACACACACACAAACACACACACACACACACACACACACACACACACACACACACACACACCAGCAACAACATTTAAGGAGACAGCCCTGTTATGCACATTTATATAGATATGCGTAGGGATGTACAAATGTCCCCTACATACCCAGGAATACTGGAGTTTTCTGCACTTACACATCACAATAGTTGCCTGATGGAACCAGACCAAGGATGCAACAGTACATAATCCACTCACCCACAGACCCCTGTGCCTACAGAATATTATTCTGTAGACAGACGCAAGTTAGCAGGTGGTGTAATGTACAGTGGTTGCAACACATGCCATGGACAGGCCTTATTGTCCCTGGTCACATGTCTGCCTATCAAACTGCAAACAGCCACATATGGTCGTACTGATAACTGTGCACACATAGCAGTGATATTGCCATGTATCTCACTCCTAGGACACTAGATACAATAACAGTACCAAGCAGTATCACTCTGCAGGCCACACATGCTGTCTAACACAAGGCCACTTTGCATACTCCACAGGTACTATGTCTGCATCCATGTACACAACAGACATAACCTATGGTGCATGCAATAAGTACTGTGAGCTGTAGTTTGTAATAGTAGATAGGTAGGGGTTCTAATCTACCATCGTCCAACGTGTGTGTGTGTGTGTGTGTGTGTGTGTGTGTGTGTGTGTGTGTGTGTGTGTGTGTGTGTGTGTGTGTGTGTGTGTGTGTGTGTGTGTGTGTGTGTGTGTGTGTGTGTGTGTGTGTGTGTGTGTGTGTGTGTGTGTGTGTGTGTGTGTGTGTGTGTGTGTGTGTGTAAATATATCCCCTTGCAGTACTACAGACATGTCCATCTGGCATATCTTTGTGCAATGGTTTACATTTTAAGGCTCTGTGACTAGCTGCTGGCCTCTACATTGGCCTCCTTTACAAGGCCTGCTGATGTCATCCACTTTAAGGGTGCTGGCTGACAGTCTAGTATTAGATAAACTCTGTAGCACATATGATAAGTATTGTGAGCTGCATTGCATAATAGTAGATAAGTAGGGGTTTTAATCTCACATCATCCAACTTGTGTGTTTGTAGAAATCTATCTGGTTACAGTACTATGTACTCTCTGTGAAATGGTATGCATTTTATGGGCATGTGACTAGATGCTGGCCTCTACATTGCCCTCCTAAGCATAACTGATGTCTGCCACCTTCTAGATTGATACGTTCAGAAAACCCAGGTGACACATATCATGGGTAGCAGACCTTGTCACGTAGTATGAATCCATGATTACACTGACTGCCCCCATTGTCCCTGATACACTGTTATACACATATGCACCTAGGCACCCATGCATGTATACTGCCTTACTTGCTGACATCATATTTCTGCTGTGTCACCATGCCATCCTGTGCTGCTTTATTGCTTCCATGTGTCCATTGTTTAACCCCTCAGACACCTGGAATGGACAAATACATAGGTCCATGACACACCTGTCATTCTGTAGCATTACTGCCAGTCTAAGATCATGCAACAAAGATACACAAAGTTTGATGTGTAGTCATGACACATGCCAGCATGCAGTACTTGTAGTGGGCCACAACAAGTGTCACGACAAAACAATATTGCACAATACAAGTACATGTAAAGTAATATAGTCACCCTGTGCATCAGACACATCTTTGCATTTCCCTTCATCGATGGCATGGATGGCAGGGATGTGGCACAGGTATCATCACATGCAGAGAGGGGTGGTATGGGGGTTCTTGAGGCCTACACTGTGCCAAACACATGACAGCATGTGTGTGAGTCAGGAAGAGGTGCAAGTTAGATGGGCCAAGGAGAGGTGGTGTGTGTTTGTTGGTGACCTTCATGCGACAGTGGTGATTGAATGTGCATGCACACAGTCTAGCCTAGTGCTAGCCCTACAAATGCATATGTGGGACAACTGTGGACCATACATGGTAGAGTGGAGAGTTCACTGTCTCTGGCCACGAACATATGATCTGGCTCTGCCAGGAGTAGCACTGGCACCACCATGCCCAAGGTCAAATGCAGTAATAGTAGCTGATGGTGGCTGCAAAATGCTGAGACTGTGTCCACCACGGGGCCACTCAGGAACACATGCCCATGGCCTGCCACATCAAGGTATGGACAACACACTTCCCTCTGTAGTGTTGTAGGTACTGCCACTACAAAAGTGTGACTGTACATGGGCACATGGACTCCCAGCAGATGGTGTTGCTGACTTTCGTTGATGTGTCTGATGCCAAACTCCAACCAGGTGTTCCAGCACAGACACTGTGTGGTCAAAGACAGACACTGCTTCCATGACAGCAGTGAATTGATCCAAACTGTCCTCAATGTGGTGAAGGTAGTCATGGATGTATATCCGTAACCCTAATCATCTGTCTGCTGTTGCATTCAGAATGTGACTGTGCCTCCATGATGGACAGAAACATGTGGCAAGTGACCCATAATTTGACACCTGCAACAGGTGGTGCATGGACAGCAGTCCTCCCACTCTTGTCAATCTGTTTCTGTGGGACCTTGCCAGCTCTCTGGCTATGGTACTCACTGATGCCATAGTTGTCACACTGCCCTGTTCAATGTCACCACCCTCTGACTGTCCAATATCTGTGGCCTCTGGGGACCGGTTATGTGTGGGCATACTGACTATGTGTGGTGACAATAGTGGCAGAAGAGGGATGTCACCATCTGGAACAGATTCAGCCACCAACAATCCCGCCTGTGCCTCACTATAGCTGCCATCATCAGCAGCATCAGATGAGACACTGACATCAGGTTGTGAGGGTGACAGACACCAACCTCCCCTGTCATCTATAAGAAGAAAAACAACTGTAGTACATTACTACCTGCACTATAATGTATGGTAATCCACACAGAATGATGTAGATGAGAATCCACAACTGCATTACAAGTCCCTCATCTTCACATCTATGCTCCCATGGACAACAGACAAACTCACAACAACATACACAGACAAGTCAGGCCCGGTGTAACATGCACTTCAGCTAGATCCTGTTAAATTTGTCAGTACAACACACCTGTAAAGTATGCAATATGACAGTGTATATGATAGAACTAAACATGGAACCCAGTACACCTATGTTAAGAATGAAATGCCAATAGTAGTATCACTACCTCAGGTATGTTCTATAAGTTTAGGCCTTTGCCCACCCCCCAGTAATTATGGCTTTATACTGAGTTCTTGCTGTGGGAGGTTGACAGGTGTGTTAGGCATAGCTCTCAACCAAACAGGGACAAATGTCAATAGAAACAGGGACTTAACCAGAGTACATCAGGGACATTCAGGGTAGAGCTAAGTATATGAGAATGGACAGAATGAGAGGAGGTGAATTACAGTACATCATTTGACATTACAGGGGTGTACACCCTACCATATTGTCACTATGTACTAAGTGTAGTCCACTAGCTTTCCTACAACAACCGACCATTGTACGTGGGATTCACAGGGACAAAGCTGAGATGGAATTGAAATCAGAGACAGTTGAGATGCATGCATGTAGGTGTAGGACAGCAGAGTCTCAATGACATGTCATCTCCATAGATCTAAGACAGGCTTACTGCTGTAATCCGTATTCTCCATACCCCCATCCTCCCATCTGCATCCTGTTATATGGAAAAATCTATTACATACCTGATGGAGTGCAATACTCCTTTGTTGAACTTTGCTTCCAGTAATCTTAATGCACTCTGTGTGTCTGTTAAGTCTCATACAGACTTGTCCCCCATAACCAGCTGCCTTTTTAAGGTACTGCTTATTAGCAGGTAATTGCCTCTACACAACTCTGTGGTTCAGAATTGCTAATTGCAGCCAAAACAGCTGTATTACACTATCATTAGCCAGTGCCATGCCACCGCTGTGCAATATATAAGGCCTTCATGTAGGCCTTGGCCCCTTTCTTACTTTTTGAGATGAACATTACTGAGGTGTGGAGACTACAGCATTGCAGAGGGTAGGTGCAAACACTGCCCACTGTAGAGATTTATGAAGTATGTCCACAGTTTTGCCTCATATGTGTGGTCAGTGTCCCATACCATTGTGGTCATCTGGCAGCGCAGTGGAGTGGCAATCATTGTTGGCTGAGGTCAGTAAGGGAAGAGACTCATATGAGTGTCACACTTCATACTTGTCAGACTGTGCATGCTACTGCAATAGCTTTTATTCTATCAACTTCCTATCTTTGTAGGAGAAAACTATTAAACATGTCCCTATCTCTGCTCCTTTGCCCCACCCCACCCATATTAAATATGGCTGTGTCCAGATCCCTTGTTCCAGGGGGTGGGAGGTATGGTAGGTCAGTAACAGCTACCTTTACATAAAATTATGTATCCTACAGGCTGCAGCTCCTGCTTCAGCCTACATCACATGGGGGGAGTGTGAACACATTAGTGGACAGCAAGCTGTATGTGTTACTGTGTCAGCAGTGCCAGGTCTGTCATTGCAGCAGAGCAAGGGCACGGGTATTCTATACAGTGCAGTTGGGGAACGTGCTTAAGGTATTTCTGTTATGCAACCGTGCGACTAACAGAGTAGTAGGTGACATATACTTAGGCTACATGGATATGTGCATTGTGTTTCTGCCTGCAGGCCTTTGTCTTGCAAAACTGGGTAGCAGTTAATTAAGTAGCAGTAACCTGTGGGGAGTAAGACTGCATGACTCAGTCATTACCTTCTGTCTTCACATTAATATAATTGAAGTGTGACACAACACTGGATTCGAACACAGCACTGTGTGTGGCAAAATGCACTACAGGCAAGGCATTTAAGAGACTGAGCTACTGAGACAAAAGCATGTGTATTTGAATGATATATGTGCACATACACAGGCTATGAGAAACATTTCTATATCCATGAGTATGTGCATGGCTTTCTATGATTGTATTGCTGCACCAGGGTCCCAGTTGTACATGTACTTTGCCATTGCTGCCTTAGCAGGTGTCTGTCCACAAGTTGCTAATAAAAGGCATATTTACCTGCTATCAAAGGCCTTATTTACATCCATTAGTATTTTTCATATGATATATTATTGCACCAAATTCCAGGGTGCACTGCAGGTTTTCACATTAGTTTTTTTATTTCATTTACATGAGTAATGTCTGTAAGTAGCAAGCAGTATGTTTTGCTTAAAGCACCTATTTAACCAAAACCCTGTGTAGCGTGATGGGTTAATTCAGTGGGCTACAGCTGAGAGGGGGTCCAGGTTTGACAGTTGATGGAGGTGTTTATTTTCTACATATGAGTTACAATGTAATAGACATATAGACATTAAAGCACTTTAAAGCTCATAAGTTGAGCTAAGTGAACTGCAAATCCATACAAACCTGTGCTACAAAATATAAAGAAAAGAATAAAAGGGTGATAGAAAAGTGGTGAAATTGGGCAAGTGGGTGGAATCAATGCAAAATGCAGGTAGCGATGTGCACGACTGGTGTAGGAAAGAACCATAGGTATCCATTTCTTGTACAGCAACAGCTGTGCATTTTGACAGATTTTGTAGATGACTTTGGACACTCAACCCCAGAGAGAGGGTGAGGACAACATAAATGTGGTGTCACGCAATTGGACCATATTAGTTATGTCCAGTGAAATGGAGAGCTATGTATGGGGCAACAGTTTTTGTGGGACAAGTGCCCATTTTTTTAATGATAGAGTGTAATCTTGGGGAAGGGACATAGTTATGTGTGGGGAGATAAGTTGGGTATGAAAAGATGCAATAGCAGACAGAAAAAGACGAGACAGCAGACACAGGAGATGTGTGATTCATGAGGGGTAAACACCATGGATGTGGAGGGTGTTGTGGAATTGGAGTCGCATGTGCCTCCAGACAGCAGCAGCATGACTGACATCCCAACCAATGGGCAGTCAACACTGTTTCTTCACTGCCCCTAAGGTGGCTTTGCTGGGGGCTGGGCACCAGGGCCAGCCTGCCCACATGGTTGGCCAGTGTGCCCTCAATCTGGCACAGCTGACTTTCATAGGTCTTGCACAACATGACTGGCAGTTCCTGTTTGGTGACTGCAGCCCTTTCGCCACTGGTCTGAGGGGGAAGCCAGGCCCGGTCCCAAGAGGTGGTTCCACTAGATACCGCAGATGGTGCAGGAGCAGTGGAGGGGTCACCACTAGCCTGGATCACAGATGTGCTAGGGCCTGGTGCCATGCCCATTTGGGGCAAGGTAGGCGGATCACCAGGAACCGGCCTACCCTGATGTGCTGTGGTGATGAAAGTATAGCAATAAGTATTGGTTAGTTATGAGCAAAACATAGTAATAACAGCCTGCCAGAGCAGTGGAAATAACCCAATTATATAACAATGCATATTATGTGAAACACAGCAATAAACAACAGAACAGTCAGTATGTTGGCATGCCAGTAACAGCTACAGCATAAGGCCAACAAAATACGTAATTCAGCAAGATATGTTAATACGCAGCCATTATAATACATAACAATAATGATACACATACCCAAAAATACAGTTAACTTAACAACATATGTGAATAGTGAACCATAACTAATGGATAACAATAATAAATAAATGAAGATAAGGAATGGGAAGAGAGAGAGGAAAACAGTCCATTAGTACCATTATAGGCTATTTACTTGGCAACAGTACTACTATCTACTCTACAGGTCTATCCTTTTCTTATGTGTACAAGTTTCCTATGGCTACTGTAGCATGTACATACCTCTCAAGCTATTTGCATGTGACAGTATAGGTCAAGCTGTAACAACTGTTGGTGCACAACTACACAGAACACTTGCACATCAGCTGGACCTAAATAACTACCAAGGTGTACTGTCGGCTGATGCAGTGACACTTTGCAATTCAGGTAATCATTCTGATGGTAATCCTGTGACAGATGGATTACACATTACTAATTACAGTATGTGACAGCATGACATTTGAGAGACATGTATGTGTACAGTACAGAAACTAAACTATCATGCCTTGATTGGCAGGCATGGAGATAGAGCCTAATAGCAGTGACTACAGAGGACATCTGGATGGACTGTATAGGTGGTTCATAGGTTCATAGGTGTGTACTAGGCTAATGGCACTGGAGCCTTTACAAGCCTAGTCCATAGGATTACCCTGGCATCATGCCACCTGACCTTAGTTCCCAGTGCCCGTGTCAAGTAGAGCCACTGAAGTGATCCCCAGGGTGAATTTTCTATTTCCCATCCACTCATCAAGATTTCCTTTGAAGAGAGTCAGTGAGGCGCTCCGTTGACATGTATGGGAAATCTATTCCATAGCATGGGCAGTCTCTGGGTTATTAACCTGTCCCTCCAGCTTGTTCTGTTGATTGTGGTAATGAGGTTGAGGTCTTTGGAGCATGTAGTGTGGAGGGATTGTGATTTCTTTAGATGTAGCATTTCTAACAGAGCTGGGTCAGACATGGCTTTGTAAGTCAAGCAGAGATTGCCTCAAAGTAGGCTATATGAGACAGAGAATAGTTGGAGTTTTTTGAGTCTGTCCATATAGGACAAGTGTTTAAGGCCTAAGATCCTCTTTGTGAGGTATTTTTGCAGCCCCTCCAGTTGTTGTACGTGTCTAGTGATGTACATGCTACATGGGGCATTGTACTCGATGATTGGCCTAATGAGGGAAGAGTAGAGGGAGACAATGACCTCTTCCTTCCTGGATGCAAAACCCTTAGTAATGAGATGTGCCACACAAAAGGACTTTCTGACCACTGTGGCAATGTTGTTGTCAAAAGAGAGGTTGCTGTCAACCTGTGTTCCCAGATCTCTTTTGATGCCTTCTGTGTTCAGTAGACTACCATTGATGTGGTAATTCATGGGAACCGGGCTTTTCCCAAAGAGGATGATGACACATTTTTGGCATTGAGCTTAAGGCCATGGTTATGACACCAGTCATTGGTCTCAGTGAGGCCTTTCTGTAGGATGTCAACATCACTTGGGGAGTTAATTATGGCTCCCAACTTGCAATCGTCTGTGAACTTTGTCAGCCAGATTCCCTTCATGTTGGCCTGGACTTCATAGAAGTAGATACTAAACAGGAGAGGGCACAGGACCAAACCCTGTGGGACTCCACTTGTGACTGGTTAACAATCTGACTTGTGGGCTAGTTTGCAACCCACCTAGTGATATAGAGGTTGATGCTTAGCTTAGTGAGTTTTTCTATGATCCTGAGTGGAGAATGGTATCAAAGGCCTTGGCCAGATCAAGGTAGGCTGTATGAACCACCTCGCCTTCATCCACATCTCTGGTAACTGACTCAAGGAGTCGACAAGGTTGAACAGGCATGATCTACCCTTCACAAAACCAAATTGTGTGGGATCCAGAGTTTGGAAGTTCCCTATATCTTTGTTTATTAGGTCCATAATGATGCATTCCATAACTTTGCATATCAGACTTGTCAGGCTAATGGGATGATAGTTACCAGGGTCTGTAGTTGCTCCTCCTTTGTGGAGAGGGATGACTATAGCAGTGTGTCATTCGGTATGGACAAAGCCTGAGGTGAGGCTGTGATTGAACAGGGTACGCAGGTGATGTGCCAGTTCACTCTGTAGTTTATGTATAATACAGCCAGGGATATTTTCAGGTCCCATAGAAGCTGTATTATTGGCCTTGGACAGTGCTGTTTTAACCTGTGCAGCAGTAACACTGGGAGCCTGGCAATCTACTGGTATTGTGATTGGTCCTTTGGTGGGGGAGAGAGGGGTAAAGTTGGCACTGAATCTGTCAGCCAGTATACTGGCAATATCTATTGGCTCGATATAGGAGGTGCCATTGTGCAACTGCTCCGAGCAAATCTGGGTATTGCCATGGAAGATACTTTACATAACTATAGAAGGCCTTGTGGCTGTCTTTACTATCTGCTGCAATTCTGTTTTTATAGCTAGCTTTAGAGGATTTGATGAGGGATCTCAACTTTTTGTTGAGGCTTATAAGGGAGTTTTTCCAGTCATGGGACTTCACCTTATTTCTCATCAGTTTCCTCCTTCTGTTGTATAGAGTGTTTATTGCAGGGGATCACCAGATTGGCTTTGTTGTTTGGAGGAGAGCGTCTTGGTTCTATTGGGTATGGCAAGATCCATGTATTTGTGTATGTGTTCATACAGGGAATTAGTGTAGGATTCGGCGGTCATGCAGCTGTTTTCCAATTACATGTATGCAGTGAAGTTAGCCACCTCTGTTTTTAGGAGCCCAAAGTTAGCTTTGGAGACGTTTTTCATGGTGGTTACCTTTGTGGGGGGGGTGAGGGGGGATATGGATTTCCAAGGTGATTGGTTTGTGGTTGGATCTAACCAGGGAGAAGTTGACTATTGGTACAGAGCAATGGTCACCCATGTTAGTAATGACCAGGTCAAGGATGTTGCTACCTCTAGTCGGGGTAAGAATGAGCTGGTCCAGGGCATTGGAATTAATGAATTCCAGGAAATGTTGGGCAAGTGTATTGATACATGAGTAGTTTTCCTAATTAATGGAGGGGTAGTTGAAGCTGCTCAGTATGAGTGTGTTAGGTTGGACCCTAATATTCTCCAGGATGCTTAGGAACATGGAGTGTGAGTCTTGGATCATGGTTGGGGACCTATATCAGGCTACAACCTGAATCACTGTCTTACTCAATGTCAGCTGCACCTGAAGTATCTCTGATGCATCATGTTGGGCTATCAGTCTAGAGGTGTGCGCTTCCTTTATGAATATGGAAACACCACCACCTTTGGAGCTTCAGTCCAAGTTCTGGGGCCAAAAGATATGAAATGAGTTATAGCTTGGAAGTGCAGGGGTGCAATCTGCTGCCTTGAACCAGGTCTCTGTTACAGCACAAATGTCGATGTTCTCCATATTAAGGAGTGCTTCGAGCGAGTGCATTTTGAGATTTAGACTTCTAGCATTGAGCAGCATGACCCTCAGATTGCATTTGTTTGTAACTGTTACAGTGGTAATTTGGTGTTTGGAACACCACCTAAAAAGGCACTATAGGGTTGGAAAGAGCCTTGGCCAGTATCCGGAAGCTCAGGGGTGACAGATGCAGGCCATCTCTGGCAAAGCATCTAGGTCTGTCAGTCATGTAATTCCAGGCAGACAGATACTGGTTCCCCTTAGAATGACACCAGACACTTAGCCAATTGTTAAAATAAACCATTGTCTGCTTGCACTGTCGTGTCATTCTGGGTGATGGTAGGAGGATGCTCAGGGCTAGGGTCATACCCGTCTGGGCTACATAATCTGAGAGGTCCTCCATGTCTCTTTTCCTGTAGTCCAGGGAGGTTTGTCTCAGGTCATTCACACCCACATGTACAATGACAAAGTCATATTTGTAGTTGTTGTTGAGAGACCTGAGTGCATGCGTTATGTGGCAGATCCTGGCACCTGACAGGCAGCTGACTGTTACTTTCTCCTTATTCAACCTAGTGAGTGGGATATCAGTGTGTCTCACTATCGTGTCAGCTATGACCAGTGTGTTGGGCATGCTGTTTTGCCTTAGGGCTTTGGTTGAGTGGCACACTGTTTAGGAGAGTTATGTGTCTCATGATTAATGTTATGTTGTGGTGGTTGAGTGCGTTTCTGCCTTGGAGGTCTCTGCTGTTTGTGTAGATATTTACTGAGAGCCTCTGCAAAGGTGGGTGCGTGGTTTGTGTTTTTATGGGAAGGCAGTGCTGGTGTGTGTTCTGGAGGGCTGTGTGTTCCATGTGGTGTGGTGCAAGTGTTGACCTTCTCCTCTTGACCAGCTATTCCAATCTTGGCTGCAGAGTGCATGGCTTCCAAGTTGGATATATAAGTGCATCTCTCACAAGTTTGAGTGTTGGGACGTAAGAGGAGAGGGTTGTCAGTGTACGTGAGGCAGTTGCTACATTGCCTCAGGATGCCCAAGCTCACCAGGCTAATAGGAGAAAGCTCAGGGAACTGACCTTTAGACATGCCTGGAGGGGTGGGCATTAATAGTAAGTGCTGGAGCTGTTTCCTTGTAGAAAGTTTAGTGCTGGTAGCACTGCAGTGTGCTACAATAATTGCTACAAGAAATCTGGTAAAGTGCTAGACTAATAAGCTAGTAAAAGTGCAGCAGAGCAGAGAACTAGAAGATCTAAGGGAAAAATTGAAGAGCAACTTTGAACAGACACTCCAGGCATACATCCATAAGAAGATTACACATGTTATTTATTTAATTTAATTGTATTATTATATTCATTTCCTTTTTGTTATGCTGTACTTTCTTGCTAATGATTTTAACAGTCTGTGACATCTATACACACAATTATTTACTCATAATATGGGCTACCTCATCCATTTTCCTGTAGTTCCTGTGGGGAGAGAATCTTTAAACATTAAGTGACTGATACTATAATATTTAGTGCTACATAGCACTGGATTAGAACTCTGGTCTGTGTGTGGTAAAAGTTACTACAGACATAGCATTTAACAAACTGAGCTACAGAGTCACTGCTGACTACTGATTAACTGATATTTGCCTAGAGCTCACCCGGAACCAATATATGACCTGGTAGTAGTACTACAGTTGCATACTAGACTGCAGTAACAGAACACACGTGTATGAAATACAAGCATGACAGAGATAGTAGGTCATCTATATATTAATATATAGAATGCCGGTGTCCACAATATATTGTTATTGGTTTGAAATATCTGTGAAGTCAACAAAAAGTATCAGATCATGGAGTGAGCTACATTACCTGCTGTTTGTGGATGACAGAGTATTATGTGAACAATGTTGGTCTATAAACAGCCATGAACAGTACTGTATGTATTAAATAAGACATTTGGCTGTCATTATATTTCCATTCTATAGCTATTACAGTGTTATACTTGGCAGCAGAATCTTAACTTACAGCCTGAATGCATATAGTTATGCTGCAATGGTTAAATCAAGACAGTCCTGATGTACACAATTTACCTTGGTGTTATTGGTATTGGTTCATGTGTTATTGCCGAATAGTTGGCATTATTCATTTTTTGCTAAACAGCTCTAATTCCACATTTAGTGCACTACATATTTTATTTTATATACTTTAATGCAGTTTCTGGTACTGTTTTGAGTTTTTATTGGACAACAGTTGTCATTAATTAGGTCTTGCCATACAGCTCTACTTCCACAGTTATTGCACTACAGACTTTATTATATATACTTTAACGCAGTAATGGTATTGTTTCATGTTTTTACTGCACTACAGTTGGCATTATTCATTTATTGCATGACAGCTGCAAGTCCACATTTATTACAAAACAAACTTTACTCTACATACTTTATTGCAGGTAATGCTTTACTCA
The DNA here is from genome assembly GCF_019279795.1 of Protopterus annectens. Lineage (NCBI taxonomy): Eukaryota > Metazoa > Chordata > Ceratodontiformes > Protopteridae > Protopterus > Protopterus annectens. Next base: position 262,983,452 of record NC_056725.1, read on the forward strand.
TTTTTGCTTATTTCACTACAGTTAGCATAATACAACCATACTCACCACACTCACAGCGCAACCTGGCCAAGCACCCGGCATTCGCCTTCAGGTTGCAAGTCCTCTCCTCTGCAGCTGTTTGGAGAGAAGCACACCATTATGCATACAAGACATTCAGATTAGATATTGATGAAACAGAGGTATAAATACTTACATACATGTGGGACATTCCCTGCCTGAAATTCCTGGACTCAGGTGTCCTGGAGATCCCCATTTCATCACTTTAGGCCATCATGGTGGTGATGACACTGCTCACCTGTGAAGGATATCAGTAGCACTGGTGAGTTCCCTTGCCAGCTGGTCCCAGGCCTCTGCCTTGCAGTTTGAGCCCTGGTAATACCCCTGCATAAGACAGTCTTCTTGTTTTTTTACTAGGAGTCTGACCATGACCCTGGACTCCAGAATACCCCAATGCTGCAGCCAAATGTGTGAACTCTCACCAATGCCTGCCATAGTATCCTTCAGAGACAGAACTCCAACAGATTATGCTGTATTCTCACCTATTGGGCTTAATATAGCCTGTTTTCCTGCCCTTACACTCCATCGGGTAACATTTAAAAATCCAGCACATCATATAGCAGCATGCAAACCAGCACAGCCATGAGAAAACTTGAAGACCCATAAGCTTAGCAGTGCTTAGCAGTGCACAAACCATCCAAGCAGATCTGAGCAGTGCATAAACATTCTCAGCTGTTATTGTGTTTATGAGGCGCTTAGCAGGACTTAGCAGGTGTTAGCAGAGCTTAGTTGACCACAGCATGCCAGAATTTAAAAATAATTAGTATCGTTTGTATTTCAAAAATAAAAGCATTTTTTTCCTTCCATGTTTCCATGTGTGGTGACAATGTGGGCATAAGAGGGATGTCAAACTCTGGGACAGATTCAGCTACAAAAACCCCGCCTGTGCCTCACTATAGCCACCATTGTCATCAGCATCCGATAAGACACTGACATCAGGTTGTGAGGGGAACAGACTCTGACCCCCCTGTCACCTGTGAGAAGCAAAACATCTGCAGTACATTACTACCCACACTATTTTGTATTGTAATCCACAAAGAATCATACAGATGAGGATCCACAACTGCATTACCAGTCCCACATCTTCACATCTCTGCTCCCATGCACAACAGATAAACTCACAATAGCATACACAGACAAGTCAAGCCCATTATAACATACACTTCAGCTACATCCAATGGATGTTGCCAGTACAATACACCTGTAAGGTATGCAATACAACTGTGTATATGATAAAAAATAAACATAAAACCCAGTACATCTATATTAAGAATTATATGCCAGTAGTAGTATCACTGCCTCAGTTATGTACCATGAGTTTGGGCCTTTGCCCCCCCCCCCAATTATATATGTCTTTATCCTGAGTTATTGCTGAAGGAGATTGACATGTATGTTAGGCATAGTGCTCAACCAAACAGGGACAAATGTCAATAGAAACAGGGATTTAGCCAGAGTACATCAGGGACATTCAGGGTCAGTTTTACAATGCTAGAAGTAAGTATGTGAGAATGGACAGAATGAGAGGAGGTGAATTACAGTACATCATTTGACATTACAGGGGTATAAACCCTACCTTAATGTTACTACGTACTACGTGTAATCCACTAACTTTCCTACAACAGCCAACCAGTGTAGGTGGGATTGACAGGGACAAAGCTGAGATGTGATTGAAATCAGTGACAGCTGATAGGCATGCATGTAGGTATAGGACAGCAGAGTATTAATGACATGTCATCAACATAGATCTAAGACAGGCTTACTCTCTGTAATCCCTTTTCTCCATACCTCCATTCTCCCATCTGCATCCTGTTATATGCAGAAATTTATTACATACCTGGTGGAACGCAGTACTCCTTTGTTGAACTTTGCTTCCAGTAATCTTTTTGATAATGCACTCTGTGTGTATTAAGTCTCATACAGACCTATTTCCTATAACCAGCTGATTGCCTTTTTAAGGTACTGCTGATTAGCAGTAATTGTCTGTACACAACTCTGTGGCTCAGAAATGCTAATTGCAGCCAAAACAGATACATTGCACTATCATTATTCAGTGACATGTCACAACAGTGCAGTATATAAGGCTTTCATGTAGGCCTTGGCCCCTGTCTTAGTTTTTGAGATGGACATTACTGAGGTTTGGAGACTACAGAATTGCAGAGAGTAGGTACAAGCATTGTCCACTGTAGAGATTTATGAAGTATGTCCACAGTTCTTCCTCATATGTGTGGTCAGTGTCCCATACCATTGTGGTCATCTGGCAGTGCACTAGCAATCACTGTGGGCTGAGGTCAGTAAGGGAAGAGACATATGTGTGTGTCACACTTCATACCCATCAGACTATGCCTGCTACAGCAATAGCTATTATTCTATCAACTTACTATCTTTGTAGGGGCAGACTGGTAAACATGTCCCTATCTCTGTTCCTTTGCCCCACCCCACCTGCATTAAGTATGGCTGTGTCTGGATCCCTTGTTCCAGGGGTTGGGAGGTATGGTTGGTCTGTAGCAGCTACCTTTGCATACAGCTGTGTATGCTACAGGCTACTGCTGCTGCTGCAGCCTAGAACACATAGGGGGAGTGTGAACACTTTGGTGGATAGCAAGCTGTATGCGTAACTGTGTCAGCAGTGTCAGGCCTGTCATTACGGCAGAGCCAGGGCAAGGGTATTCTATACAGCACAATTGGGGCATGTGCTTAAGATACATCTGTTATGCAACAGTGTGACTAAGAGAGTAGTAGGTGACGTATAGTTGGGCTACAAGGATATGTGCATTGTGTTTCTGCCTGCAGGCTTTTGTCTTTCACAACTGGGTAGCAGTTAATTAAGTAGCAGTAGCTTGGGGGAGTAAGACTGCATGACTCAGTCATTACTTTCTGTCTTCACAAAAATGTAATTGAAGTCCGACATACTACTGGATTCGAACCCAGGAGTGTGTGGTAAAATGGACTACAAGCAAGGCATTTAACAGCTTGAGTTACTGTGACACTGCTGCAAAAGCCTGTGTATTTGCAGGATATATGTGCATATATACAGGCTGTGAGAAACATTTCTATATCCATGGGTATGTGCATGGCTTTCTATGGTTGGTTTTCTGCACCATGGTCTCAGTTGTACATGTACTTTGCCATCACTGCCTTAGCAGGTATATGTCCACAAGTTGCTGATAAAAGGGTACATATACCTGCTATCACAGGCCTCACTTGCATTCATTAGTATATCTTTATTATTACTTATTATTGCACCACAGTCCAGGGTAGAATCCCAGTTTTCACATTATTTTTTTTTAATTTCAGTTACATTAGTAATGTCTGTAAGTAGCAAGCAGCATGTTTTGTTGGAAACACCTATTTAACCAAAAGCCTGTGCAGTGTGATATGTTAATTCAGTGTTCTATAGATGAGAGGCACCCAGGTTTGACAGTTGGTGGAGGTGTTTATTTTCTACATGTGAGTTATGATGTAATAGACACATAGACTTTAAAGCTCATTAAAGCTGAGCTAAGCGAAGTGCAAATCCACCCAAACCTGCATTAAAAAATGCAAAGAAAAGAAAAAGAGGGTGATAGGAAAGTGGTGAAATGGGGGCAAGAAGGGGAAAAACAATGTGAAAGGCAGATAGGGATACACAGGATGGGTGTAGGAAAGAACCATACCTATCCATTTCTTGTACAGCAACAGCTGTGCATTTTGACTGGTTTTGTAGACAGATTTAGACTCTCAAACCCCAGCGAGATGGGTGAGGACAACATAAATCTGTTGTTAAGCCAATTGGACCAAATTAGTTGTGTCCAATGAAAACCTGTGTGAAATGGAGAGCTATGTATGGGGTGATATTTTTGTGGGACAGGTGCCCATTTGTTTAAGTAGAGAGTGGAATGTTGGGGAAGGGACATAAGTACTTGTGGTGAGGTAAGTTCAGTAGGAGATGATGCAACAGCAGACAGACAAGCCAGCCGACAGGGGTGGTGTGTGACACATGAGGGGGTAAACTCCTTGGATAGGCAGCGTGTCATGGAATTGGAGTAGCATGTGCCTCCAGATGGCAGCAAGACTGACATCCCAACCCATGGGCAGTCAATATTGCTCCTTCACTGCCACTAAGGTGACTTTGCTGGAGACTGGGTACCAGACCCAGCCTACCCCACCAGGTTGGCCAGTATGCCCTCAATCTGGCACAGGCGACATTCATAGATCCAATGAATGTTCTTGCTCACCATGACCATCAGTTCCTGTTGGGTGACTGCAGCCACTCCACCACTGCTCCCAGGGGGAGGCCAGGCCCGTTCCCCTGAGGCAGTTCCACCCAGCACTGCAGATGGTGCAGGATCAGTGGAGGGGGCACCAACAGCCTGGATCTCAAATGTGCTAGGGCCTGGTGCCATGGCCAGTTTAGGCAAGGTAGGTGGATCACCAGAAACTGGGCTACCCTGACATGCTGTGGTGATGGAGGTATAGCAATAAGCATCGGTTAGTTATGAACAAAATATAGTAATAACAGCATGCTAGAGCAGTGGAAATAACCCAATTACATATCAATGCATATTATGGATACACAACAATAAATGACAGAACAGTCAGTATGTTAACAGCAGGCCAGTAACAGTTATGGCATAAGGCCAACAAAATAGGTAATTCAGCAAGATATGTTAATATGCAGCCATTATAATACATAATAACAATACACATGCCCCACAATGCAGTTAATTTAACAACATATGTGAATAGTAAACCATGACCAATGGATAACAGTAATAAATAAATGAAAATAAGGGGTGGGGCGAGAGAGAAAAACAATCCATTAGTACCAGTATAGGCTATTTACTATACAACAGTACTACTATATACTCTATGGGTCTGCCATTTTCTTATGAGTACAAGTCTTCTATGGCTGCTATAGCACATCCATACCTCTCAAGTTATTCACATGAGGCAGTATGGGCCAAGAAGTAACACTTGCTGGTACACAACTACATAGAACACTTGTACATCAGGTTGACCTATATAACTACCAAGGTATATTGTCCACTGATGTAGTAATACTTTGCAATTTAGGCAATCATTCGGATGGTAATCCTGTGACAGACGGATTACACACTACTAATTACAGTACGTGACAGCATGACACTTGAGAGACATGTATGTGTACAGTACAGAAACTAAACAACTATCATGCCTTGCTTGGCAGGCATGGGGATAGAACCCAATATCAGTGACTGCAGAGGACATCTGCACGGAATGTATGAATTGACTGCAGATTGAACAGACACTCCAGCATACAGTCATAAGAAGATCACACATTATTTATTTAATTACATTTTATTATTATTATTATTATTATTATTATTATTATTATTATTATTATATTCATTTCCTTTTTGTTATGTTGTACTTTCACATTCTTACTAATGATTTTAACAGTCTGTGACGTCTAAACACACAATTATTTACTCATAATATGGGCTATCTCACCCATTTACCTGTAGTTCCTGAGCAGAGAGAATCTGTAACCATTAAGTGACTGATACTGTAATATTTAGTGTTAGATAGCACTGGATTCGAACTCTGGTCTGTGTGTTGTAAAATGTACTACAGGTAGGGCATTTAACAAACTGAACTATAGAGTCACTGCTGACTACTGACTGACTGATATTTGTCTAGAGCTTACCTGGAACCAATATATGACCTAGTAGTAGTACTACAGTTGCATACTAGACTGCAGTAACAATTGAATACACATGCATGTAATATAAGCATGACAGAGATAGTAGGTAATCTATACATTAGAATATAGAATGCAGGTGTCCACAATATATCATTATTGGTTTGAAATATCGTGAAGTCCACAAATAGAATCAGGTCACAGAGTGGGCTACCTCACCCATGTACCTTGCTTACCTGCTGTTCGTGGATGACAGAGGATCATGTGAACAATTTTGGTCTATAAACAGCTTTGAACAGTACTGTATGTGCTAAATAAGACATTTGGCTGTCATTATATTTGCATTCTATAGTGATTACATTGTTGCACTTGACAGCAGAACCTTACCTTACAGTCTGTATGCATACAGTTGTACTGTAATAGTTAAATCAAGACAATCCTGATATACACCGTTTACCTTTGTGTTATTGGTATTGGTTCATGTGTTATTGCAGAACAGTTGGCATTATTCATTTTTTGCTAAACAGCTCTAATTCCACACTTAGGGCACTACAGATTTTATTGTATATACTTTAATGTAGTTTCTGGTACTGTTTCAAGTTTTTATTGGACAACAGTTGTCATTATTCAGGTCTTGCAACACAGCTCTACATCCACAGTTATTAAACTACAGACTTTATTGTAAATACTTTAATGCAGGTAATGGTATTGTTTCATGTTTTTACTGCACTACAGTTGGCATTATTAATTTATTGCACTATAGCTGTAAGTCCACATGTATTGTAAAACAAACTTTACTCTACATGTGTTATTGCAAGTAATGCTTTACTCTTTCTTGCTTATTTCACTATAGTTAGCATAATATATCCATACTCACCACACTCATGATGCAACCTGGTCAAGCACCTGGCATGCAACTTGAGGTTGCAAGCCCTCTCCTCTGCAGCTGTTGGGAGAGAAGGGCACCATTATGCATACCAGTTTAGCAGACATTCAGGTTAGATATTGGTGAAACAGAGGTAAAAGTACTTACATACATATGGGACATGCCCTGCCCGAAATTCATGGACCCAGATGTCTTAGAGATCCCCCTTTCATCTCTTCAGGTGATCATGGTGGTGGTGCAGAGGATATTAATTGCACTGTTGAGTTCCCTTGCCACCTGGTCCCAGGTCTCTGCCTTGCAGTCTGAGCCCTGGTAACCCCCTCTGCAGAAGCCGGTCATCTTGTTTTTTTACTAGGAGTCTGACCATGACTTAGGACTCCAGAATGGCCCAATGCTGTGGCCGAAAGTGTGAACCATCACCAACTCCTTCCATAATAGCCTTCAGAGACAGAAATCCAACGGATTATGCTACATTCTTGCCTATTTGGCTTAATATAGCCTGTTTTCCTGCCCTTACACTCCATTGGGTAACAATTAAAAATGCAGCATGTCACTTAGCAACATGCAAACCAGAGCAGCTCAGCTGAGCCATGAAAAAACTCGAAGACTCGTATGCTTAGCAGTGCTTAGCAGTGTGCAAACCAGTCAAGCAGAGCCGAGCAGTGCATAAACATTTTCCATTGTTATTGCGTTTATGCAGTTCTTAGCGGGTCTTAGCAGAGCTTAGTGGAGCACATCAGGCCAGAATTTAAAAATAGTTAGTATAATTTGTATTTCAAAAATAAAAGCATATTTTCCCTTCCATGTTTTCAAACCTTGTACCTACTGCTCATGAGGCTGTACCACTACCAATTTACCTATGAGGATATGTGGAATTCTGCTATACCTTTACGTATACCTCTGAGCTACCTATAAGCACTGCTGAGCACCACACTGTGCCATGTAAACCCACTCAGCTATGCTTAAACATGACTTTTAAATAAATAATTAATTGCATCCGCTTTCTATTTTTAGATATCTGGCAGGCATCTCGGTGGTGCTTAGCATTGCTTCTCTATGTGCTATTCTGCTCAAACATGCTATTTTTTAAAGAAAAAAACACTTAAACAATAAAAAATTGACATAATACAATTGGACAGTGAAGGGAGAGTCTTACTCATCTGTGGACACAGTTGGCACTACACTCCCGAGACTGATTCAATAGCCATGTTCTATGGCTCTCCCTCGGCAATGTGCCATGATTAATATGCATGATGCACTGCCGAGGGGGAACTGTGCACACAGACATGGTAACATTCCCTGTAGGCTCTACACTGTGCCTACACAGATTTTATTAAATCCTGGGGAATGAGTTTTCATATTTACAGTTTACTTGGTGTGATATACAGTGTGTCACTACTACTGAAATACTCCATTATGCACCAAGATATTCACAGTCCACTGTGCCATATTTACATATTACATTTTATCCACAACTTTTTTGCTGATATTGGCGCAATGCACTGGAGTCCATGAACTTTACAAAATCCAGCCCATTGTGTTCTTTGCTTTACTGTCAAAATGAACATGCACTTATTACATAATTATTAATTGTTGTATACCATTAAAATAAGTTATATACATTAAACATTTATATAATATTGTTTAATACACAGGTTTGATGTTCTTCATAAAAAAATCTAGGAATCAATGCAGCATTATCAATGGCTAAAAACTCTGTTTATCCTACAAATGGTATGACATTTTCTAAATATTAACAGCAAAAACTGGTCTCGCAAACCATCATAGGGCCAGGGTTTTATTCAAATAAAAGCTAAAATATACAAACTTTCATGTTAATACAATGCATCCAGAGGTTATACATACAAAAAGGAAATTCTGTTCAGGCTATACATACAAAATGAAATTATTTTAGTTAGTCATTATTTATGTATTACCTAATCAAGCATTATATTAATGTAAAAGATTCACTGTGGTCTTTTAGTGATTTTTTTGCTGTAGTTTTACTAATTTGGGGGTGGTTTTCATTTATCTGGAACTCAGATTCATTCACCTGACCTTTATCTGTGTTTTATATTTTATTTTTGTCTAAATATTCTTACTAAGATTTACAAGTAAATAACAAAACACAACATTACAATATGTATAGAAAATGAATAGATAAATAGGAAAAAAACAGTGGAAAATAGATAACTATTTACAAAGGCATCTACTAAATTAAAAAAGGTTAAGAAATTAAATTTGCTTATCAAATAATCGTTCATTTTTAGTTATCCAGTGACTACTTATTTAACAGCTGTTGAGTTTCGTCCTTTAATTATAAAAAAGTGGTAGTTCTAATTATTCTTTCCTTGATTGACAGTAGTTCTGGATGATAAACGTCAGTTGCAATGTTAATAAATTATTTTATTGATGGAGTCAATTCACTTTTCCAATTTTTGGTGATCACTTTCCTTTTTTTTTTCAAGAGACTCCAAAGAGGAGAGTGATTTATTTTTTAACACATGAAGGAATTGGGGTATTAAATAAAATTAAAGATTTATTTAGAGCAAAAATGTTACTGAATAGAGCCTGTAAAAAATTAACATCATTCCAGATGGTTTAATTACAATACATTCACAGATCATACATTGCCAGTTTGCTTTGATGTTCAACTTACATCTCCAGCATCTAACATTCTTCTTATACATTAATTGTATTTTATATACAGTAATGAATGCTTTATGCATACATTTACAAGAAAATAATTTCCATTTTAAAGATGAAGTGGTTTGTTTGGGGGATGATAATATCATTTTCTTTTCATCCTCACTTGGGTAATAGCTATTAATGGATTTAAATTAAAAATAATTTTCTTTGAAATATTTTGCATTATTTTTAATCATCTTGTAGATTTTAGACATAACCCTTTTTTCTGTAGTATTTTGATGCATCAAAATGATTAGAAGTTCAATAAAATTTGGAACTGTTTTTTTATTGATGCTTGCATTGTTTACTGTCTTCTCTATTGAGTAGCTACAATTTTGAATATGTAACCACATTTCATTATTTAAATTATTTTTAAGATAAAATCTAAAGAATGTATTTTTTATCCGTCAACTGAAGCCAACATATTAGATTTTTTTCCTTAAATGTAGTCATTGTAGTTGTATTGCATGTACATATATTATTTTGTGTATATGCTATAGGGAATGTTAAGAATAGCCAGGCATTATATTCTGGGTTTTTACGAGCAAAATTTCTAAAGTTAATCAATAACATGAAGATATAAGATTAGTTAATTAGTTGTTTTTGATTTTCCAGAATATAATCTTTTAACAACCAAATAAAATTATTATTAGTTATCCTGTTGTGGCCTGCATATATTAGATGGTTAGATTTTAAACAAATACTCTCATGAATGTCTTTCCATTTAGGACTTTAATTATCATTTGTCCAAAAAGTAATTTCCTTTATAATAGCAGACATGGAATATAATTCTAAATCAGGTGATACGATTACCCCATATGACCAATTTTTAAATGATAATTTAGGGCCAGTCTAGGTTTGTTAGGATACCAAAGAAATCAAATAATTAAGGAATTGAATTCTCTTAAATATTGTTTAGAGAAAGGAAGAGTTAATGATCGTTTTATATACACCATGATTGGTAATATAATCATTTCTATTATTGAAAGTCTCTCTTCTATCGAGAATAGGAATTTGTTCAATTTATTAATACTTTTTTATATTATCCAAGCTATTTCTATAATTTATATTTATAATATCTTTAATGCTTTCAGCTATACTTATTCCTAAATATTTTATTTTTTATAATATATCTAAAAAATATTTCTTCCATGTCATGCATATTGGATTTAATACATAACATTTTTGTTTTATCTTTATTAAACGTAAGAAAAGACTTAGATTGAAAATTTTCAATAGCCTGAAAAAGAGAATTAAGAGAATTTTTATTATCATTCAATGTCATAAGTATATCATCAGCAAACAAAAGTATTTTTGAGTTTAGATTGTGGTTTATTTGTATTCCCTTAATATCTGATTTCAATCTTATATAATTCAGAAATGGTTCCATAATCAACATAAAAAGCAGAGGTGACAGCGGACAGCCTTGCTTTGTTCCTTTAGTAATTGAGATTGATTCTGAGATGTAAGAACCTATTTTTATATAGGCTAAGGAATTATCACAAAGGATATTTATAAGTTGCAGAAAATGCTTTGAGAAATTACATTCTTCTAAGGCCAATAAGCAATATTTCCAATTAACTGTGTCAAAAGCACTGCTGATGTCAAAGCTTATTAAAGTTAAAGTATCATTTATGTTATTAGTATAATCAACTCTAGTTAATATATAGTTAATATTCTTTCAATATTATCTTAAGTATTTCTATTTTTCATAAACCCAGTTTTATCATTGTTTATTAAATAGGAAGGAATTGGTGAATTCTTCTAGCAAATATAAACATGAATATTTTGAAATCGACATTTAATAATGAAATTGGCCTATAATAAAAGCATTCAGTTGGACTGATGTCTGTTTGCAAGATTGAAGATATAAGCATATATTTCCATGAAGGTAGACCCATTGTTAAATCATTAACTAACTGAAAAATGTGAAGTTAAATGTTTAAAGCATTCTTAGGCATAAGTCTATAAACCTCTGATATTATGCTGTCATTGCCTGGAGCTTTATTAGCTTTTAGTCTGTTAATTTGATTTTTGAGTTCTAACATCAATATAGGTCTAGCCATTAATTTCAGTTCAGTTATTGTCAACTTATTTTAATATACTTTCTAATTGAAGTTTTAATCACATGTTATAGCTCCATTTCTGGATTAAATTGATTAATTTTACTAAAATGGATTCTAAATTCCCTTAAGATGTCTTCTATCACAGTGACTTTTTTCATTTTATCAGCCGAGTATAACTCTTTGACATGATTGTTTCTAATTATCATTTTTATTCTAGATGCTATTTTACACATGGATTTTGTTAGTTTAATCTTTTCTAAATTTATTTTAGTTTTATGACTTAGAATTTCTGTATATGTGCTTTGTAATGTATTAATTTCTTTCATTGAGATATTATTGTCATGTTGACTTTCAAGCATTAATTTATCAATTTTTTCCTGTATTTCAAGTAGACCCTTACCCCGTTGTTTTTTCTTTAATGTGTACCAATTCATCATTTCACAATTTAAATAAGATTTTAGAGTATCCCATATATAAATCTCAGATGTATCTTTAGTAGTATTAAATTCAATGTAAGTCTGAATCTCCTTATTGAAGAATTCTTTAAAATCTTTTAAGGTGGTGATATATGCTGATATTCTTTTAATGTGAATATTGTCATTATATTTCAACAACAATTAAAATGTTATATCATTGTGATCACAATGTGGACATGTGACTACTTTAACTTTACCAAGACTCAAAGTTAGGTCATTGGAAAAATAAATTCTATCAGTTATTGATTGTGTTCCATATCTGTTTGAGAAATGTATAAAAAAGAGTGAATCAGAAACTGAACATTCATTAACATCTTTAATATTAAATAAATTAATTAAATGTATTAATGCTTTGGTTGTAGCTGATATTCTATGCTTCCCTGTAGTATTAGAGTCTTTCTCATTTAATATACAATTAAAATCTCCTGCCAAAATTATGCTACCCTATGAATGCTGGATGATCAGATCAAGTTGAAGTTTGACTGTTTTAACACTTATACCATGTATCCAAAAGATATGAAGAAAAAATGTATACGTTCCCATTAATTTCTAAGTTGACTAAACAAAACATTAATTTATCATCACTATATGCATTCACTATATCTGATATAGGTACAGCATTTTCCACAAAAATAACTGCTTTTTTTCTGATTATATTGGGAATTAGCTAATGCAGTATAATGTTTTTTATTAAGTCTGTCTATATCATTTGTTAACAGATGTGTTTCTTGAATGAATATGATCTGTGAAGAAAACAATTTAAAATATTTATTTAACCTACCCCTTTTGCAACCATTTTTTAATCCATTAATATTAATAGAAATACACTTTAAATTTGTCATCCTTCAATCAAAAAAGTATTTTAATTGAGAAGTTTAGAAATTTAAAATATGACAATAATGTATAAACCACTTAAATTACCATCATCATTATAATCATCATCATCAGTCCCCTTTTTCCCATTTTTCTACTTGGGGTCGAGGTATCATGTTAACTGTCACCAACACTCTCTATTCAGTGCCACACTCCTGCCTCCTTTAACATTCATGCCTGACTGTCACATATCTCCTTTCACACAATCCATCCACCTATTTGCTAGATGTCCTTGCTTCCTCTTACCTTCTTCCTGTCTGTCCCAAATATCCTCACCAGATTGTCTGCTTTTCTGCAAATGTGTCCAAACCACTGTAATCTGTTCTCTTTGGTCTCTTCTACAATTGGAGCTACTTTGGCTTCTGCTCTTATGTCCTCATTTCTCCAGCTGTCCCACAATGTGCATCCTACCACCCTTCTCAGGCACTTCATTTCCATCACCTCTAGTTTCTTCAACTGTTCTGCCTTTACTGTCCAGGTTTCTGTACGATACAGTAGTACTGGTCACACCACTGTCTTGTACACCTTACTTTTCAGCTTCTTTGGCATTCTTCTGTTATAGACTACACCTGACATTCTATGCCAGTTGGCTGCAGCCCCTCTGATTATAGCTTTGACCTCTTCATTCAGACTTCCCTTTTCCTCAGCCACCCCTCTCAGATACTTGAAGCTGTTTATCTTCCCTTCTAGCTATATTCTCAGCTTCTTCTGATTTCCCCAGTTTGCTGCCATTACCGCTGTCTTATCTGTGCTTAGTTTCATCCCATGTGCCTATAGTTTTGCATTCCATTCTCCTATAATTTGCTGAAGTTCTTGCTTAGAGTCTGCCTGTAATGCCACATCGCCTGCATACAGCAACTTTGTTGATATGTCCCCTTTGACCTGTTTGCTAATGTAGTCCATCACCAGTATGACCAGCAGTGGGCTCTGATCTGAACCCTGGTGTACACCCACTCCCACTAGTAACCTCTCTGTGAGGCCGAACACTGTTCGTACGTGAGTCAATGGATCCTTTTATATAGCCTGAACTAATTCTACCAATGTTTCTGGGACTTCAGACCACCACAGTTCTGCCCAAATCAGCTTTCTTGGGACCTTGTCATATGCTTTCTCCAAGTCTAGGAATGCCCATTTGGACTCTATCCTCATCTCTAGCTTCTTTTCAAGAGTTAGTCTCACTGCAAACATCAGGTCAGTTGTGCTGCATCCATATCTGAATTTGAACTGCTCATCTCCCATCTTACATTCTACTACTCTGTGTATCTGTTTATTAATCACTTTCTCCAGAACTTTCTTGCAATGTGATAAGAGTTTCATGCCTCTGTACTGTTCACTGTTGTGGAAGCTGCCTTTGTTCTTGTACACTGGCACATGTATGCTTATTCTCAAGTCATTTGGAATATGTCTTTCGCTCCACACTGCTTTGAGTACCCTCAGGAGCCATTTCTCCCCTATCTCACCCAGAATCTTTATCATATCTGCTGTAACCTCATCTGAGCCTGCTGCTTTCCCTGACTTCATTTTCCTTAGTGCTGTTCTTACTTCTTCTAGGGTGGGCTCCTCTTCTCTCATTGTTGGCTCTTTCTTCAGCAGAACAGCTTCTGTGGGGTTTTCTTCAATCAGAAGCTGTTGGAAATACTCCTTCAGTATGCCTTTGATGTCTGTGGACTGGTGAGCAGGTTATTTCTGACATCCCTTATGAAGGGTGGCTTACTATTCTTTACATTTCTGTCTTTGCCTTGAACCCTGATATAGTTTCATTGTGCCACTTACTGAGTCACTTTCCAGAAGTTGGTAGAGTGCCTCTGATGCCGTATTGTTTGCTACTACAACTTCTTAGCTTCTTTTTTAGCCAACCAGTAGTCCTTCTGAGCTGGGTCAGTCTTTTCTATCTCCCACTTCTTCCTGCACTCCTTCTTTCTTTTGATGATTTCCTGGACTTCTGCATTCTACCACCAGCTTTCCTTATGTACCTTATTTCCATACCTGTTTGGCTGCATATCTTTTCTGTAGTCCTAACACATGCTGTTCTTAGGCGCTGCCATTCTTCTTCAGCTCCATCTATTTCCTCCTCTTCTTGAGGTGCTATAGCCCTGAGTAATTCCTTGAACTGCTGTACTTTCTCTCCAGTCAACTTCCAGGTCTTCAGCCTAGTCTCTGTTGACGTTAGAGCCTTCTCTGACCACTGCTTGCAGCTGAGTGTGGCAACTAGTGGTTTATGCTGTGGGCCAGCTTTTTCACTAGGGATGACTTTGCAATCATAGATTCTACCCCAGTGCCTTTTCCTTACTAGGAATAAGTCTACCTGAGTTGCATGTTGGCTACTCTTTTATGTGATCTTGTGACTGTCTCTCTTTCTGACGCATGTGTTGGCGACTATTAAACTATTTGCCAGACAGAAGTCTAGAATGGTTTCTGCTTCTTTATTCTTGCTGCCCTACCCATGTGGATCCAGGCAGTCTTCATATCCTGTTCTGTCTGTCCTGATATGTGCATTCAAGTCACCCATTATCAACATCAATTCATGTTGTCCTGCAGGTCTTGCAACTGCTGTCTGTATGCACTCTTTTCCTCACTATCACAACCCTGCTGTGGGGCATAGGTTGTGATTATGAACACCGCCCTTTCATTACACTGGAGTCTGATTGTCATGAATCTATAATTAAATCTGATGATATCCCTCACTGCTTTCTGAAGCCTGTCTCTCACCACAATTCCTACACCATTTCTAGCCTGTCCCCCTCCTGAGTAGTAGAGTCTGGATCCCAAGTCATGTGGCTTTGCTGCACTGCCCTTCCATCTTGTCTCTTGTATACATAGGATGTCCAGCCTCCTCCATATCATCATGTAATCCACTTCCAAGCTGCATCCTGTCAGTGAACCCGCATTAAGCATAGCAATTCTCAGTTCATGTTTGGCAGGTTGTTTGGTTTTATGTCCAGCTTTTCGTTCAACAGAGCTATCCCAGCTAACCCAGGCAGGACAACTAGACATCAGCCAGCCAGTAGCTTATTGACCCAGTGCTGCTGGGCTTTATGGTGGGCACACACTGACCAATAGGTATACCTCTCCCACCATTAGCATGGGTCCCTGGTGTAAGTTGGAGTAGACTGGATCCTCAACCCAGTTATCACCAGTAAGTACCTATGCCCATTTTGGAGACATTAGTCAACATGACCAAATCACCTAGAGACATATTTTACACTGTTGAGTGGCAAGCCTTTCCATGGCATGCAGTCTGTGATCCATGTTCTCTTGTCTTGAGTATACTGTGCCCTACAGTAGCTGCCCAAAGTGGTTGGTCTGCATAACTCTTCCCCCTATAAGGCACCATGTAGAGTCCATGCTGCTGCCCACAGTTCCATTCATTGGTGAGTTTGAGATGGAAACAGCATGTCTTTGGACATGGGACTAACCACATGGAGACACAGGGAGAACATGCAAACTCCAAACAGACATTGGTTGGAGGTCAGGATCAAACTTTATACCTTGTACAAGGGAGGAAAAGACTTTAACCATTGTACCACCTGGTTTCTATAAACCATATAATCCACTATATAAAGTATATACACCACTTAAATAGTGCATGTAAATATCAGTAAACCTAGTTGACTTAATATTAATAAAAATGAATAGAATGTATGAAATTGTGACACCAAAAAAGGAAAAATGAGTACATAAAATGTTAAACATGAAGCTATTTTAGCTTTCACTCCCCACATGGGGTATAACTCTCCTGACTTAGATAGTGATTCTATCCAAGTCATCCTACCCAACAATAGGAGCAGGATTAATTCCACTCTGCCATTCCTTATAATAAAACCCCCAACCTGTCCACATGTATAACTACCCTGAAAGACTATTTAAATGATAATTGGCTATGTGCCTGTATTACTCCCAACTAATATTCTTCCTATTTTTTCCCACTCATCTCACACATGGTAATCCAAATAGTGCTCATCCCACATAGGGTTATCCCACTATCTGTCTTTTCTTTATTAATCTTTGTTCCTTAAGATTACCTAACTTGTAAAACTACATGACCAGTTTTGGCCTTTCAGAAGAGACTCACCTTGTAAAGCTACATGACTTATGTACCTCATATATAGTGTAAAAAAATATTCCTGTATGCCTGAAACATGCATGTTTATATTGTATTTGTGTTGTTATATGTTGCTATATTGTTTTAAGCTCATTCACATATCGTTAGCAATTTACTACTTAAACTAAGTTTACTGCTTGTACCTTAATAATGTTCTTTTTGTTGTGGAGCTTTTCTCCCTGGGTCTCCACTGAAAACTTTTTTTTTCAACCCAGTCGGACACTACCCAGTTAACAAATATAAATAAATAAATATCTAGATCATGTTAATGTAAATAAAGGAAGTAAAAATATAACATGCAATCTATTTTGCAATAATCCCCATTGCAAGTGAGGTCTCTATAACTTGAGAAAATTAATAGGTGATTTTTTTTTCTTATACAATATAATATTTATTATAATAAATTGTTCCTCTATTTAGACAAGCACTTCAATTATCTCATTATTCCACAATTGTTTATCTTACACCCATATTTGAAATGTAAAAACTTAGTATCCATGTCAGTTTAATTTTATATGCTACATTAATTAAAATGAATAATGTTATCCATGTTCAATATTGTTGTTGTTTGTCTTTCAGGTTTTCCCAGTTAGGGGTTGCCACAGCGGAAATCCGGTCCGCTAATGATTGGCAGTAGATTTTCACGAACGCCGAGGTGCCAGCTCGACATCCAACCTTCAACAAAGGCACGCCCATTTACGCATGTCTTTCGAATGCCCACCCAACCGCGGGGAGGACATGCAGACTCCACACAGAAGGCACTCCCGCACTCCAGCCGAGAGGATACTATAATAGAAATTACAAGTATTATCAGAAAAAATATAATAGAAAATGACAAGTTTTCTGTATGACTACAACTTGTCAGTGTAAAGTTTAAATTACAAAAATGACGAAGGACCAAAAAAAAAAACAACAGTGGTGTTATCAACCAATGGCAACAGTTCTCTAGCTTCATATGGTAGTCAAAGTACTGTGTGTGTGTGTGTGTGTGTGTGTGTGTGTGTGTGTGTGTGTGTGTGTGTGTGTGTGTGTGTGAGTGTATATATATATATATATATATATATATATATATATATATATATATATATATATATATATATAGTATAACATAACCTGAGTAACAATCATTATTAATACACAGTATAAAGCAAAAGCATTGAATGTTTAAATATCATGTATAATTGGTTGACTTTCTGTTTTATGTAACATAGAAT
Source organism: Protopterus annectens (assembly GCF_019279795.1). Classification (NCBI taxonomy): domain Eukaryota; kingdom Metazoa; phylum Chordata; order Ceratodontiformes; family Protopteridae; genus Protopterus; species Protopterus annectens. Next base: position 263,001,473 of record NC_056725.1, read on the forward strand.
TAAAACTACAGTGAGGTTTCTTAGGATATGTTGCACATTAAACCAAGGCAATGTAAAATGTATTAAAACATTGGTCAGCAAAAGCTTATTTATGTAACTTTTCCTTTCTTTTCACTTTCCTTCTTCATCTTAAAGAAATAAATATATAATGATGGATACCATTATGTGATTAATATTCTTTTTCTCTTTTTTAGAACTTTAGTTTCTTAAAATTCAAAATACATAGAGGCAGCAAGCAGCATCTGAAGAGTCAATATATGACTTTATCAGACATTACTATGTTTCAGTGTATCAATTCTGTAGTTATTTTTAATGTGTCTTCAGTTTTATTAAACATGTAAACATTTATTCTTATTTTGTTTCTTTCTTTTTCCCCTTCTTAGTTTTACTTTATTTAAGCATATGTGAGTATGTGCAAATAAACATAGACAAACACAGAAATCAAACAGCATGAATCCCTGAAATACTGCCTAGGGTGCGATCATACTATGAATGTTTTGTTTTTGCTCGGTAGTAAAGAAAATGAAGAGTGGCATGTGGAATATAACCTGTAAGTCTTACAGTTGGCTAGAAGCCAAAAGTCATAGCTGTCACTTGTTCGTCTCTAATACATAAAGCAAAGAGGCTTGGGGTGTTCTTCAGATGCTTTAATACATACAAACACATCAGGATGGATAGCAGCATTATTAAATATGAATGAACTAGCTAACAAACACAGCTTACATACATGCATGCTTACATCTCAACAGCTAACTACAAAATGGCAGTCAGGCTTACACGTGCTCAGTATTTATACACTTGTGCAAGCCCCTGGATAGCTTTTTAAAGGTATATACACACATATTGATCTACAGCCTCCCTCTTAAAAAGATTTTCCTTTATGCAAAACAATGTTAGAGACACACATGCATTACTATATACATCAGAAACAAAACACAATGTTAATGTCCAAGTTGCTTCATATCTGCTGCAAGTTTTAGAGATTCAACCATATCTTGTAACATAACAGTTGGGACCAAATTTAGCAACAGGGACAGTTTGCAGTGCACAACTCATATTAGGAATTTCTGGAGTTGTCATAGGAACAGGAATGTCCTCTAGACTATCCTCTGGAATTGGAACACCGGAAAACTCACTCTGAGATAAAGAGTCTTTCTCATAGGTTATCTGCTGTGGTATAGGCTCGGACACCAGTCTCAAATGCTTCTGATTCCACCTAAATGTTGCTCAGCTCTGGACCAATATTCTTCATGATACCAATCCGATTATAACCTCTGGATGTTTGCATCATTAGCACTTCTCCCTCTCGTAATGGATTGAGTGGTTTGCTGGTCTTATCGTAGTATGCCTTCTGGGTAGGTGCTTCTTTAACAGATTGACTTTTTCTAATCTGTTGTTCTTGACACATGGAACCAACAATTGATTACTGATTGGTAATGTGGTTCTGGTTTGTCTCAACAGATGTCTCTGAGCAGGTGAACCAAAATGTTTATCACGAGCAACATTTCTGAGATAGAAGAGATGCAGGAAAACATCACTATTAGCTCATTTTGACTTCTCAAGTAACTGTTTTGCACTTTGAACTGCACATTCTGCCAAACCATATGACTGCGGGTACTCAGGACAACTTGTGACATGATTAAAGTCCCTTTCTTCAGCAAATCCTTTGAACTGTTAGCTTGTAAACTGTGTGCCATTGTCGGAAATAACATTGTGTGAACTACCATATACAGAAAAATAACACTTCATCTTAGTAATGACTGTACTGAATGTTAGGTTAAGAAGTAAGTCAATCTCGAACCAATTGGAGTAAGAGTCTACTAGCAACAAATAATGTTGACCATTCCACACCAAGTGGCTACTGTTGACCAAGGTAGTTCCCGAAACTGGTTAAGCTGAAGTGATTCCTTCTTTTGATGTGGCTTTGTACTATTACACACTGAACAAGATTAAAGTGCTCTCTCAATGTCTTGTGACATAGAAAGCCAAAATACCAGTCCTCTCACCCTTCTTTTGGCAAATTTGATTCCTGGGTAACCGTGATGCAAGATAGTAATGTACTGTGGTTGCAAGGACTTTGGAACAATTACTTTTGGACATTTCATTATGATACCTTTGTTAGATAAAAATCTGATCTGTGTATGGAAAATAAATTTACACTTCTTGAGGTGACCTAGATTGCTTTGATGGGCATCCATAACTGATACAGTAATTGAGACTTTGTAAAACTGGATCTGTGGCTGTGTGATCTCTCAACTCATCAAGATGTGTGGAAGAAAATGTCTCACGTCCATGACATCATAATCAAGGTTCTCATTTCATGCTGTTCTGTGGTATTTCTAGGCAATCTGGATAATGTATCAGCAAGATAAAGACGTTTGCCTTTCTTGTAGACAAAACTGAAATTGTACGTTTGCAATCTCAGCATCATACCTTGCAATCTGGCTAGAGATGGATTCATTTGCTTTCTCAGGATAGTGACTAATGGTTGGTGGTCTCTTTCAATCTGGATAGGTCTACCATAGACATAGTCATGGAAGTTCAAGCAGGCAAACCCAATTCCCAAAAGCTCTTTCTTGATGTGGGCATACTGCATCTCTGTTTGGATAAGAGTTCTTGATGCATAGGTAACAGGTTGATCCTCTTGTAGAATGACTGTACCAAGAGTAAATTTCAAAGCATCACAGGGAAGTGCAACTGGTTTGTGAACATCATAGTATCTGAGAGTTGGTGCACTAGCAATTTTCTGTTTCAGGGCATCAAATGCTCTTTGGTGTTCCTCTAACCAAGACTATGATATGTCTTTGTGTCAGCTCTCTAAGCGGTGCTGTTTTAAAAAATGTAATACTGCTGCAAACTGAATTTTTAGTATCCAGCTACAGAAGATCTTTATATTTGGATTATTTTGTGATACTGGATTTCCAGGTCTGCTGTGTTTGCCTGTGGGTTATACTTGTTGGACTGATTTGTTATTGTTTTGTCGCAACCGAGAGGCATTTACTACGTTGGGAGACAATATATTACTTTATTTTAATCAAGTTTGAAATTAACTTGCCTAGGTAGTTGACCATGCCAAGAAAACATTACAGAGCTTGAACATTGTCTGGAACTGGCATCTCAATAATTGCTGTTTGTTTTGAAGAGTCTCTGGTCATAAGCCTGTGCTTGTAAATAAATGACATTCTTGTAGCCTGAATTTGCATTTGTGTGGATTGAGCTTAAGATTCACTTGGCATGCCCTTTCTAGAACATTTCTGAGGTTTCTGTCATGTTTTGCTTCATCGTGACCTCCTACCAGTATGTCATCTACTATAATAACACAAGAATACCCAAAAACATTTGCTCCATTGCACATTGAAAGACTTCACTTACAGAATTTATCCCAAATGGCATTCTGAAAAACCTGTACCTGCCAAATGGAGTACTGAAAGTAGTGAGCAATGAGGATTTTTTTGTCAAGCTGAATTTATCAAAATTAATTCTTTGCAACTAAGACAGAAAAAATAGTGGCATTTGGCATGAAGGCTGCAACATCTTTGACTGTGTGCATTGGATGATGAGGTCTTTTTAGCACTTTGTTCAAATCTTGTGAGTCAGTATATATTCTAATGTCATCTGAGCTTTTCTTATGAGCTACCACCATGAAAGACACCCATTCAGTTGGAGTTTCAACTAGACATTCACACCGTGCCGCACCATTTTATGGAACTCGGCTTTGAATCTGTCCTGTATGGCTATTGGAACTTTATGTGCTGGCCTGCTAACTGGACTGATCTCTGGGTCTAACTTCATGGAGTACACAACTGGAAATTTACCTAGTTTGTCTTGGAAAAGATCAACATAGGTATAAAAAATATGCTGGGCAAAATTAGAATAGTGGTCTTTCAACCTAACTTGGTGGACTTCCTTATTAAATGAAAGCAGCCCCATTTTCAACCTGTCTCTGAGCCGTAATAATGACTGGACATGCTTCCTGACCCCATAAAATAAAAAGGCGTAGCTCCTTCCAGCAGAATAACATGAAAGCACTATTGGTCCTTCAGTTTGAATTTCTTCACCTCCATAAGCAACAAGTTGCACACACCTTGCAAAATCAAGCCTTTCACTTTTACACACTCTAGCACATGTTTCTGCAGACATAACATTGCACTTGGAACCTGTGTCAACTTTGAGCTGTATAAGTTTGCCATTTATCTAAATAGTACAAAATACTTCATTCTTTGCCCTTAAATCTACTGCATTGACCATTTCATGAAGCACTGACACACCATCAACATAAGGAGTAGAAGTGCCACAGTCTAACTGATCAACTCATTTGTTAAAATGTTCCCTTTTGATAAAAGCATGTGGGCCTTTTGATTTACAAAATCTTTTTAAATGATTCCACTTATTACATGTGTAGCATTGCTGATCAAAAACTAAACTGTTTTCCCTTTTAGATTCATGACTATTACCACAATTACAACAGTTGGCAATGAAACTAGGTTGGGTCCCATGCTTTGAGTTTGCTGACTCACTCTTATGCTTCATTGAGACGGTGCGAAGTCTGGAATTTGTTATAAAGTTCTGTGGTTTACCAGTGAGTGCTGCAGGGGTTACAGTTGCTGCCATGTGCTTAGACCTATTTCTCTTAATAGCATGCTGCATACTATCAACATGAGCTTTATCACTGTGCCTTCTAGAGCTATTCTCATTTGTAAGCATATTTGTGTGCTTTTCTGTGAGCTCATATATCTGAGAGCTCATATATCTGACAATTCTCAATGGCCTCATTCAAACTTAAATCACTGTCATGAAGCAAAATCTTTCTCACCGCATCATCTTTTATGCCACACATGTCTCTCTTTTATCAACTCATCCCTTACGTCACCAAATCTGCATGTTTTAGCTTTATTTCTCAGGTCAGTTACATATGCTGCAAATGTTTCACCAGGTTTTTGATCCCTTGTGTAAAATAAGTACTTTTCTATAATAACATTTGTCGGGGGGTTACACATTTCTCTATATTTACATTTTAAGCACTCTGGGTCCTCCCTTGACTCAGCCAGTACAACAATATGTCGGTCTTCCCCTCTCCGGTATAGATAGTAGGTGCATACACAAATGAATGTTCCCTTTATATGGCTTCTGACCCAGCTTAATTAAGTAGAATAAATGCCTTTGTGTGGTTATCTTTATCAGAAAAATGCAGCTTGTATGAAAATGTCATACTTTTGCTCAAACACTCTCCAGTTCTCGTCAGTATTGCTGTCAAACACAAGTGCACTGGGTTTTCAAAATCCATCTGCCATGCCCACAAAGTGTGCACAAACACACTGAAAATATGGCCCTTGTAATTATATAGGAGCAAACTGATATGTGAGCTTGTAACAATATTCAAATGCACAAAAACTCTTTCAAATACTGTACTTTGCAAATTATGCTCTCTAATCCCTGTACTCTATGCCATATGCCTTGTAATATCTGTAGTTTGTGAAATTGCTTTACTGTAATGCTGCACAAACATGAAAACACTTTATACACTTCTGATAACTCAGATATCCTTGCAGGTGCATGTGCAGTTAACTCCTACTGACATCTCTAGGCATCAAATATTGCTTGTTCATATTTGCGTCAGTAATTCCAAACCCATGCTATGTACAAGGATTTAAAAGATTTCATCTTAAAGCTTACATAATGGCAAACTCAACTGTGTTAATATTTGACCACTGTCTAGTGCAAGTAAATAGATATTAACTGCTGTTTTTATGATATTAATTTATACAGATATAATTTCTTATTTTTTTCTATATATCTCAACAATCAAGTAACACAGACAGAACTCCTTAGCCTCATATGAAAGCGCTCAGCTAGATGAATAAAATGCTGCTGACAGTATGTGCGTTACTTGAGTAGTTGCTGAGATACTGTAAGTTGTTTACAAAATATGACAAATGTAATAGTTACTGTTTACTATGACTTATAAAATTTGATTTAAGACCTAGAATAAAAGGGATACTACCACTATAAATATACCTTGTGTTCAAGAGTTTGCCATGTATACTTCTTCCATAACTCCTATGGTTCCAGAGATATGGACATTTGTTTAAAATGTGAGGAAATAATCTGATTCTGTCAGAAGGTTTAGGCTCCAACTATTGGAATTTACAGTACAAACTTCCTGAGCTCCATTGGAGTGAATGAGTTAATATAAAAATATACATTTGTAAAGCCTGTATTGAAAATGTGGTTGTTTCCCTTTATTTTGTTTGTTTTATGCCATTCAGACTTTAATTTCAAACATTTTCTGTAGTAATTCAAATATTTTTATCAATATCATACACATCAGTTTATGATAGTATTATTTAGAATGTTCTGTATGCCCCATTTAATATTATGGAAAAGAAATAACACTGAGCAAGTTTTAATATCTGAAATTCGTTTCTGACCTGTTTTGCAAAGTTTGCACATTTTAGGATGATCCAGTTATTTATATTCCACCAGCATCTAAATAAGTGCCTTTAATTAATTTTAGCCAAGCCATTTCTGACTCCATGCCCCTTCAGTATGCTTCTTCTAATGCCATGTACTTTTACATATCCTAGTTCTTGCACCATGTCCTTTAGACATGCCATTTCTGACACCATGTTGCTTGTTCATCTCTTAATACATAATACAAGAAGTCTTGGGGTTTCGTTTCACATGCTTTAATACATACAAACACATGAAGATGGATAGCAGCATCATTAAATATGAACAAACTAGTTAACAGACAGAGCTTACATACATACATGCTTCCATCTCAACAGCTAATTACAAAATGGCAGTCAGGCTTGCATGTGATCAGTATTTATACACTTGTGCAAGCCCTTGGATAGCTTCTTAAAGGTATACACACACATATTGAGCTACAGTATTATTGCCAGCTTTTCAGCTGTGCGATAAATATTAATGCATGGTTAGACAGGTCATGCTGTTTTTCTGAGTGACTCTGTGATATTTATATTTGCAGTTTATAATGAATGGGAAACATGGGACATCATTTCAAAATGGTTATAGAAAGTAACATCTGGCCTTGTCATTTTGGAAATGTATAGTTTGCCTTTGGAAAGGAAAATAGTGATATTAAATGAAAGCAAGTTATGCTCTGCATTATTCAAAATAGGTACTTAAGCAAATTACAAAATGTAAAAAAGTGAAAATGATAACTTACTGGAGAACAGCATTTCCCAATGGGGTATTAGTATACCGAGAAACCTGTGAAAAGAAGAAGTCAATGGCTTCATAGTAATGCATTAACCTGCATTAAGCATGAAGGGAGCAAAAAAATGAACACCATACTAACTAACCTTGGTACATAGCTTATTACCTATGTTTAGGAAGCATAAGAAATCAAAATAAATAAAAAACAAAAAGAAAAGAATGCAGAACAAAACCAAGCTACTGCAGCAAGTGCATTTACAGGGATATTCTGTTCCCTTCCTCTCACTAACAGTGGCACTTAGAAAATTGTGACTAGTTTATTTTTAGAATAAATTAACTTTTGCATACTGCCAAGTAATATATTAAGTTAAACAGGACTTGTCAGATCTGCACTTTGAAACTCCACTCACTCTCCACCTTTTCATAAACATTTCGTTCAGCACTAATAAAAGGATTAAATAATTCTGTTAAAAAGAAGTGTGTTAAACCTACAAAGCTCAAAAATCAAAAGTTGCTAATCCGAAATATATTTAAGAGCCAGAAGATCTCAGTAAATATAATTTTGACCATTCGCCAACATGGAAGAGCCATGATGTCAGAACAGTTGCAAACATGGCAGGAGTTTCTTTTTATTCCAAACGCAAGACTGTAAGAAAACTTCATCAGTTAACAGTCTTCATTTGAGCCTAATGTAAACAAAACCATGAAGAGCATAGACTGACTAGGCATTGGACATTGCATTAATCCCTCAAATCAAACAAGCAGATCAAATCCAGTGCTCTTCCCCAATGATCTTAACCAAAACAACATTATCGAAAATCGCGTTTTGCAACCATCATCTCAGTATAAACCTTCATATCCACTACAAACCAAAATAGAAATAGTGAAAGGAACAAAGCGTTCCATGTTCCAAACATCAAAGACTTAAAACTTACAGCACTATAGACACTGCTATCTTCTCAAATATCAGGAAACACAAGACAGCATGTGTATGAAACATAATAGGACTAGACATAGCCCACATAACACATCATCAAGTAACGCTCACTCCACATTCTCAAAAACACCAATATACAGTCAAACAAGACTAAACTAGTTGGACCCCAGGATTTAATAAACTCCATTTAGGCACCATGTAGAGCCTACATGGAATGGATCCATGTACACGGCTACATTTACCCCTCAGCAGTGTACCATGCATATTAATGATGGTGCAATGCTGAGAGAGAGCATAGGGACAGGGATATTGAATCAGTGTAGGGAGATGTGTTGAGGCTGCCTATGGTTGTGGATGCCTGGTCAGATGTTATGACCAGGGTGCTGCTCACTGTAATGCACCCTGCCACTGTTGAAATGCTGTGAATTGTGTTAAATGTGTAATATATAAGTTATATGTTTTTAATTTTTTTTAGTATTTTTTCTGCATGTTTTCATGGTGCAGGGTGGTGCAATGCCAAGCCACACTTACATATAGACAGCTGCCACCTACTACACATGCAAAATTAGAAACTGGATGTAATGAATTATCATAATTAATTATTTTAATTTTCAGTTGTTATTTTCTTTTTGTAATTGCTGTTTCATGGCATGGTGCGAAGCACCACAGAGCCGAGCACTACTTATACATACATAGTCGACACCTGCCAGACATCTAAAAATAGAAACCTGATGTAATTAATTATTTATTTATAGGTTTGTTTATGCGTGTTTGCGTGCACAGCATGGTGCTTAGCAATGCTAATAGGTAGCCTAGGAGTATATGTGTAGGTAAACTGGTTTTCATAATATCCAAGTAACTAAATCAGTAGAGATATGGCCTTATGTGTAGTAGGTCCTGGTTTTGAGTCCATAGCAGGCAGAGCATGTTTGTAATTTAATGTACAATTTTTGTTTAATTTAATAACAAAATTGTGAAATATGGCACTGCTGTAGTCTGCTAAGCTTTGCTCAACCATGCTAAGCACTGCATAAACATGCTTATGGCTACCAATTTTTGCATGGTGCTAAGCTTTGTTAAAACCATGGTTCTGTGGGTTTTCGTACTGCTCAGCTCTCCTTAGCTGGTTTGCACACTGCTAGGCAATGAAAGCTGCTAAGCAACATGATGCTTTTTTGAATATTGCTCAATGACGTGTAATGGTGGGAAAACAGCCCATTTTAAGTGCAATAGGTGGGAATTCTGCACCATTCATTAGAGTTCAATTGACTGCTGATATGGCAGGCAGTGCTGGTGAAGGTGCATGTTTTCAGGAGTCCAGGGTCATGGTTGGGCTCCTGTTAAAAAAAAAAACAAGAACATAGACTGCTGCAAGGTGGTATCTCCTGCACAGGTGAGCAGTGTCATCACCATTATGACAACCTGAAGAGGAGAAAGAGGGAAACCTTGGACACCTGGATCCAAGAAGCTGGAGCAGATAATCCCCCACATATATGTAAGTAATTTTTCTTCTGTTTTACCAATATTCAAGCTAAATGTCTGCAAAACTGGTATGTATAATACTGTTTTTCTTACACAACATCTGCAGCTGAGAAGGCTCACAGTGTTGTGTCCCATGCCAGGCACCTGGTCAGGTTGCTCAGTGAGTGTGATAGTGTGGTAAGTATGGATGTATTATGCTAAGTGTAGTGCAATAAGCAAGAAAGAGTAAAGCATTTACTGCAATAAAGTATACACAAGAAAAACAGTGGTGCAATAAATGGATATGTACAGCTGTAGTGCAATAAATGGGCAATTAGAGCTGTAGCACAATAAATGTACAATAACAACTGTTGTGCAATAAAAAAATATTTATTTATTTATCTATTTCAGTTTGATGACTGGCAAAGTCCACTAGGCTGAGACAAACCCGTTTTTAGTAGAGGCCCAGGGAGAAAAGATCCAAAAACATATTAAAGAACATACATGATGTAGCATAAACATTATTACCAGGGACAGAATACAGCATAATGCATATAAACATAGAACAGTGTAAATTCAGCACACTAACATGCAAAGCAGTAGTACATACTTATTAGGCAGAGCATTCAGTCTGTAACAGCATGAGTAAAATACAGACATGAGAGTAGATTATTATTATTATTATTATTATTATTATTTTTTTTTGCACAGGCATTAGTTTCATAATATGAAACAGGTCATCTAAAGTGCAGTAGGAGAATTGTCTAGGGGTGTCTTGGTGGAAATAGTAAGAATGATAAATAAGTGTTGCATAGGATGGGAAAAAATAATGATAGAGGGTATAGTGGGAGAGTTAAATTGGAGAATGACATGGGCATTCCTATTTGAAAGATGGATGGAAGAACAAGTGAGATTTAAAATTATGATTAGATATATCACAAAGGAGGGAGGGAGAGTTCCAATGTTTAGCTATGGAGCAGTTGGCCAGGAGGAAGTGAGGGTTTGTAGATTTGTAGGAGATTTTTGTTTTCAGATCTGAGTGAGCAGCTAGGTATGTAGGGGGTTAAGGCTGTAGTGAGAGATGGGTAGTTTGAAGGTTTGAAGATGAGCTTGTGGTCAGTGATGAGCTGAAGGAATTTCAGGTAGTTTGGAAGTTTGAGACATTGCAGTGTATGGAGAGAGTGACAATTGTGGGTTTAGGTTTTTGAATTGGTCACAAATTTGCAAATGTTGTGGTAACAGGACTTGAGTTTGGATTGTAGGCCATGCTGGAGATTGGTAAACAGAGGAGTGCTATACATAAGAGAGGGAAAAAGTAGGAGGAGGCTGGGATTTGTCTGTTGGGGGGGGGGGGCTGAGGTAGTGGTTGTGTCTGTAAAGGAGTCCTAGTTGTTGGTGTTTTTTTTTTTTCTGATGGAGGAATGGATGTGGGTGTCACATTTTAGATTTTCATCAATGGTGATGCCAAGCAGTTTGGTATTGTGAACAATTGCAATGGGAGATGTTATTCTGGCTGAGTATGGAGAATGAGTTTTTGTCGATAGTGGGGTTTCCAGTAGGAGTAAAAATCATCAGTTTAGTTTCATTAGCATTTAGGGCTGGGTGATTGGTTTGCATCCAGGTTTCTGTTTTAGAGAAGGCTAGTTGGGTTTTTGATAAAGTTAAGAGGGGGAGTAAGCTGAGCAGATGATTGTGGAGTCATCTGCGTAATGGATGAGTGAAAATTCAGGGATGGTGTGGTGGAAGTTGTTGATAAATATGTTGAAGAGTAGAGGACCTAAATGGGAACTTTGGGGCACCCTGGTGGGAGTAGGTAGGAAGGAAGAGGTTGATGATTTCCACTGGACATCTTGTTGGTGATCAGAGAGGTAGCTAGAGAACCAGGCTATGGGGTAGGAAAGAGACGGAGAGAAGAGAGTTGAGATAGGAGTAAGAAGAGGAGGATGGAGTCAAAAGCTTTTGAAATATAAAGAAATAGGTTAGATACAAATTTATCAGAGTCACATGCTTGGTTAATGGTATCAAGAAAGGAAAAGAGGGTAGTCATGGTACTGTGGCCAGGGCAGAAGCCGTGTTGAGTGGGGGTAAGGAGATTGCTGTGGGTTAGGTATGGCATCAGTTGCAAATGAATAGCTTTTTCTAGTATTTTAGAAAATGGAGAATCAATGTCTCTGTGTTTTTTGCCTCCTTTGTAGAGTAGGATGATGTAAGCATGGTGCCAGATAGATGGGACATAGGATTCTTGTATGGATATACTTATAAGAATATAAATGGGAAAGGCTACGCTGTCTGCAGATAGTTTGAGGAAGGCTGATGGTAAATTATCAGGTGCATTGTGGCATGGTTTGAGTTGGACGAGAAGTCTTTTCATTATGCTTGTGGGATGGGTTTTATGCTGAAAGGGGAGGAAGGAGGTAAGTGATCAGGGAGATGAGGCAGTTGGGGATGGGATTGGAAGGGGTGTGGGAAAGAGAAGGAAGAGAAGGATAGTTTTGCAATACATTCCACAAAAATGAGTTGAACTGGGTGGCTTGTTTCAAGGTTGGTAAGGTTGGGGTTTGGACAGGAGTTATCTTTATTACCAGGGTGGAGGATGGAGGAGATGGTGTCCCAAATTTTTTTAGGATTAGATGAGTGCTTGGATTGAAGTTTGCAATAGTATGCTTTGTGGTCTTTTATTAACTTTTTATGGAGTTTCGAAGTTGATTAAATTCTAGAAGGGAGTTGGGTGTTTTCTTTCTCTGGTATTGCTTCCATTTTTTTGTCTCTTTATTGCATTTAGTTTAGTTTCTTTTTAGAGCCAGGGGCAGGGATTGGTTTTGATGGATTTGGTTCTAAGGGGGGGGGGCTTGCTGGTTTTGTAGGTTTATGAATTACTGTTTGAAATAAGATATGACACTGTCAGTTGGTAGGGTTTTTGAGGGGTCCAGTCAGTATACGTTAGACATTCTGAGAAAGTTAGAGGGTTTAAAAAGGAGAGGTTGCAGGTTTGACTGTAGTGGTGTTGCTTTTAGAGGAGAGGGAAGACGGTTGGTGAAGGCTGGTAGATGGTCACTGAGAAGGTCTGGAAGGATTCCAGAATTTGAGATAAGGTTGGGATGGGATGTTAAGATCTACTCAATGATGGTGCCAGAGGTACCATATTTATTTGGCCTAGTTGAAGAGTTTATTAGTTGGGAGAAATTGAACAGACTGATTGTGAGGGAAGGGGTGTGAGAGTTAATAGATGCCCAGTTAATGTTCATATCACCAAGGATATAGGTTTCATTTTTGTGAATAAACAATACCAATAACAATAAGCAGAATGCTGTACAGCAGGATTGTGTTGTGATAACCATTACAGTAGAGCTGTATGCATTGATTGTCTATGGTAAGGTTGCTGCAGTCAAGTGCAACACTGTAATAGCTGTAGAATGCAAAACTAATGGCCTGTAAACTGTAATACTTAACTCATAGTACTGTCCAAGGCTGTCTCCAGGCCAATATCAGTCACATAATGCTCTCTGTTCCTCCTACTTCAGGTAATAAAGGTATATGGGTAAGGTAGCCCACTCCATTGGCAGATACTGTGTGTGGGCTTCACAGATATTTCAAAGCGATACCAATAAAAAGTGTTCACCAGCATTGTTGATTCTAAAATAGAGCTGTATTAATATGCAGTATGGTTGTATTCCATGCATGTGTGTTCCACAATCAGTGAAGTCAATTATAACAATGTAATAGTTCTAGAATGCAAGAAGAATGCCTTGTAACTTGTATTCCTCAGCTCATAGTATGGTTTCAGGTTATTTCTAGGCCAACATCAGTCACTCAGTAGTCAGCATTGACTCAGTAGCTCACTCTGTGAAATGTCTTATACACAGTACATTTTTCCACACACAGGCCTGGGTTCAAATCCAGTGTTGTGTAGCACTAAATTTTCAGTATCAGTCACATAATGCTCACATTTTCTCTCTCCCCAAGAACAAATGTTATATGGGTGAGGTAGACCATATTATGAGCAGATATTCTCTTTATATTTCACAGAAATTTAAAATCAATAGCAAGAAAGTGTTCACCAGCATTATTGATTCATAAATAAATCTGTTTATTTGCAGTATGGCTGTATTCCTTGCATGTCTGTACTAAGTTGCTGCAGTCAACTATTACATTATTTGCAAATGTCCCTTGCAGTCACAACTATTGGGTTCTATCCCCATACCTTCCAACTAAGCCATGATGGCAGTCTAGTTTATGTACTGTACATAAACATTCCTCTCAAGTGTCATGATTTCCTGTTATATAATTAAAACTGCCTAATACTTTTGTCACAGGATTACCAGTGAAATACTACCTGGAATGCAATGTATTACAAAATCCACTTACAAAACATCTTGGTAGTTATATAAGTCCACATTATGTGAAACTGTTGTCTGTAGTTGTGTAACTGCATTTGCCATTGCTTGGTCCATACTGACCCATGTTAACAGCTTGAGAGGTATGTACGTGCTACATCAGTTATAAGAAAATTGTAGTCACTGTACCAAAACTGACACAACACACCTGTAGAGTATTTATTAGCAGTGTTTTCAGGGATATAATCTGCAATGCCACTAATGGAATGTTTTTCTCTCTCTCCCCACCCCTTAACTTTATTTATTTATTATTGGTATTTATTATTATGATTTAATAATAACATGTTGTTAAACTAAATATATTTTTGCAGAATATGATGTAATGTTATTTGTTATTATGATTCACTATTAACATACTTTGTTAAACTATTTTTCTGCCATTATGGCTTACTTCTTACTGACATGCTGTTACCATACTGACTGTTATATTCTTTATTGTTGTGTTATGCATACTATACATTAATATGTATTTGCATGAATTAAAATTATGTTTCATTTTGTTAATATGAGCAATGTTTTGGTTATTACTAACCTTAACCTATTGCTATACCTGTATCATCACAGCATGTCAAGGCAGGCCAGTTCTAGCCGATCCCCGTACCTTGCCTCAACCGCCCATAGCACTGGGTTCCAGCACGTCTGGGACCCAGACCAATGGTGGCTCCTCTGCTGCTCCTGCAATACCTGTGTCATTGGGTAGTACCACCCATGGGATGTGGCCTGGCCCCCCTTTGGGAGCAGTAGTGGAGGGGGTGTTGTTACCGGGGATGAGCTGCCAATCTTGGTGAGCAGAATAGTCTGCCATGAGTTTGACCGTCACCTGTGTCAGACTGAGGGCATGATGGGTGACCTGGTGGAGC
>NC_056725.1:263021306-263133806 GCF_019279795.1 Protopterus annectens
AAAACACTAACATCACGAGGGAAGAAAATAGTCTTCTTCTTTCCCTCAGAAGTCTACCGATAAGACTTATGAAACCTGACAAAGGTGGAGGCCTTGCTGTAGTATATAACGTAGATTATTCAAGTTCAATGTTAATGTTACTAGAGAAGGATACTTATGAAAATTCAAGCAGAAATGAACTAAACCAGGCCCACTACAATGTAAGATCAATAATTAATGATTTATATCTAGAAGGACTAATAAGTGTAGAACAAAATCACTATCTAACTATCTCAGCTCCAAGGATACCGAAAATTTTCGGCATCCCTAAACTACACAAAAACCTGAGGAACCCACCTTTTCGTACCTTGGTAGATGCAAGGCAGTCCATAACATATCCTTGCGCTAAATTTGTAGATGCACTTTTGAAGAAATATGTGGGAACCCAAGAACAAATTTTAAAAGATTCCTGGTCCTTTTTGGGGTATTTGCAGGACACACCATTTGATTCAACACTTAATTTTTTGACCATAGACATCTGTGATTTGTATACCTGTATACCACAAGACTTGGGGATCAAATGGGTAGTGGAGTTTATTAAACTAAAAGGAGCTACACAAAATGAATGTAGGATAGTAGAGAAATTATTGGATTGTATACTTAAAAACAATTTTGTTTCCTTTGAAGACAGGTTGTTCATACAAAAGTCTGGTGTAGCAATCGGGTCTCCAGTGGGAGGTAGTTTTGCAAACCTGGTATTAGCACAATGGGAAACCATGTATGTATTAAACCAGCCTTGGAGTTCTAACATTCACATGTATAAGAGGTTTCTAGACGATATTTTTATTCTAATTAAAGGAGAGGAAAAGGAAGCAATAGAGTTAGTTGACCAACTTACAGCCACCACATCCTTCCTGAAGTTTACTATGAATTTTGACAAAATGAAGGTAAACTTTTTGGATATTGAGTTAACTAAAACCTTATATGGTTATGTATCCAAAATACATAGAAAAGAAACGTTTTCAAACACATACCTCCATTTTTCTAGCCAACATCCCCTTCACCAAAAGAAATCAGTGGTGAAGGGGCAACTCGTAAGGGCGGCTAGGATGACTACCTTAGACCACGACTTTGACAGAGAATGTGACAATTTACATCTAATGTTCTTACATAGAGGGTACCCGACCAGTTTTTTGGAGGGGATTTTTAAGGAAGTCGTTGGAAAAAGGGAAAGAGGTATATATAAAGCAATTTTAACCACCGAACCCCAACAGCAGGATGTTACTAGGGGAGGTAATTTTGAATTGGTGGAGACTAACACAGAAAATTACTCTGGACTAGAATTAGAAGTTGGAAAAACAGGAGACAACAATAAGAAATATAATACTGCATTCATTTTTACATATTGTCCAGAAGCAAGTCAAATCTGTTATACAGTTAAGAAATATTGGTCTAGTTTGTCACTAGATAGGGAATTAGCAAAAACCCTAAAGGATGGACCGGTTATTACATATAGGAGGGGTAAGAACTTGAAACAATTGTTAGAAAACAAAGTATATATCCCAAAAGGAAAGAGTGGTACTAGGAAGTGTGGCTCATGTAGGTATTGCAGCTATATAATGTCTGGAAGTACATTTAACATCAATAAAGGAACTTATTCTATAAAAGGCAACTACAATTGCAATAGTAAGAGAGTGGTGTACTTGGCCCAATGCGACAAATGTCCGTCATTCTATGTAGGGAAAACAGACAGACGCCTTAGGGATCGAATCTATGAGCACACTTACGCCATCAGGAGAAATAAAGAAGAAAACGCCTTAGCAAGACATTGTAATATCAATGTAGGACACACCTTTAAATTTATGGTTATAGACCAAGTGCAAATAGACCCATCGAACCTGATAAATGAGAATATGTTGAGGTTGCACCTCGAAAAGAAAGAATTGGAATGGCAACTCCGTTTAACATCTTGTAGGGACCCAGGGCTAAATGAGATTTGTTCAATTACGTGCGTACTAAAATTAAAAAGTTTACTTAGGTAATTTAACATTACACTAAATAACATATGAGAATAGTGTAAATATTTTTTAAGGTCACAGTATACCTTTAGGTCAATTAACAACAAAGTTAAAGATTCGTCAAACCATACACTAGTTATCAAGTAGTAAGGGAATAAAGTATGTCACTAGTAGAAACTTTAGAATTTAAGGTAAGATAAAACCCTACAAATTATTCCGCACCTTAGGTGCGTTGTCAAAAGAGTCTTGTTGATGTTTATTATTTAATTTTTTGTCATTCAACACTTGTTGTTAGAGTGGTCTTCTTGTCCCAGGTGTCATTTATGACTTAGACTTTATAGCAATAATATGACATAATATTGTCACACAAAACACAACATAATGTTTATATATAAAAACAATTTTTTAAAATAAACGATGTTTTATAGTTAATATATATTAATACATAAACATATACATAAAAACATGTTTAATTTTAAAAAATATGGTTTTATTTGATATTTTATGATTCATATATTTTATTATTTGAAATAGTATCTATTAATAAGAATTGGGTAGTGTACACTGAATTGACAACGATACTCTAGGAGAATGTAAACTTACACATACATAAAAGACCTTTATATGTATATATTTGTTTACATTATATAGAGAATTTGTTTGGTAACAAATCTGAAGTGTACAGCCTTTTAAATAAATTATAATGAAGGGATGCTTGCCCTTTTAAGATTCCATATGACATCACTACAGTGTAGCATTTAAAGGTGTACTGGTGCGAAAGCCAGTGGTTGTCTGATGAAGTTTGGACATTGTTTCAAACAAAAAACGCTTTTTGCGTTTCACGTAACCTGTTTGTGGAATAAAGTTTCGTTTTTAAAAATACTGGTGCAGCTTATTGCTGAATTTCGGCTTGCTGACTGATTTGCGCTTGTGGATTCTGGCTGAAGGAGCCTGTCGTTCGTGGCTGGTGCCTGTTCCTCCCTTTTTGTAGTACGGAGTTTGTGGTTTTGCTTACAATACTTACCTTAAACACATGCCTTCATTGGAGTGTAGAGGGTACTCTCACTCTGGGCCTGGCTCTACAACAAAGCCGACACACCTCACACAGATACTCCTATAGCTTATTGTCCTCCAAAGTCTTCACACTCTCTGCCTATATTTATTACCTGCAGCAGTAGCTGCAGCCTGTAGCACACCCATGTCTATGTAAAGGTGCATGCTGCAGACCTACCCTCTGCGACGATGTAGTCCCCTCAACCAAGTAATGTCCAGCACAACATATCAGAAAGGAGCCTTAATCTACATGAAGGCCTTATATATTCTACAGTGGTTGCATGTCATTGGCTGATGATACTACAAATCAGCTGTGTTGGCTGCAATTAGCATTTCAGAACCACAGATTGGTTTAGAGGTAATCACCTGCTGCTGGGAAGTATGTTTAAAAGGCAAGCAGCTGGCTATGGGGAACCATTCTCTATGCGACCTTCCTCACACAGAGCATGTCATTATGACAACTATACTATCACTACATATCAACAGAGGATTACTGCACTCGATCAGGTATGTGAATGTTTTGTGTACAACAGGTTGCAGATGGGTGACTTACAGGGAATAGTGATTACAGCATTAAGCCTGTCTTAGACCTGTGATAATGATGTCAGTGACCTCCTGCTGTCTTACACCTACACAGGACGTACAAAACATCAAGGGTGCATTATCTTTTGTCATTGTGGCACACTGGTCTTAATCGACTGTCCCTTTCTAGTGGTTGTAATAGCACGCTGCTATTCATGAGGCATTGTTTGTATGACATATTATTGAGGGGTTTCTCATAGAGGACACACCACAGTAGATGTGAGTGTTGGGTGTATGATAATACAGCTGTATCTGTCATGGCACACATTGGAATACCCGACTATTGCTACTATCTCAGTTGTATCCACACACTTTGTTTGCTTGTACACTGTGGAGTATGACATCTGTGAGCAAGCAGTGGTTAGTGTCAGCCTTCTTGGCCTTAATGTATCTGTACATAGTGTTTGTTCACATATGTGATCCAGTAATGTGTTCTCCTTTTGTTGTCTTTCAGGAATTATGTACTGTAGATGCCATGCATCCTTCTCGGATGTGGAGAATGAAATTGTACTATAAGCACTAAGGCAACATCATCACATCCTACTGTCCAGGGGGAGGAAAAAGCAGTGAAAAGTGGGCTGCAATGTGGGCAGACCTTGCCCATGATGTGAATGGCACGGGCCAGCAGGGCAGGTCATATGAGCAGGTTCGACACTGGGCAACCAACATGATAAATGCTGCATGACAATGGGCAGCAGATGTAACCAGGGATTTTGCTGTCACCGGTGGAGGGCCTGCAGCAGAACAACCACTCTCGGCCACTGAGGAATTCCTGGCATACATAGGCACACACAACAGCTCCCAGGCATCTATCACACCATACATCGTGGAGGTGGGTGCCACAGTTTCCACAGCTGAGGAGCTTGCAGGTAAGCTTACTGTGATCAGTATTGTAATGCTGCAGCAGTCAGTGTGTCATGCTGTAGATACTTTTATGTAGGTGTCAAGTCTTTGTTCTTTGGAGGGGGGGGTTGACCTCAGTTATACACTCATACACATATTGTGACCAATACAACAAGTAACACAGTAGCTGCTGCAAATGTGAGATATATTGATGTATTACCTTGTTGTGCTGCAACATGTGGTGGTACTGACATTACCCCATCCTCAACTTTTCAACGGTCCGTCAAGTATTACCCAAGGCTGTGGTCCTGCTCCTGGTAAGCATGACACTTGTTTTGTTAAGGAACAATTATATTCTAGTATGGTTAAGGGCCAGAATAATGCCCTATGTAAACATAACTATGTGTGTAAACAGCATAGGATGTTTTTAAATTCCAGTCTGGAACAGGTACCTAAGGATTCTAGAAGGGGTAGTCACATGCGTGTAGTTCAACAAACAAATACACATTGGCAGTTACAGTTAAGAGCAGATAAGGCACCTGGTTTAAATAAGGTAAGGAATCTAAAATGCTTTCTAAAATACAACAGGTTAAAGGTAAATGCATTAGGCAGTGAAATGTGTATTTCCATATATTTGTTAAGAAAGTTGTACTGGGTTTTTATGTGTTGTTTTTTTCAAGTATAGTATTATATTGATTAATTAAAAGGTAAATATTTTTGGTCATATTTTACTTGATTTACTTCAAGTGATTGTTATAAATGTCCTGAGTTGAATTTGTATTTTGTTCTGAGGAAATGTTCTGTGGATGAAACAGAGAATAAAGTTGTTTGACTGTTAATCCCGTTGTAGGTCTTCATTGTTATGAGTCTCGGACACTTTTCATACACAATACTGCAGGTATTAATGTACTGCTTTTCTCTTTCTTATTGCAGTTGACCATACGGGTTGGTGTCTGTCCCCTTCAGAAACTAATGTCAGTGTTTCTTCAGACTCTGCTGAGTGGTGTAGCAGGTTAATGCAGTGGTCTACAGGTGCGATGGTCTTAGGTTTGAAATAGGGGACAGGTATTTATTTCTCAACAACAGCTACTGTTTTGACTCTAATCCCAAAACAAGCAAAAAGAAGAGGCCAGCACCCAACTCCTGTGACATAGGCAATGCTATTTTATTTCAAAATGAAACAGCAAAAATTATAACCGTACACCAACATGGTTGTACCGGTTTCGGCAAAGCCTTCCTCAGCAACCAAAGCATGATGCAACAAATGAGAAAACACCTAACATGCTGTCTTCTTACTTATAAATAGATTCATGCTAAATGCAAGGTGTGCCCTCTAGTGCATATATTAATAATGCACAAATAACTATCCACATAAAATAAATATATAATTATATATCTAAACAAATAAAATAATATATATAAAAAACACACTATGGAACTGCATACTTCAAAGATGATCATGTGGGAATTCTCACTCCTCATTTCTTGATACATTGGAAAGTATTAGGGTACAACCCAACACCCTAATAATGGGTGATTTCAACTACCCCACCATTAACTGGGAAAACGTCTCATGTACCAACTCTTTTACTCAATGTTTTCTGGAATTCATAAATTCCAACACCTTTGATCAACTTATCCACACCCCCACCAGGGGCAGCAATATTCTAGACCTGGTCATTTCCAACATGGGCAACCGGTGTTCCACACCAGAGGTCAATTCATTGGTCAGATCCAACCACAAGCTAATCACCCTAAATATCCACATCCCGCCCCCACCCCCAATTAGGGAAACAACCGTACAAAACTTCTCCAAAGCCAACTTCACACTTCTTAAGACAGAAGTGGCAGACTTCATGACAGCCATGCAGATGGACAATAGAGATACAACTGCTGAATCCTACACAAATGCACTTTATAAGCACTTACATGAGTGCATGGATCATGCTATCCCTAATAGAACCAAGATGCTGTCCTCCAAAAAAAGGAAGCCAATCTGGTGGTCCTCTGCCATAAACAAACTCTACAACAGAAGAAAGAAACTGTTTCCAAAAAAGAGTAAAATCCCTTGACTGGAGGAACTCCTTGGTCAACCTCAGTAAGAAGCTGAGATCCCTCATAAAATCCTCCAGAGCTAGTTACAAAAACAAAATTGCCACTGACTCTAAACACAATCACAAAGCATTCTATAGCTATGTCAAGAATCTCAATGGCAACACTCAGATCTGCTCTGAGTTACAGCACAATGGCACTAAATATACAGAACCAACTGATATTGCCAACATCCTGGCAGATAGGTTCAGTGCTAATTTTACCCCCCTCTTACCCCCTAGAGGGCCCATCTGTATACTGGAAGAATGCAAAGTTCCTGTAATCATGGCTGCACAGGTAAAAAACACACTCTCCAAAGCCAAGAAAACAGCATCATGGGGACCTGACAATATCCCTGGCTGCGTTCTACATGCACTACAGAATGAACTGGCACCCTACCTATGTACCATGTTCAGTCATAGCCTCACCTCAGGCTTTGTGCCCACTGAATGGCGCACCATGATAGCTATCCCACTCCACAAAGGGGGAGCCATGATGGACCCCAGCAACTACCGCCCCATTAGCCTGACGAGCCTGGTCTGCAAGGCCATGGAATGAATCATCATGGAACTCATAAACACAGACATCGGTAATCTCCAAACTCTGGACCCTACCCAGTTCGGGTTTGTAAAAGGCAGATCATGTCTCCTAAACCTGATTGACTTCTTTGAAGCAGTCACTGAAGCTATAGATGAGGGTAAGGTGGTTCACACCGCTTATCTAGATCTCGCCAAGGCTTTAGACACCATCCCCCACTCTGGAATTATAGATAAGCTCACTAACCTAGGTAGAAATCCCTATGTCCCAATGTCCCTATGTCCCAAGATGGGTTGTCAACTTGCTCATGGATAGAACCCACACTGTGAAAGTAGCAGACTCCAAATCCGACTTCAGACCAGTGACAAGTGGAGTAGCAGAGGGTTCAGTCCTGGGTCCTCTCCTGTTTGGTATCTACTTCTCTGAAGTACAGGCTAATACAAAAGGTCTTTGGCTAACAAAGTTTGCAGATGGCTGCAGACTAGGAGCCATAATCATAACTCCTAAAGATGTGGACATACTACAAAGGGCCTCACTGAAACAGATGCCTGGTGTCAAAGCCATGACCTGAAGCTCAATGCCAAAAAGTGTATTGTCATCCCCTTTGGTAAAAACTCTGTACCCATGAACTACCACATAAGTGGTAGTCTACTTAATGCCAAAAGTGTGATAAGAGACCTTGTGACACAGGTGGACAGTAGTCTCTCCTTTGATAATCACATCACCACAGTGGTCAGGAAATCCTTCTACGTGGCTCACCTCATCACAAAAAGTTTCTCATCCAGAAAAAAAGAGGTCATTGTTCCCCTCTACTCATCACTAATTAGACTCATTATAGAGTACAACGCCCCTTTTGGTATGTACCTCACAAGACATCTACAACAACTGGAAAGGCCACAGAAATACCTCACAATGAAGATTACTGGCTTCAAACAGATGCCCTATGCAGACTGTCTCAAAAAACTCCAGCTTTACTCTGTCGCATATCGCCTACTCAGAGATGATTTCTGCCTAACATACAAAGCTATGTCAAACCCAGAGCTGTTAGACATGCTCCACTTAAAGAAATCCCAATCCCTCCGAGCTACACGCTCTA
Source organism: Protopterus annectens (assembly GCF_019279795.1). Classification (NCBI taxonomy): domain Eukaryota; kingdom Metazoa; phylum Chordata; order Ceratodontiformes; family Protopteridae; genus Protopterus; species Protopterus annectens. The sequence goes on from NC_056725.1 coordinate 263,029,506, forward strand.
GGGACCTAAACCTTGTCACCACAATAAACAGAACATGCTGGAGGGATAGATTTGTGTTCCAGAGACTTCCCATACTCTGGAACAGACTACCTATCTATGTCAAACAGAGCTCCTCATTAGCATTCTTCAAGAAAAATCTTGATGATTGGATGGGAAAAAGGAGATTTACCCCAGGCATCACTTTTGTGGCTCTGCTCGACAGGGGCACAGAAAAAATAATTTTCTTGGGTGGCGAATGCCATGGTGCCTTTTTGGCTAGGTTTATATAGGCCCTAAGGCTAATAGCCTAGTACCTACCTATGAACCTATGAACCTATGAACCTATGAATGATGCTTTGTTAGAGATGGTCTGCATCTGTCTCACTTGGGCTTCAGGCTTCTGGCAAAGGCCCTTGCCTCCCTATAGTGTCTTGTTTAGGAAAAGTCATGAGGTCAGTACTACTAACATAAAAATTTCAACAAAACGCAAATGAAAGGTCATGCTGCTAAACGCTAGGAGTCTAAACATGAAACTGCACTCATTGCAAACATTCTTAACCCCAGAACATGCTGACATTTGTGTAGTTACAGAAACCTGGTTCAAAGCTGTGGACAGCACCAAACTTTACCTGGTTACTCATCCTATCATACATTCAGACCCCAAAATGTGGGCAGCAAAGCTAAAGGAGGTGGAGTTTATATATATATATATATATATATATATATATATATATATATATATATATATATATATATATATATATATATATATATATATATATATATATATATATATATATATATATATATATATATATATATATATATATATATATATATATGTATATATATATATATATATATATATATATATATATGTATATATTAAATATGCACACACCTCCAGGCTGGTCAAACACTATGACACACAGGACACACTCCAGGTGCAGTTAACCGTTGACAAGACCCTTACTCAAATTATAGCTGGCTACAGGCCCCCAAATTTTACTCAAGATGTCCACTCCACCTATCTGGACCTCTTCAAATCTATCAAGATTCAACCCTTTACCCTGATCCTGGGTGACTTTAATTACTCAAACATAGACTGGAAAAACTACTCATGCCAGCACACAAATGCCCAGAGATTCCTCGATTTTATCAATGCAAATAGCTTGGAAAAGTTAGTTGATACCCCCACAAAAGGTGATAATATCTTGGACTTGGTATTAACCAAAATGAGTAACCACTGCAGCACCCCTATGGTATCATCCTCCCTGGTAAGATCTGAACATAAAGCAGTCACTTTCAAAGTCGCTATCTCCCCTGACCCCCCCCCCCCCATAGCTAGGGTAGAATAAAAAAAACTTCTCCAAAGCTGATTCCAACCTCCTGAGGGATGGTATAAATACCTTCACAGCCCCCTCCCCCACTGTAGGATCTAGCACCAATTCCCAAATCCACACCAAAGTACTATAAAAGCATTTATATAGATGCATGGAATTAGAAATACCTGGCAGGACAAAATCGTCCTCTGCAAGGAGGAGTAAACCTGTCTGTTGGACATCTGCAATAAATGTACTATATAACAAAAGGAAAAAATTGCTGTCCTGGACCAAGAAGGAGCAGGTGCCCAATTGGAAGCAATCTCTCCTTAGCCTGAACAAGCAAATAAGAGCACTAGTGAAATCCTCTAAAGCCAGCTTTGAGTCCAAATTGGCCACATCTACTAAAGACAATCATAAGGCCCTCTTCACATTTGTCTGCATTCTCAAAGGAAGAACCCAGATCTGTTCAGAACTGGTGGTCAAGGACACCACATACACAAATGCTGTAGATATAGCCAATCTACTGGTTGACAGATACAGAGAAAACTTCTCTCCTCTGTCCCCCAAATCAGTACATCAGGACATCCCCAATACTTGCCCCCACCCCTTATCTCTAGGGAACAGGTCATCACTGCCCTCTCAAAGGCAAAAAATAGAGCCTCCATGGGACCTGATAATATCCCAGGCTGCATTCTACATGAACTCAGTCATGAACTTGCAGCACCATTAGGCACCCTATTCAACCAAAGCCTGAGTACCAGCTTTGTCCCAGCTGAGTGGAGGATGGCCACTGTCATCCCTTTACACAAAGGTGGAACATTTACCAATCCAGGAAATTATAGACCCATCAACTTAACTAGCCTGATCTACAGGGCCATGGGATGGATTATCATGGACCTCATTAACAGGGACACTGGCAACCTCCAAACACTCGACCCCACACAGTTTGGTTTTGTCAAAGGGAGGTCATGTCTGTTATATCTGGTTGGCTTCTTTGAGACAGTCACCAAAGCCATGGATGACAGGGAAGATGGTGCACACCACCTACCTTGACCTGGCCAAGGCCCTCGACATTATTCCCCACTCGAGCATAATAGAAAAAAAATCTCTCAACTAGCCACCAATCCATATGTTACCAGATGGGTAGCAAACTGTCTCACTGATAGAACCCACCTAATCAAAATAGGGGAAGCCACCTCAAGCAGTAGACTCATAATGAGTGGTGTACCCCAGAGATCGGTCATGGGGCCTCTGTTATTTGGGATATACTTCTCTTAGATGCAGGCCAAGACCAGTGGGCTATGGCTGACCACGTTTGCAAATGACTGCAAGCTGGGCACAGTCATCAATTCCCCAAATGATGTGGACGTCCTCCAAGAGGGTCTCACCCAAACAAATGACTGGTTCCAGATACATGACCTGAAGCTGAATGCCAAAAAATGCATCAACATCCCCTTTGGAGAGAGTGACGTCCTCACATATTGTCACATTAATAACAACGTTCTAAGTGCACAATCAGTAGTAAGGGATTTGGGCACCCAGGTTGATAGCAACCTGACTTTTGACCACCATGTTGCTTCCATTGTACAGAAAGCTTTCTACATGGCCCACCTCATAAGTAAAGATATCTCATACAGGGACAAAGAGGTCATAAAATCATTGTATTCTTCCCTTATATGACCAATTATTGAGTACAATAACCCCTTCGGCATGTACCTCACAAAGCACATGCAACAGCTGAAGAGACCACAGATGTTCCTCACCAGGAGAATCAGGGGCCTCAAACACCTACCTATAACAGATAGACTAAAAATCCTGTCCCTCTACTCAGTTTCATACAGACTCCTCAGAGGTGACCTCTGTCTGGCATACAAAGCAATCTCAGACCCTGCCTTGATGGGACTGCTGCATATCCGCAAGTCAAGCTCCACTCACACAACCCATACCCATGACCTCAACATGGTCTGTGATATCACTAGGACTTGTTGGCGAGATAGATTTGTGTCCCAGAGACTCCCCAATCTATGGAATAGACTCCCTCTCCAAGTGAAGCAGAGTACCTTATTATCCCTTTTTAAGCTCAACCTGGATAACTGGATGGGAAACAAAAAATACACTCCTGCGATTCCAATTGTGTCCCTGCTGGACAGGGGCTATGGGTGCTGACTTGTCTAAACATGGGCTAAAGTCTTGACTAGGCTTATAAGGGCCTCTGAGCCAATAGCCTATTAACCTCCTACGATCCTATGATTGTGGCCACAGTGAGGCACAGGTGGGGTTGTCGGGGGCTAAATCTGTCTTAGAGGTAGACATCCCTCTTCTGCCCCCGTTGTCACCACACACAGTCTGTATTCCCACACATACCCTGTCCCCAGAGGCCACAGATATTGGACAGTCAGAGGTTGGGGACATGAACTGAAAAGTGTGGCAACTATGGCTCCAGTGAATGTAGACACTGGCCATAGTCAAAAAACTGGCAAGATCCCACACAGTCAACTTGACAGGGGTGCTTGTAGGAGGCCTGCTGTCTGTCTACCACCTGTTGCGGATTTTACATTCCGGGTCACCCTGTGCATGTTTTGGGCCATCATGGAGGCACAAGCACATTCTTAATGGAACATGAGATGCATGCTTAGGGTTATGGATGCAGCACAGTCTGACATCCGTGACTCCCTCCACTGCATTGAGGAGACCCTGGATCAGTTCACTGATGCAATGGACAGATGATGGGCTGAGACAGTGTCAGTCTTGGACCTCACATTTTCTGTGCTGGAACGTGTGGTTGGAACTGAGTGTTCAACCCGTGGACATAGGTTAGCAACCCCATTAGCTGAGAGTCCACATGGCCATGCGCACTCACGCTCCCATAGTGGCAGTACATCCAGTGCTACAGAGGGGAGTGTGCTGCCCACACCATGATGTAGCAGGCCTTGGGCTCATGGTCCTGGGCAGTCCCGTGGGGGACATGACCCAGCACACAACAGTCACCCTCAGGTACTAGCACCACTTCTGACCTTGGGCAAGTAGATGCTAGTGCAACTCCTGGCAGAGCCAGTTCCCGTGTTTGGGGCCAGAGACGGTGAACTGTCAACTCTACCATGTATGGTCCAAAGCTGTCCAACATACACATGTGTAGGGCTAGCATTGAGTGTGACTGTGTGCACATGCACACTCACACACCACTGTCAAATGCAGGTCACCTACAGACACACACGGCATCTCTCCATGGTCCATCTTACACGCTGTCCTCCTGACTCACACACATGATGTCTACTGTTTGGGTCAGCCTAGGCCTCCTGCACCCCCAACACCCTGTACAAGTGATGATATCTGTGCCACATCCCTGTCACCCTCACCATAAATGTAGGGAAATAAAGCTATGTGTCTAATGCACAGGGTGACTATATTAGTTAACATGTACTTGTGTAATGCAGTGTTGCTTCACCATGCCACTAGTAGTGGTTACCAACCATACATCTCAATGGATAAATTTTCACAGAACATCCATATTTTTGCCTCATATTTCTGGTCTGTTTTTTATAAAATTGTGGTTTTCTGGTAAATTCTTGGCAAAACATTAAATATTGAAGTTAGAAAATAATGACAAACATTTGAGTTTCATAATTCATACCCTTCCGAAAATTAATGCTAATGCAAAATCTGTTATTCTATCAACTTTCTAAGTTTGTTAAGAGCAATATTTAAAAATTGTTCCCATTTTTGGACCCTTATCCCACTTTTATTTCTTGCTTAAAGAGGTTGAGAGGTGTATTACCACCAGATACTGTATGCTGGCATTTTCCATGAGTATACCACATACGTTTGTGTACCTTATGTTGTATAAAGTTGTATTCATAGGTTCATAGGTTGGTACTAGGCTATCAGCCCTAGGGCCTATACAAGCCTAGTCATAACAATTCCCTGGCTATTTCTTCCCACACTATTTACTTCCCTGGACCTCTGTCTAGCAGGGCAACTGATGTGAACCCAGGATGAATTTCCTTTCTCCTATCCAATCGTCAAGTTTCCTTTTGAAGAGGGCCAAAGAGGCACTCTGCTTGACATGTATGGGCAATCTATTCCAGAGTCTGGGGAGTCTCTGGGTCAGGAACCTATCTCTCAAGCATGTTTTGTTTATTGTGATGACAAGGTTTAGATCCCCGGAGTGTGTGGCTCTGAGGGATTGGGATTTCTTTAAGTGTAGCATGTCCAACAGCTCTGTGTTTGACATGGCTTTGTATGCTAAGCAGAGATCGCCTCTGAGTAGACGATATGTGACAGAGTATAGCTGGAGTTTTTTAAGGCGGTCAGCGTAGGGCATCTGCTTTAGGCCTGTGATTCTTTTAGTGAGGTATTTCTGCGGCCTTTCCAGTTGTTGCAGATGTCTTGAGAGGTACATACCAAATGGAGCATTGTATTCTATAATGGGTCTAATGAGGGATGAGTACAGTGGGACAGTGACCTCCTTTTTTCTGGATGAAAAGCCCTTAGTGATGAGGTGTGCCACATAGAAGGATTTCCTGACTGTTGTGGTGATGTGGTTATCAAAGGTGAGACCACTGTCCACCTGTGTCCCTAAGTCTTTTATCACACTTTCGGTATTTAGTGTACTACCACCTATATGGTAATTCATGGGTACATGTTTTTTTCCCCAAGGGGGATAACTATACATTTCTTGGCATTGAGCTTGAGCCCATGGCTCTGGCACCGAGCATCTGTTTCTGTAAGGCCCTTTTGTAGAGTGTCCACATCATTTGGGGATTCAATAATGGCTCCTAGTTTGCAGTCATCTGTGAACTTTGTTAGCCAGAGTCCCTTGGTGTTGGCCTGTACTTCAGAGAAGTAGATGCCAAACAAGAGCGGTCCCAGGACTAAACCCTGAGGTACTCCACTTGTCACTTGTCTGGAGCTGGATTTGGAGTCGGCTACTTTTACAGTGTGGGTTCTATCAGCAAGCCAGTTAGCAATGTATTGGGTGATGTAGGGATTTATGCCCAGCTTAGTAAGTTTATATATGATTCCAGAGTGAGGGATGGTGTCAAAGGCCTTGGCAAGGTCTAGATAGGCTGTGTGGACCACCTTACCCTTGTCCATCGTTCTGGAGACTGATTCGAAGAAGTCAATCAGGTTCAGGAGACAAGATTGGCCCTTCACGAAGCCAAACTGGGTGTTGTCCAGTGTTTGAAGGTTGTCAATGTCTTTGTTTATACGTTCCATGATAATAAGCTCCATGGCCTTGCAGATAAGGCAAGTCAGACTGAGAGGATGGTAGTTTCTGGGATCCAAGTTGGATACCCCTTGTGGAGTGGGATAACTGTAGCTGTGCGCCACTCAGTGGGCATGAAACCTGAGGTGAGGCTATGACTGAACATGACACTTAGATGAGGTACCAGTTCATATTGTAGTTCATGTAGTACACAGCCCGGGATGTCATCTGGTCCCATGGATGCTGTATTCTTAGCTTTGGAGAGTGTGTTTTTTACCTGTGTGGCCATTATTACCAGAATTTGGCAATATTCTGGTATTGAGATGGGCCATTTAGGGGGTGAGAGGGGGTGAAGTTGGCACTGAATTGATCTGCCAGGATATTGGCAATATCCTTGGGATCAGTATATTTAATGCCATTCTGTTTTAGCTCAGAGCAGATCTGAACATTGCCATTTAGATTCTTGACATAGTTATAGAATGCCTTGTGGTTGTCTTTGGAATCTTTGGCAACTTTATTTTCGTAACTAGCTTTTGAGGATATTATGAGGGATCTCAGTTTCTTACTGAGGTTGGTAAGGGAGTTTTTTTGCATCCTGGGATTTTCCTCTTTTCTGCAACAGTTTCTTCCTTTTGTTGTAAAGTTTGTTTATGGCAGGGGACCACCAGATTGGCTTCCTTTTATTGGATGAGAGCATCTTGGTTCTATTTGGGATGGCACAATTCATGCATGAGTGGATGTGCTCGTACAGTGCCTTAGTGTAGGATTCAGCAGTTGAACTTTCAGTTCCCGTCTGCATGGGTGTCATGAAGTGTGTCATTTCTGACTTGAGTAGCATGAAGTTGGCTTTGTAGAAGTTTTTTATGGAGGTTTCCTTACTGGGGGTGGGGGCGGGATGTGGATGTTAAGGGTGATTAGCTTATGGTCAGACCTGACTAACAAGGGGGTGACCATAGGTGTGGAGCATTGATTTCCCATGTTAGTAATGACCAGGTCTAGGATATTGGAGCCTGTGGTGGGACTATGGATTAGTTGATCCAGGGCATTGGAATTTATGAATTCCAAGAACCGTTGGGCAAAGGCGTTGGTACATGAGTAGTTTTCCCAGTTAATGGCAGGGTAGTTAAAATCACCCAGTATTAGGGTGTTTGGTTCTATCTTAATATTTTCCAGTATGTTTAGAAAGGTGTAGTGAGAATCTTGGGGTATGATGGGGGATCTGTAGCAAGCTACAATTTGGATTGCAGTCTTACCTAGTGTTAGTTGCACCTGGAGAATTTCATACGCATTGTGTTGGGCAACTAGCCTGGTGGTGTCAATATCCTTGGTGAATACTGACACTCCTCCACCTTTACTGTTTCAGTCCTGATTTGGTGGCCGAAAAGTGTGGTAAGAGTTGTAGCCTGGTATTGCATGGGTGCTCTCTGGAGCCTTGAAACAGGTCTGAGTTACTGCACAGATATCAATGTTCTCCATTTTTAGGAGTGCCTCGAGAGAGTGCATTTTGAGGTTTAGACTTCTAGCATTTAGTAGCATTACCTTCAGATTTTGCATGCTTGTACCTGCTCCATATATTGGCTGTATAGTTACATAATGACAGGTGTGTCACGGGTCTATTTATGTTTCTGTTACAGGAGTCTGTTGGGATAACCTATGGATACACAACAGCACAGGATGACATGTCAGCACACCAGTAATATGTTATCAGCAAGGTCCAGCACTATAAGTGCATGGCTCCATATGTTCATATGTGTATAACAGGCTATTAAGGACAATGGCAGCATTCAGCATACTCATGCAACCTAATCTGTGAGAAGGTCTGCTACCCTTGATAACTGCCACCAGGGTTTTGGGAACTGACACATCTATAAGCTGTGCTGATTGAGATGAACCATCTACATATATCCTGTGTCCAATAACAACAGTTGTCCAACAGCAGTTATGACTGTCATGTTCTGCATCCTAATGTGTAACCTGCACATGATGTGTGTCACAGCAGATGTGTGCTTTACATGCATGGGGATCCTGTTTCATGCAGAGTGTACTGCCTGTGTTACATACCTGTCTCAGCAGCATGTACTATGCATACCACACTGATGTTGACAGTGTGTAGAACAAGTGAGACATGTGTTAGTCCTGGCTACACAGTGCAAACTGACACCTCCCTGTATGGAGACATACACATCCCCTCCAAAGCATTTCAGAGACAGACTACACATGTATGGCCATGACATGGACTCCATAGGACATGTTATCTGCACTGTGTATTGGTCTACCATGGAACCTGTGTGGCTGCTACAATTGTATGATATGCCTGTGTAGTGACATGGCAAGGGTGCCATTGCACACCATGGTAGGTGGGATGACTGCCACATTCAGTATACCAGTGACAGTCTGGGAATGCATCGCATCCACTGACAGTCAAAGGCTACATTACTTTCTATGTCCATAACTCCATGTGTATTGGCTCTACTGTGTGTGTTGTGCGGACACTACAGAATATTGCAGGGGTGTATGAATCCCCACAGGATAATATTGTGCAGTCACTGGCATTTAGTTGTTGTCTGTGGCTTAGACAACAACTGACTGTGTCTTATGCCATCCTGGATAACTGTTGGTTCTGTGTGGGATTTTGTGACATCTGATGTGCACTCACCTGCTAATATACTCCATAAGATGTTAGTGACAGTGGCTGAGACTGCAGAGAGAGAATAGGTAGAAGGGGTACACCAATAATGAACTCCACTGGTGACTGGCATCATTGCAGTGTAGGTCTCCCAGTGCAGTGTTCCCTGACTATGACTGTCAGACACTTGCCTATCCACCAGCTGATATAACATTCTTCACCTGATTACACAGTTTCCAGCATGGCCTGCTGGCTTAATATTGTCATAAACATTGTCAAGTCCATGGTTGTTGGAGTAAGGCTTATGTCCGACATCCATTGCATAATGCAGAAGTCAATGGGCTCCACCAGTTATAATCAGTAGGCATAATCTGGCCTTCAGCAAAGGTAACAGTGTTTGGAACAGTGTCAGTAGGTGTAGTGCTCATATCCATGATAACCCCTATTATGGCATATCAGGTGACAGGAGTCTGAGATCTGGGAACACTGCTTTGCACTACATGCTAGTTGTCCTCTGTACATGTTAGTATTGTAATTACTGCCACCATGTTGCAAGAAGAGAGTCATGCAAGGTGTCTGTACAGAGCACAGACAAACATTTTAGAGAAGTATAATATGTACACACTGTGCTACTTAGTCATGCTGTGACTAACTTATCCAAAGGATGGTCCAGGTCCTTACCTACAATGCCCTGGAGCAATGCTGTGACATCCGCACATGGGGAACCAACATATTGCATCATGTGTTTACCAATATGTGTGATGACTGCAGCCTACCCAGTGTGACATCATACCTTGTAGGATCTGGCCACAGATCATGTTCTTTGGAACTACCAGCATGTACCTCCTTTGCAGACAATACAGACATGTATGCGAAGAAAACCACGTATGACCTCCTGAGGGATGGTTGACAGTGTGACTGCACATCCCCCTGCAGATGAGACAGGCAGGTTTGCAGAACTCTACACCCATAGATTATGTCATCAGCATTGCAACTGCATGAACTCAGCTGTATGGGACAGGTGAGACACAAGCTCATCATGGCTCACCACACCTGAGGGGTGGACAACAGCCATTAGCAGGCTGTGCAATAACAGCTGGACATTGCTGTGTGACTGTTGGGGTGAGAGTGCCCCCCAAACATGCAGGCACAACCTCCTCAGCTAAATGAAGCATATAGTGTTGTGATGTTGTGTAGACATGGTAAGTGACAACATTAACCACCCACATAAAGCAGAACCACAACACACAGTGTAGTTACATGTATAACCTCAAAGGACAGGCCCATAATATCGCTGACGTCAGATGTCATGATGGCACATATGGTGGGTCTGTACTCATACGCAACCTGTACTCCCACACTGTCTGTGTCAACTACACTCCCTTGTCTCCACCACATGTGACACATGACATTATACAACCTGTCCCATAACTCCTGTATATACAGAGCGGTTTGTAACTGGCCTCTCAATGGACCATATGCAACATCTATTGCAAATGCAAACATTCCAGGCTGCATCCCACATGTGATCTAACAAGAATTACTAACACCATTGGGAAACCCTTGAATTCATACTGACACCACTGGCTGCACATGATCTGAGTGGACAATGGCAATGGTCCCACCCTTACAGAGAGTTGGTGCATCCACTGACCAACATAACTATAGGCCTCTTTGTCTAAGTATACATATCTGTATGCACATAGTAGCAATCATCATGGAACTGCTCAGCACACATATATGTGATCTACACGCTGTTGACTGTACACAGTTTGGATGCATGACAGGCGGAGCATGACTGTTACACATGCTGGACATTTCCGAGGCAGCTGCCAAGGACCTGGGTGAGGATACATCAAAATATGAAACCCCCAGACTGAGCCAAGCTGTTTGACTATATCCTCTGCTCAGGCAACATTTACAAAGCACCCACTTAGGAATCCATGATACTGTCATTGTAGGGGTCACTAGGTGGCCCATTGATGGCATACATATGCAACATAGGGACATCTGTCTCTAATACATAATCTGTAAGCAGCAGTGCTCAAAAGGGAGCAGTCCTGGGTCCCCTACTGTTTGGAATCCATGTAACCATAATACAGATGACTACTGAATGACTTTGGCTAACAATGTTGGCTGATGCCTGCACATTGTGAGCACTCACATAGAGTCTGTGATTTATTTCAATAGCCTACAAGAGGGTATTGATAGGTTCATAGGTTCATATGTGTTTATTAGGCTAATGACCACAAGAACATTTTTAAGCCTAGCAATTCATCCCAAATCTCTGACAAGTTCTGATACTCTTAATAAGTGTAAGCATGGGCATGGGAGATTAACTATTTACAGGTTACCTCTGTCCATTAAAGACATAGGTGCCAAACTAGGGCTGAATTTCTGGTTTCTCATCCAATTGTCCAAGTTGCACTTGAATTGAGTTATAAGGAACTCTGTTTCACATGGATGGGGAGCCTGTTCAATAGATGGGGTAGTCTCTGTGATGCATACCTATCTCTCCAGCAGGTCCTATTTATATCACAGAGAAGGTTTAAGTCTTTAGAATGAGTAACTCTGGTGCTGCTTGCTTTCTGGATATGCAGGAGGTCCATCAGAGTGGGGTCTGACAATGCCCTGTATGCCAGGCATAAATCACTTCTCAAAGCCTGTAAGAGACAGAATACAGGGATAGGGCCTTGAGGCAGTCTGCATAGGACATATTACTTATGTCCTGTAGTCTTTTAGTGAGGAACCTCTGTGGACATTTCAAATGTTGGATATGCCTGGTTAGGTACATACCAAAGAGGGCATTGTATTCAATGATATGTCTAATGAATGCTGAATACAGTGGAACAATGACTTCCTTGAACAAATGCCTATTGACATACTAATGGCCATAAACCCTAAGCAAATATATATGTAGTATCATGTCCATCAGGTAGACCAATGTACCTGATAAGTAGCACATCAGTCGCAACATGTGCTGTACATACTCAAGGGTGAAATAACTGGGTACACAGACCTGGACACACAGGGTTACACCTAATGTGCCTCAGATCACCATGTCTCTAGAGGGGTATGGCAGGGATCATATGGCATAGCTGAGGGCACAATCAGCAGTAAGTGACATACTCATAACCATCATGTACCCTTCCCTCAGCATGGCAATATCTGAGTGCAAGGGACAGTTGCTGACATACCTTTCCAAATAGTACTGGCAATTGCATGGTCTCTCACAATGACAAATCACTGCTTCAGTATGTGTTCAATGGGGATCGTTTGCAATGAGTGCCATTGTTGCTTGTGGCACATATACTACTCAGAGGCGACCTGTGCCTTGCATACAAGGTAATGTGTAACCCTGCTTGATTGCATATGCTGCCTATCTGTAAGAAGCATACTAGATGGATGACTCACTGTAAGGACATTAACCTAGTATGTGACATTAGTACTACATACTTGTTGGAGAGATTTGTCTGTCAGACAAAACACACCCTTGGAACAGAACACTGCCTGATGGTGCACAGAGCACCTCAGTGCACTTCAGCACATGCCATATGACTGGCTGGGTGTCCATCATTTCAACACAGGTCATCTGCCTGTGTCCCTCTTGGACTGGGGCATTATGTGCTGATCCTGTAACTATGGGTATGATGATGTCTATGATCATGAGGGCTGTATGGCCATTATTTTAGTTCATTTCAAACATCTTGTGGTTCCAAAACATGATGTACAATGCTCTAACAGGCTCACATACAAACATGGCTACATTGAGGCGAACAGCACTTCCAATCACTGTGTACAGACATGCCAAGGCATACACATATTGCAAGTTGGCTGTATGTAGATGTGAACGCTTACCTATGTAATGGTACATACTACAGATCACAGAGCTTATTGTACTCAACACAGCTCATGTCTGCTAGTGCTATCAGTTTAGGACATATTATGCATGATGACATAAGTAGGCCTTGTTGTGGTCAGTCTTTGGGGGGACATAACCCACAACATAAAATTCTGCAAAACGCTGCTTATATTTAGGTTACCAAGGTTATGTTATATGGATATATACACATGCACCAAGTGGGCTGGAGTGACATTAGAGCCCCTATCTATCTAGTCTTATATACTATAGAGCACAATACTTATTGCATGCACCATGGCTTACATCTGATGCTGCTCTGTTAGCTGGTAGTCTTAAGGTGGATGACATCATCAGGCCATGTAGAAGAGGGCAGTTTGGAAGCCAGCACCAAGTTACAGGCCCAAAAAGTGAATAACTATTGCAGGTGGATAGCCCGTGAAGGCATGTCCATTGCTTTGCAGGGGAATATGCACACACACACACACACACACACACACACACACACACACACACACACACACACACACACACACACACACACACACACACACACACACACACACACACACACACACACACACACACACACACACACACACACACACACACACACCAAGTGAGCTGCAGTGAGATTAGAAACCCCTACCTATCTAGTGTTATACACTACAGATCACAATAGTTATTGCCTGCGCCACAGATTAAGTCTGTTATATATGTGATTGCAGGCACAGTACTTGCACATTACACAAACTAGGCTTGTGTTGAATAGCATCTGTGGCCTACACAATGATATTGTTTTGTACTGTTATCTGCATCTAGTATCATAGCAGTGAGATAACTGTTTTTATTCTAGCTATGTGTGACAGTTACCAGTATGGCCATATGTGGTTGCTTTCAGTTACCTAGGTGAACCTGTGGGCAGGGACAATGTGCCCTGTTCATATGTGCATTGACAACATTATACATTACACTACCTGCTCACCTGTGTCTATCTATGTGGTGACATCCAGCAGACATAGGGGTCTATAGGTAAGTGGATTATGTACTGCTGTGTAGATGTTTTGCATATTGCTGGCCCTCACCTCAGGGGTCAGGGGAAGTAAATTTGCTCACTGGCATGTGGCAGTATGGCATCCAGGAGTTGGTGGAGTTCCCTGGATGCTGATGCTTGTGAGACCCCCATCATGTCCCCAGTTGGTCTTTGCAAGGTACCTGTGGCTATCATTCTAAGGGCTACACATAGCTTTGTTTCAACTGGGATGGGTTTCCCTCTGTTCGCTCTGAGTTGAGGGTAGCAGAGCTCAGTGAGTTCTTGTAGCATGTCCCTGTAGTGCTCTACAATCTCCAGCTCATGTAGCTCCTGGAAGTTTACCCTGGGCCTGAACACTCTTCTTCTTCTCTCCCTAGGCCTATTGTGAACAGCAGCAGCATTGACTTCAGCATCTAGCACCTAGATTCCCAGGGAGTGACTCCTTACTCCTACTCACATACATATATTAAAATAGCTGATGCCAGGCAACCCACACAGCCTGTACCTATCCATGTATTGGTTGTGTACTGCTTGCATCACACAAAGTCAGCCCCGATCTACAGGTCTCTCAACTGCTACATTCACAAGGTAAGTTTCTAAACTACACACCATTTGTAAGGATTGCTATAATATAGCATATGTATGGATCTGCTGCTGCTAGGCAAAGAAATATAGTGGGATAATTGGACAGATGTAACATCCACATGGGACTACAGATACCCAGTCGATTAGTATGCATTCCTTAATAGTCACTAGCCCTCATAGTTGGAATATTTACTACATCATTCAAGGGAGATGTTAAACAGTGGGCTCACATTATATTTGGACTACTGTATATCCTAGCAGATCATGTGTCATTGTTCCTCCACCACAAACACAACAGTGTACCCATACAACTGCTTTAACAGAAAATCACCTAGAGTATATCAGTGGGCCAACCAATCTAAGGGCTGTAACATAGATATTGCTCACACCACTTTATGTCTCTCCTCATGCAGGATAACAATGTACATATTTGTGCTGATGATTGTGTGATGAATGATTCCTCTCTGTTGGTGACCTGAGTGGCTCAGTGAACTAGGGGAGCTAGCATGGGTGATGATGTTGATGGCTCTAACCTGGAATTACTCACATATTTTTCATGTGAGGTAGTACTACGTTGGTATTTCACAGACTGTCATACTTCTTACTGCAAGAAATTTGGACAAAGCCATTAAGATTGGGGGTCAAAGACCCAAACATAGGGTCATATTTCAAATATTGTCCTCATAAACCTAGAAAGTCACTGGAAGTAAAGGTATTGCATTATTACATATGTTCTGAAGACTATAACGTCTGAAACACAAATGTTTGTCTGTAAGTAGTATACTGCATTGATGTCAATATTTCACCAGAAGACCCCAAATGTATAAGGAACAGAGCAAATATATGAGGCAAAACTCTGCACAATCTGTGGAAATCAGGACAGTTGAGAGGCATGCAGACTGTCAGTCTGTTAGTGGAGGAACATTACCAACCGCAGTCACAGATTAAGTACAGCACACAGCTGGGGAATGCTGTGGACAGCCTGAGTGAAGTGCAGTACTGTAGAAACAGGGGCAGATGTTAATGTCTGTAACATACAAAATCCCAGACTGGAGTACAGGTAGGTGTGGACTGGAGTCACCTTATTAGTACTGACAATCCCACTAGGCATGCCCATACACTTAGTTAAAATGAGTGCAATCATGTTGCCCCTTCATCAAAATGACCTGTTATGCATAAATGTCTATACAGACAAATGTACGTATACATATCCGTCTGTCACTATCTCTCTCTCTCTCACATGCATATTATAGCTATTACTATGTAGTGACAAATAGATATATACTGATATATATATATATATATATATATATATATATATAGATATTAAAATGATACATACGCCCCCCACATATCTACGTAACACATATACATATTATACACACATGCAGCTACAGCTATATATACATCCCTGTTAGATACAGAAATATGTGTGTGGATGTCTGTATTGTCTGACATATCTTAATAACTGTGAGTAAGTCTCAGCTATCACACAGCCATACTGTTGCTTAAAGGATTCAAGCAAAGGGTGCAACAGTACAAATTCCACTTACTCACAGACCCCTGTGCCTGTTGGATGTCATCAAGTAGACAGGCACAAGTGTGCATATGCTGTAATGTATAATGTTGTCAACACATGTATGGAAAGGGCAACTTGCCCCTGCTCACAGGTATGCCTATATAACTGCAAGCAACCACATATGGCCATACTGGTTACTGTACACAAACAGCTAGGATAATTACAGTTATCCCACTACTAGGATACTAGATGCAGATAACAGTATGAAGCAATATCACACTGCAGGCCACAGATACTGGTCAACACAGGCCTAGTTTGTGTAATGCACAAGTGCTCTGCCTGCAATCACACAAACAACAGACTTAACTTGTGATGCTTGTGATAAGTACCATGATCTTTACTGTATAAGACTAGATAGGTAGGGGTTCAAATCTCACTTCAGCTTCTTGGTGCATGACTGTGTCAGATTGTGTGTATCTCCCTGCACATGAACAGACATGCCCTTATGGGCTATCCACCTGCAATGGTTATACAATTATTAGCCCTGCAACTTGCTGCTAGCTTCCACACTGCCCTCTTCTACAAGACCTGATGATGTCAGCCACCTTAAGACTACCAGCTGACAATGTAATATCAGATGTAAGCCATGGTGTATGTGATAAGTACTGGGATCTATAGTGTGTAAGACTAGATAGATAGGGGTTCTTATCTCACTCTAGACCACTTCATGCATGACTGTGTCAAAATGTGTGTGTATTTCCCTGCAAATTAATGCACATGCCCTCATCGGCTGTCCACCTACAATGGTTATACACTTTGTGGCCCTGTAACTTGTTGCTAACTTCCATGCTGTCCACTTCTACATGGCCTGATGATGTCAGTCACCTTAAGACTACCAGCTGAGAGTGTAATATGAGATATAAGCCATGGCCCATGCGATAAGTACCATGATCTATAGTGTATAAGACTAAAAAGATAGTGGTTCTAATCTCACTCCAGCCCACTTATGGCATAGCCTAGACTTAAGGATTTTGCAGTGTTTTATTTGTAGCAGGTGATGTGGCCCCCGAATGGACTGACCACAAGGCCTACATATGCCATCAAGCATATGTCCTAAAATGATAGCACTAACAGACATGAGGTGTGTTGAATGCACCATTGTTGTGTGATCTGTAGTATGTACCATTACATAGGCAAGTGTGCACACCTACAGTCAACCTGCACTGCATGTGGTCCTTGGAGTGTCCTGTACAAACTGATTGGAAGTGGTGCTAGCCTCAATGTAGCAATGTGTTTGTATGAGCTGTTAAAGCATTTTACAACATGTTATGGAACCATGGGACATATCAATTGAACACAGAGAGCACTGCAGCCTTCAACTGTCACTGGTCAGAAAGATGTTGATGCATTCACTGTTGTACAACCAATACCGACAGCTTTGGGACATACATCCCAGAGTGGCATTGGTATATGAATGTAGCAGCCATCACAGCTATCATTGTGTGCAGTGGCACCCTTGCCATGTCACTACACAGTCATATCATACAACTGTAACAGCCACAGAGGTACCAAGGTACACCAATACACATTGTAGAGAACATGTCCTATGGAGTACATGTCAGGACCATACATGTGTAATCTGTCTCCGAAATGCTTTGGAGGGGATGTGTATGGTTCCTTACAGGGAGGTGTCAGTTCCCACTGTGTACCTCCTGTGTATCCATGACAGGACTAACACATGTGTCACATGTGCTACACACCAACAACATCAGTGTGGTATGCATAGCACATGCTTGTGAGACAGGTATACACCCTACATGAAACAGGCCCCGATGCATGTCACACACAAATCCACTGTGACACACATCATGTGCAGGTTACACATTGGGATGCAGAACACAACAATCATAACTGTTGCTGGGTAACTGCTCTTATTGGACACAGGATATATGTAGATGTGTCATCTCCATCAGAACCCTGGTGGCACTTCTGAAGGGTAGTAGACCTTCTCACAGAATACGGATGGATGACTATGCTGAATGCCAACACTATCCTTGTTAGCTTATTATACACATATGAACCTATGGAGCCATGCAGTTATAGTGCTGTACTTTGCTGATGACTTATGTCCGCTATGCTGACATGCCATCCTGTGCTGTTTCATTTCTGATGTGTATCCATAGGCTATCCCTACAGACTCCAGTATCAGCAACGTAAACAGGCCTGTGACATACCTGTCATTGTGTAACTATACAGCCAATTCAACAACATTTATTTATTTATTTTATTTATTTGCAGTTGGTTTACCAGGATAGTCCATTGGGCCTAGAATAACCCATTTTCAATGGAGTCCTGGGGAGAAAACCTCCAAAAACAAAACAATAATTACAAACAAAATTACAATCAAAGCTTTTGTTACAGTATATACAAAAGCACTAGTAGAAACATTGCATTTAAACATACAGTTTCTAAAGCAAAAATGGCAATAAATGTTTTGGTTATACTAATTATAGATAAAATATTTCATTTAACAGAGACAATTTCTGCAATAAAAATTGTCATCATTGTAAATCTAGAGTAGTTGTTTACACATGGATTAATTCCTGCCAAAACCATGTATGGTTAGTATGTTGATGTTCATGGATGCACTGCAACAAATTTCATATGACTGATAAATGAGTACACAGAGTAGGTAGAAGTAGGACGGGAGATGAGCAGTTGGGATTCAGATCAGGATGTACCACAACTTACCCAATGTTTGTAGTGAGACAGATAGTTGAGAAGAATCTAGAGATGAGAAGAGTCCAAGTGACTGTTCTTACATTTGAAGAAATCATATGACAAGGTCCCAAGGAGATGATTTTCTCATCACTAACATATAACATAAGGACCACATATGGTGCACAAATGTATGTGGTGTACACATAAAAATGCAAGCATACAGTACTTCTCGTTAACCACTACAAGTGGCATGGTAAATCAACACTGCATTACACATGATCGAAAGCTAATAATAGTGAACAACCACAACTTTGAAAACACTGGAACTCGAAGTTGCAATTGTGAGGGGCTGCACTCCCACCCCCCTGCTAAATATATATATATATATACCAACTCCTTAATCACACTACAGTGAGGAAAGGGAAAATACCCCTATCTACACTGTAGTGCGATCCCACAATAACAACTTTGTGTTCCAGTGTTTTAAAGTTGTGGTCATTCACTATTAGGTGGTGGACGGACAGCAGGCCTCCTACAAGCACCCCTGTCAATCCGCCTGTGTGGGACCTTGCCAGCTCTCTGGCTATAGCCAATGTCTACACTCACTGGAGTCATAGTTGACACACTTTTCTGTTCAATGTCTCCACTGTCTGACTATCGACTTATCTGTGGCCTCCAGGGATGAAGTATGTGTGGGCATGCAGAATGTGTGCAATGACAATGAAGGCAGAAGAGTAATGCCTACCTCTGGGAAAGATTCAGCCCCACAACACCCCCAACTGTGCTACACTGTACCCACCATCATCATCAGTGTCCGGGGAGACACTGACATCAGATTGTGTAGGGGACAGACTCCAATCCCCATGGTCACCTGCAATAAGAATGAAAAAAACACAGTACATTAATACCTGCACTATTGCGTAAAAAAATCATCCAAAACTCTTAACAATGAAGACCCGAAACTGCATTAGCAGTCAGACAACTTCCTTCTCCACCTTCATCCACAAAGCACTACATTGGAACACACAACTCAGGACCTTTACAACCATCACTTGAAGTAAATCAAGTCAAACTTGACCAGTAATATTTACCATTTACTTACTCAGTATGACACTATAATTGAAAAAAACAACACATAAAACCCAGTACAAGTCTCTTCATAATTATCTGGAAATACACATCTCGGTGCCTAATGTATTTGCCTTCAGTATTTTAAAAGGCATTTTAGATTTCTTGCTTCATTTAAGTGCATCTGTTTCTTGAACTATACTCCTGTGACTACCCCCTCTCGAAACCTTCCAGACTGGCATTTAAAGACATCCTACACTGTCTACACACATAATTACAGGTACATAGGGCATTATTCTGACCCTTAACCACACTAGACTATAATTGTTCCATAACAAAACAAGTGTACTACTTACCAGGGGCAGGGCCATGGCCTTGGGGAATACCTGACAGACCTGTGAAAACTTGAGGGTGGGATAATGTCAGCATCACTGCTTGTTGCAGGGCAACAAGTTAATATTTCCATATATCTCCATTTACAGTAGCTACCCTGTTACTTGTATTGGTCCCAATCTGCATATGAGTGTATACCTGCAGTTACAACCTCCAAAAAACAAAGATCTGACTCCCCACATAAATGTATCTACAGACTGACACACTGACTGCTACAGTATTACAGTGCTGATCACAGTAAGCTTACCTGCATGCCTCTCAGCTGTGGAAACCACCTCTATGATGTACAGTGTGATGGATGCCTGGGAGCTGTCCCGTGTTCCTAGGTATGCCAGGAATTCCTCAGTGCCCGAGAGTTGTTGTTCCACTGCAGGTTCTCTACCAGTGATAGCATGATCACTGGTTATATCCATTGCCAGTCGACATGCAGCATTAATCATATCGGCTGCCCAGTGTCAAACCTGCTCAAATGTCCTGCCCTGCTGGCCTGTGGCATTAACATCACATACAAGGTCTGACCACAATGCAGCCTTCTATTCCCTACTATGTCTCCCCCTAGATAACAGAATGCCATGATGCTGCCTTAGTTCTTGCAGTATTATCTCATTCCCTGCATCTGAGAAGGGTGGGTGTCATCTGTGGTGCATTATTCCTGAAAGATAACACAAGAGGAACACACTACAGAAGCAGATATGTAGACATCCACTATGTACAGATAAAGCAAGGGTAAAATGGCTTGGCACTATCCACTGTTTGCTCACACATGGCATAGGCCACACCATGACAACATACTACATGTATTGATACAACTGAGATAGGACCATTATCATGGAATTATCTGTGTGCCATGACACATTCTGCTGTATGGTCATACACCTAACACTCCATTTCACTGTGGTGTGTCCCCTAAGGCCAACCACACGATATGTCATAGAAGCAGTGACAGACAACTAACAGTGTGCTATAACAACCACTAGACAGGGGTCCAGGGAAGTAAATATTGGGAGAAGAAATATCCAGGGAATTGTTATGGCTAGGCTTGTATAGGCCCTAGGGCCAATAGCCTAGTACAAAGCTATGAACCTATGAACTATATAGGGACAGTCCAACAACACCAGTTTGCCACAATGACAAAAGACAACTCCACCCTGATGTATGGTATGTCCCCTGTAGATGTAAGTCAGGAGAGTATCACTGACATGTCATTACCAAAGGTCTATGACTGGCTGACTGCTGTAATCCCTAGTTTCCATACCTTTATCCTCCCACCTGAATCCTGTTATACCTGCTAGAGTGCAGTACTCTTCTGTTGAAGTGTGTGTCTGGTAAACGTTCAGAAAAGCCTGCTCTGTGTGAGTAAGGTCTCACACAGAATAGTTCTCATAACCAGCTGCCTGCCTTTTAAACATGCTCCCCATCAGCAGATGATTGCCTCTAAGCCAATCTGTCATTCTGAAATGCTAATTGCAGCCAAAGCAGCTGAATTGCATTATCATTAGTCAATGACATGCAAGCACTGTGCAATATATAAGGCCTTCATTTAGACCTGGGACCCTTTCTTAGCTGTTGAGATGGACACTACTGGGGTGAGGAGACTACATTGTCACAGTGGAAAGGCCTCTAGCAGAAACCTTTACATAGAGCTGTGTGTACCACAGGCTGTAGCTGCTACTGTGGGTAGTATACATACGTAGAGAGTGTGGACACTTTGGAGGACAACAAGCTGTAGGTGTATCTGTGTCAGCTGTGTCAACCCTGTTGTAGAGACAGTGCCTGGGTGAGGGTACCCCTTACACTCCAATAAGGGAATGTGCTTAAGGTATGGATATTAGGCAACTGTGTCAATAACAGAGTATTAGATGACAAAATGTACTGCTATACAGATATGTGAAGTGTGTTCCTACCTGCAGGCCTCTGACTTTATGCCCTGAAAAGTGGCTATTTAATTTGCAATGCTTTCTGTGGATAAAGAGTGTATTAGTGGTCCATTAATTGCTGTCTTCACAATAATGTAATTAAAATGCAGCACAACACTGGATTTAAACACAGGACAGTCTGTGGTAAAATGCACTATATACAAGTCATTTAACAGACTGAGCTACTTAGTCACTGTTACAGCAGGTGTACTTGCAAGATATATGTGCACACATACAAGCTGTGACAATTGCCTACATCCATCAGTATGTGCATGGCTTTATATGGGATGTAGTTCTGCACTAGAGTCCCAGTTGAACATGTATTTTGCCATGAATGCCTTAGAAGGTGACTTTCTACATGTTGCTGATTAAAAGACACATTTACCTCCTATCATAGGCCTCTGGTATATCTGTTATCATGTGTTTGCCTGTCTAGTAGTGCACTATTATACCAGAATCCAAGGTAAATGCTCATTTTTTCCATTACTGTTTATTCCAGTTTGCCTGGTTATGTGCAGCCTGCAGCTCTGCTGAAACACACCATAACGACTGCAATTGGTCATTACTATATTTTGTTTAAACCCCCTGTTTTAATTAAGAGTTACATGACATGGTGGGTTAATGCAGTGTGCTGCAGGGGTGATGGGCTTGGGTTCAAAACATGGCAGAGGTGTTGATTTTGTACATGTGACTTACAATGTTAAACACACATATACTCATTATAGTTCTATTTAGCTGAGCTAAGTGAAGCTGCATGACATGGCACGTCATGCAGCTCCGCACTAAAAAATATAAAGAAAAGAAAAAGGAGGAGATAGGATAGTGATGAAATGGGGGCAAGCATTGGGGAAAAATATATTGAAAGGCAGGGAGGGATGTGCAGGAAGGGTGTAGGAAAGAACCATAGTTATCCATTTCTTGTAAAGCAACAACTGTGCACTTTGACAGATTTGTACATGAATTTGGATCCTCAAATCCAAGAAAGAGGGGGTGAGGACAACATAACTGTGTTATTAAGCCAATTGGGCTGAATTACTTGTGTTCAATGGACAGGTGTAAAAAATGGAGAGCTATGTATGGGACAATTTTTTTTGGTGGGGACAGGTGCCCATTTTTTTTTAAGGTAAAAGTGGAATGTTGGGGAAGGGACATAGGTATGTGGGGGTAAGATGGATAGGTGAGGAAGCATGTGCAAACAGAAAAGACAGACAAGACAGCAGATGGGGTAATGTGTGACACATGATGGGGTGAACACCTGTGTCAGCACAGGTGCTTGGATTCTCAGTCCCATGTGCCTCAAATGGCAGCAGCATGACTCATGTCCCCACCCATGGGACCGTCAACAGTGCTGTTTCACTGTCCTGAGGGTGGCTGTGCTGGAGGCTGGGCACCAGGGTGATGCCGCCTCAAAAGGTCAGCCAGCATGTCCTCAATCTGGTGCAGGCATTGGTCATAGCCACAGTGGACCATCCCCTCTGTTAATGCTCCCAGAGGGGGATGAGGGGGACTGGGCCCCATCCCCTGGGGTGGTACTACCTGATGCCTCAAGTAGTGCAGGAGTAGAAGAGGGAGCACCACCGGTCTGCCATCCAGATGTGCTGGGACCTAGTGCCACAGCCAGTGGAGGCAAGGTAGGGGGATCAACCAGAATCTGCGTACCTTGACATTGTGTGGTACATGAGGTAAAGCAATACGTTATGGTTAGTAACAACCAAACCATTGTTAGTACTAACAGAATGGACCATTATATTTATTAATCCAAATACATATTAATGCATATTATGTGCAACACAACATAATGTAACATAACAGTATGGTAACAACATGCCAATGTGAAGTAAACCATGCAGCCAACAAAACAGTTAGTTTAACAAATTATGTTAATATTGAATTGTAATAAAAGATAACAATAATCAACCACATTTTCCAAAATATAAACAAAATATGTTAATATTAAATCATAATAAAACATAACAGTAATCAATCACATTTTCCAATATATAGTTAGTTTAACAAAATATGTTAATATTAAATCATCATAATATATTACAATAATGAATAAATTAAGATAAGGGGTGGGGAGGGAGAGAAAAAAACATTCCATTAGTGAGATTGCAGATGATATCCCTGATAACACTGGTCATACATGCTTCTACTGGTGTATACTGGCAGTTGTGAATACAGTAACTACAATTCCCCTATAGCTGTTGTAGCATGCACATACCTCTCAAGCTGAGAGGTCTGCTAAGCTATGGAGAGGATCATAATGGAGCTCATAAACAAAGATATAGGGGACTTGCAGACATTGGACCCGACCCAGTTTGGCTTTGTCAAGGGAAGATCATGCCTTTTGAACTTGGTCGACTTCTTCGAAACAGTCACCAAGGCCATTGATGAGGGAAAGGCAGTCCATACAGCCTACCTTGACCTTGCAAAGGCTTTCAACACAACACCCCACTCGGGTATTGTAGAAAAACTTACCAGCTTAAATGTAAACCCATATGTCACAAGATGGGTTGCAAACTGGCTTAAGGACAGAACCCACAGGGTTAGAGTTGCTGGCGCTGTGTCAGACTCCAAGTCTGTCACAAGTGGTGTCCCACAGGGCTCAGTCCTTGGCCCCCTATTGTTTGGCATCTACTTCTCAGAAGTACAGGCCAACATGGGAGGACTTTGGCTGACAAAGTTTGCAGACGACTGCAAACTGGGCGCCATAGTGGAAAGTGCATCGGACACGGATATCCTTCAGAAGGGACTCATGGAAACAGATAGCTGGTGCCAGAGCCATGGCCTGAAGTTAAACGCCAAAAAATGTATAGTCATACCCTTCGGGAAAAACAAGGTAACCCCAAGCTACCATATAGGTGGCAATCCACTAAGCACAGAAGAGGTTATCAGGGACCTGGGGACCCAGGTTGACAGTGGCCTTTCTTTTGACACTCACATTGCTAAAGTGGTTAGAAAGACCTTCTACATTGCCCACCTGATTATGAAGGGATTCACATCCAGATCTAGTGAGGTCATTGTTCCCTGTACTCTTCACTTATCAGACCAATGATCGAGTACAATGCCCCATTCGGGATGTATCTCACCCGACATCTGCAGCAATTGGAGAGACCCCAAAGTTCCTCACCAAAAGGATAAAGGGACTCCAAAATCTGTCATATGCTGCCAGATTGAAGAAACTCCAGCTCTATTCAGTCGCATACCGTCTGCTCAGAGGTGACATGTGCCTGACATACAAGGCCATGTCCAACCCAGAATTAATGGACATGCTCCACCTCAAAAATCCAAATCCACCAAAACCACTAGAGCAAGCGACTTAAACCTTAGCATGGATATAAATAGGATGTGCTGGAGGGATAGATTTATCACTCAGAGACTCCCTATGCTGTGGAATAAAATCCTGGTCCATGTGAGGCAGAGCACCTCGCTGACTCTGTTCAAGAGAAATCTAGACCTGTGGATGGGAGATCGTAGGTTTACCCCGGGAATCATCTCTGTGTCACTGCTGGACAGAGGCACAACAAACTAATGGGCACAGTATTTTTTCATATAAGGGGTGGCGTAAGCCACAAAAATTTGGGCTAGGCTTATAAATGCCTTAGGGCAGATAGCCTAGTATAAACCTATGAACCTATGAACCTATGATAGCATAAGACAATAAGGGGCAAGCAGTAACAAATGCAGTACAGAACTACTCAGAAAAGTTTTGCATAAAGGGACTTATATAACTACCAGGGTGTTCTGTAAATGGATTTGGTAATACATTGCATTCCAGGTAATAATTTACCTGGTAAACATGTGACAGGCATATTACTAAGTTCTAATTACATTACAAAAAATCATGACACTTGAGAGGCATGTTTGTGTACAGTAATTAAACTAGACAGCCATCATGGTTTAGTTGGCAGAGATGGGAGTAGAACCTATTAGCTGTGACTGCAGGGGACATCTGCAAATGCTTTAATAATTGACTGCAGCAGCATAGTATGGACAAGCAAAAAATACAACCATACTGGGATTACACAGTTTTATTTCTGAATCAACAAGCACGCATTCTTGCTTTTGAGTGTAACATTTTGTGAGAGCTAAACACAATATCTGCACATACTATGGGTTAACTCACCCATCACATTTTTGTGTCCTTGGGGAGGGAGAGAAATTGTGAGCATTATGTGACTGATACTGTGTATGGCAAAATGTACAGCGTACAAGACGTTTAACAGACTGAGCTACTGAGGTACTGCTGACTACAGGGTGACTAATACTTGCCGAGAGACCACCTGGAAACATACTATGAATTTTGCAATACAAGTTACAAAACTTTCATCTAGAATTCTAGTACTGTTACAGTGTTTTACTAGATTACAGTGCCAATAGATCACATATGCATGGTATACCGCCATACTGCATATATTACTGCAGTTTTATTTCACTTTCAACAATATAGGTGAAGACATATTACTGTTATTGGATTTTTGTATCTGTGAAGTCCACACACAATATCTGTCCATGGAGTGGGCTACCTCACCCATATACCTTTATTACACGATGTCTGTGGAAGACAGAGCATTATGTGACCAGCACTGGCTTAGAGAAAGCCTTGAACAGTACTATGTTAAACAATACAGTTTACGGCCATTTGATTTGCATCCTATAGCTATTACAGTGTTATACTTGACTGCAGCAACCTTACTTTACAAAGTCAATGCATACAGCTCTACTGCAATGGTTATGACAAGACAATTCTGATTTACACCATTTTCCTTGCTGTTATTGGTATTGTTTCTTGTTTTTTTTTAACTATAGTTGATATTATTCATTTATTGCACTACAGCTCTAATTCCAACTTTATTGCACTACAGACTTTATTGTACATACTTAATTGCAGTTAATGCTCTACTCTTTCTTTGGTATTGCACTACAGCTGGCATAATTCATCCATACTTACTATGCTCACAGTCCAACCTGGCCAGGCACCCGGCATGAGACTTGACATTGCAAGCCCTATCAGTAGCAGTTGTTGGGAGAGAAGCACACCATTATGCATTCCAGGTTTGCAGACATTTAGATTACATATTGGTAAAACAGAGGCAAAAGTACTTACATACTTGTGAGACATCCCCTGCCCTCGCTTCTTGGACCCAGGTGTCAAAAGTTCCTCCTCTTTCACTTTTTCAGGTCATCATGGTGGTGATGACACTGCTCACCTATGCAGGGGATACCAGTAACACAGGTGAGTTCTCTGGCCAGCTGGTCCCAAGCCTCCACCTTACACTCAGATCCCTGGAAACCACCCAGCAGCCTATCATCATGGTTTATCACAAGAAGCCCATCTATGACCCTGGACTCCTGAATGCCCCACCACTGAACCTGAAAGCGCACACCTTCTCCAACACCACTGGCCATATCAACAGATGATAGAACTCCAATGGATTCTGGAGAATTCCCGCCTAGTGCACTTTATATAAGCTGCTTTCCTCCTCTTACACATTAATGTGCAACATTTAAAAAAGTGCTGCATTGCTTAGTAATGCAAAAACCAGCCAAGCAGAACTGAGCAGCTTGCAAACAGACACAATCATAGTTTTAGTGATGCTGAGCAACGTGCAAACATTGGCAGCCATTAACATGTTTATGCTGTGATTAGTAGCTGTGAGGACAGTTGCACAGAGCACAGTGGTGCCATATTTTAAAATCTTGTCCATAACATGTGCAACAAAATGCAGACAACTTATAACTTCCATGTATTTGAACCCTGGATGTACTACACATACAGCTGTATCTCTACCCATTAAGCTACATGGATATTAAGAAATCCAGTATGCCTTCACATATACGACTGAGCTACCTGTTAGCAGTGCAGAGCACTGTGCCATGTCACACAAACACACTTACACACACAAATAAATAATTGATTACATCCAGTTGCTATATTTAAATGTCTGGAAGGTTCCTGCCATGTATATATGAGCTCTGCTCTACTTAGTTGTACTGCACGCCACACTGTGCAAATGCCAAATTAAAAAAAAAAAAGCGCATAAAATGTGATTATGCTTATTAATTACATCCAGTTTCTATATTTAGATGTCTGGCTTGTGCCAGTTGTCTACATGTGAGCACAGCTTGGCATTGCTATGCTCCGCACCATGCAAACATGCATTAAAAAAAAACAAAAACCAGATAACATTGATTTAATATCTGTGTTCCCCAGCTCACCCTCATGGCGTGCTGCCGAGAGGGGACCATGGTCGTGTACATGGATACATTCCATGTAGGCTCTATACAGTACCTACATGGAATTTATTAAATCCTGGGGATTGATTCTAAATATGATATATTATAAAAGTATGTAGTCCAGAGGTTAATATATTAGTACTTAAGATAATATCAAATATTGAAATATTGAAATAAGTATAAGTATATGCAAGTAGATAAGGGCATTAAAAAAACACAATTATCTTAGTACTTTGTGCATCCAGATTTCCCTTTTTGAAGGTAAAAAGAATTTAAGAGGAATATAAGGAATACTTCTTATGGAGAAATAAGTATTAAACAACTTAGCAAATATAGTAATATTAAGAATGGTTAAATAGTCACTTTTCTTTCATCTTCTTTTTCTTCATTAGTTTTCTATTCATTTCTTTCAGCCATTCATTTCAGGGAACTGCTGTTCCAGTCCATGGCTTCTGTTGGTTCAATTATATTTCTTGTTTTCAGAAAAGGCAATGCAGTATCTATTCTAGTCTCATCTGGAAGAAATACTTTAAGTCTAACAGGGCAAAGCAAGTGAACCTTTACCTGATTTTTTTTCAGTTCTTTAATTAAACGCAAAAACATCTCCTTTTAGGTATCACTGTGGAGGAATAGTTGTTGTCAAACCTTATTATTTTCCCTTCTAGTTTGAAAGGAGATTTTGACCAAGCTGTCTTAAGTATCAATTCTTTGTCCTGCGAAGAACAAAACTTAACAATAGTAGATCTCGGTGTTGGGTTATTTTCAGAAGGAGTAACTGCCAAAGATCTGTGTGCTGTCTCAGTGCCATAGATCATTGCTTCAGGTAAATCAAGAATGTTAAGAAGCCAGAATGTTAAAAAGTTTGTCATGTTACTCCCATCTCTTTTCTCAGGCAACCTAAAAATGCAGATATTGTTTATCCAAGATCTGTCCAATAAGTCATATATTTTGTTCAATAATAAGGTATTTTCTTTTAATAGGAATTCAGTCTTGTTTTCTTCTTCAGACAGTCTTCCTTCTTCATCATTTAATACTTTTTCTATTCTTGATATCTGTACTTTATGTTGGTTAAGAGACTCTTGAATTAGTTCCATTTGCTTCGTACATCTCTCTTTAAAATTGTTCAATTTATTGTCCATTTTATTCATTTTCAGAGATAGTTCCTGGATATTAGTCAAAACCATTTGGAACTCATTTTTCAGAGATGTGTCTTGAGACCTTATCTTTGTATGGCTCATCTTGTAAGTGTGGAAGTTTTCCAGATAATAGTTTGACAGGAAAATATAGGAATAAATGGATCATTTTTGATGTTATTGAACAGTATAGTTTAAGTTATTAGTTTTTAAGCAAAATGTGAAGTGTGATAGCTTAAAAATATAATTACCTGTGAGAAATAGGATGCAAATAGCAGAGCTGGTGAAATCTACTCCTAACTCCTCAGCATCCTGGCCATGCCCATTGCTCACTGTTTTATATATTCTATCTAAACATATTAGTAAAATTGATGTCTTCTGCAATTGTATACTTCTTTTTATATAGTTGTGTCAGCATTTCTCAAATAATTCAATGAAAACCCCATGTTTTACACCTGTCATACAATAAATAAACAAATAAATAAATAAATAGCTCTATTATGATCAACTACCTAAACATAAGCTTGTTAACTGTAAACTAACTGCTTACTATTCTGCATATTAAAGGTTCTTAAGTCAGGAACACCTCTACTTAGATTGTCCATTAATATCTGGAAATGAGTTGAAGTTACCCTTTTGTATTATGCTATAAAGGTTAGTTCAAGGGATGAATTGCAAAAATGACAAAATAATGCAGAAGATCAGGAAGGTAAGGTTAATATTTTCCTGGGAGTCAACAAGTTCCATGACAGCTGTCAGCATGGCTTCATGACATGAAGGTCAGATGAGATTAGTCTGATAGAAATATATGGCTCCATTATCAAGGACATGGAATAAAGCATCAGAAAGTTTATTATATACACAGACTTGTAGTAGCTCCTTGACTCAGTGCCCCAATGTAAACAGAAAAAAATGAGCACAGGGATGAGCTATAATTAAAATAGCAAAAAAGTATCTGAAATTAAGTAAAATTTGTTAACAGACATAATATTTAGCGAAGCAGGATCAATATTGTGATGAAAGAAAATATATGTGACTTCTATAAGTATGAAATTAAAAGGGGTAGGGTCAGAAAGATAAGAGGAGAGTGGAAGGCTGCTAGCAGTTCAGCTGGAATGTGGTCATGATCAGTGTGGCTGGGAGCAGCTGGGCAGCTTCCTTACTGGCCATATGCTGATGCCATCATGCATTGCTTTTCTGAAAAGGCACACTCTCAGACAAACCTAAGATGGCATTCAACCATGGGAGATGTGAAACTAGGAAATGACATGCAGAAAAGGGAAAGTGCACACAATACAAGCTACTATTGTAATGTACCGAGAAAATGTTTCTATATCTATGTGTAAATGTAATGCTGCCCACAACTGATACAGAGCACATCATGCTAAAATCCTGGTACCAGGACAGTGATGATGAATGTGACATAGTCCTGGAATACTTTCCCACATCAGACCTCTTCAAATCCTTAGGAGTACACTCCTTTCACTTGTTGAAGAGTATGGAAGAAGATGAGGTACCCTTGGACTGCAGTCTAATGGACTAGTTTGGGAAATAAGTCTCCAATGGAGGGTTCACCTACAGTTGTAGTTTGTGTGAAAGTTTGATGGTCAAATGAATGACATCCATAAAGTTATCTTAAAATGTTGTGAAATGCTGATAATGTTAACAAGTGGCAGTCAAATAGATTTTTTTTTTCTTTTGTCACTGTGGCTTCAGCCAAGTGATAGGATTCATTAAAGAAAGATATAGTTAAACTCCCTAGGTGCAAAATCTTTGGAGTAGGGGAAAGGTTGACTTTTTTTAATAAGTAACAAGATCAACAAGCTAGAAAGTAGAGCACAGTGGAAACATTAGTTAAACATGATCAAAGACTTTAAGAATAGCCAAACAAAAATGCAAAGAAAGGAAAAAAAATATGTGAGAGATAAATGATTAATAACAATGAAGAAAAATGAATAGCAAAGTCAGTAAGAAGAAAAACAAAAATAAGTTAAACCACTGTAATATTTAATGGGCATTGGTCACATTCTGAAGCTTCTTTATTTTACAATTCATTTAATGCCTATTGTACTACTCATGTTAAAGTTGCAAGTGCTTTTGTAAAAAAATGTTATACTATGTTATTTGATTTTTTTAGTTTTACAGTTGACTTGGGTTTTCTCTAAAACCTCACACATAAAATGAAGTCAGTGCAGGTATTGTACAATGACTTACATATGACTGCAAAGGATCATGGATAATCAACAGTAACGTATCTTTTTAGAGGAGCCACTTTTTACTTACATTGTGGTTTCACTGCTACATAATCATATGCATTAATTTCCATTGTGAAGTGCTCAACTTACAAGAGCTAGTTTATGACTTATTTTTAAAGGAAGTAACTCCTGCTGATGCATTTAGTTGTTTGCCAGGTTCCAGAATCCACCATATCACCCATGCACTGAAGTCTCTCAACAACAGTTACTGGTATGACTCTGTCATAGTCCATGTTGGAGTGAATGACTTGAGACATACCTCCCTGGACAATATGAAGAGAGACATGATTGAGCTCACTGAATATGTGTCCCAGACAGGTATATTCCTAGCCTTGAGCAGCATTTTACTGCCACCCAGAATGATGCCTCAATACAAACAGAAAATTATTGACTTTAACAATTCGCTTAGTTTCTGATGTCATTCCAAGGGGATCCAGTACCTGACAGCCTGGGAAGACATGATCGTCAGACAATGATTCTTTGCCAGAGATGGCCTGCATCTGTCTCCCTTGGGCTTCAGGCTTCTGGCAAAGGCTCTTTTCTCCCTCATAGTGCCTTTTTTAGCAATGCCATGAGGTCAAAACTACCAGCATAAAATGTTTATCAAAATGTAAATTAAAGGTCATACTGCTAAACATTAGGAATCTAAATATGAAACTGCACTCACTGCAAGCATTCTTAACCATGAAAGATGCTGACATTTATGCAGTCATAGAAACCTGGTTCAAAGCTGAGGAGAACACCCCAGCCATACCAGGTCACTCATCCTATCATACATTCAGATCCCAAACTGTGGGCAGCAAAGCAAAAGGAGGAGGAGTTGTAATATATACATATACATATGTGTATATATATATATATATATATATCTATATATCTATATATATATATATATATATATATATATATATATATATATATATATATATATATATATATGTATATATATATGTATATATATATATATATATATATATATATATATATATATATATATATATTAAAAACATACACACATCCAGGCTAGTCAAACTGCATGATGCATAGGAGACACTCCAGGTGCAGTTATGCAGTTAACCATTGACAAGACCCCTGTTCAAATCATAGCTAGGTGTGGGCCCCCAACTTTGACTCAAGATGCCCACTCCACCAATCTAGACCTCCTCAAATCTATCAAGATTCAACCTTTTACTCTGATCCTTGCTGAATTTAATTATCCAACAATAGATTGGAATAACTACTCATGCCAAAACACAAATGCCCAGAGATTTCTTGATTTTATCAATGCAAATGTCTTGGATCAGATGTCTGACACCCCATTAAGAGGTGATAATATCTTGGACTTGGTTTTAGCCAACATGAGTAACCACTGCAGTATCCCTATAGTGTTATCCTCTCTGGTAAGATCAGACCACAAAGTGGTCATGTTCAAAGTCACCATTTCCCCCGACACCCCCTAGCTAAGGTCAAAAAAAACTTCTCCAAAGCTGATTACAAGCTCCTGAGGGAAAGTATAAACAGCTTCATAGCCCCCTCCTCCTTCATAGGAACTGGCACATATGTCCAAAACTACACCAAAGTACTATATGAGCATTTATACAGCTGCATGGAATCAGGAATACCAGACAGGACAAAACCATCCTCCTCAAGGAAGATTAAACCTGTCTGGTGGACATCTGCAATAAATAAACTCTATAATAAAAGGCTGTTGTCCAGGATCAAGAAGGAGCAGGTGCCTAATGGGAAGCAATCTGCCTGAACTAGCAAATAAGAGCAGTAGTGAAATCCTCCAAAGCAAACTTCGAGTCCAAACTAGCCACATCTTCTAAGGACAATCATAAGGCCTTCTTCACATATGTCCTCACTCTCAAACGAAGCACTCAGATTTGCTCAGAACTGGTGATCAAGGACACTAGATATGCAAATGATGTAGATATATCCAACCTGCTGGCAGACAGGTTTCATGAAAATGTCACCCCTCTGTTCCCCCATCAGTAAATCAGGACATCCTGAGCACCTGCCCCCCTCCCCTTATCTCTAGGGAACAAGTCACCACTGCCCTTTCAAAGGCAACAAATACAGCCTCCATGGGACTTGATAACATCCCAGGCTGCATCCTAAATGAACTCAGGCAGGAACTTGCAGCACCATTAGTCACCCTATTCAGTCAAGTGGATGATAGACACTGTCATCCCTTTGCACAAAGGTGGAGTGCCCACCGATTCAGGAAATTATAGTCCTATCAGCCAAACTAGTCTGATCTGCAAGGCCATGGAATGGATTATCATGGACCTCATTAACAAGGACACTGACAAACTCGAAACACTCTATCACATACAGTTTGGTTATATCAAGGGGAAGTCACGCCTGTTAAATTTGTTTGACTTCTTTGAGACAGTCAGTAAAGCCATGAATGAGGGAAAGTCGGTACACACCATCTATCTTGACCTGGCCAAAGCCTTCAATACTATTCCCCACTCGGGTATAATAGATAAACTCTCTCAACTAGACAACAATCTGTATGTTACCAGATGGGTGGCAAACTGGCTTATTGTTAGAGCCCACCTAGTAAAAATAGGGGAAGCCTCCTCCAGCAGTAGACCTGTAATGAGTGGTGTACCCCAAGGATTGGGCTTTGGGCCTGTGTTGTTTGGGATATGCTTTTCTTAGGTGCAAGCCAAAATCAGTGGGCTAGGGCTGACCAAGTTTGCAGATAACTTCAAGCTGGGCACTGTCATCAATTCCCCTAGTGATGTGGACATCCTTCAACAGGGTCTCACCCAAACAAATGACTGGGGCCAAAAACATGGTCTCAAACTGAATGCCAAAAAAATGCATCATCATCCACTTTGGGGGGAATGATGTCCCCACAAATTATCGCATTAATAACAAGGTCCTAAGCATACAATCAGTTGTGAGGGACTTGGGCACCAAGGTTGATAGCAAACTGACTTTTGACCACCATATTGCCTCCATTGTACAGAAAACTTTCCACATGGCCCACCTCATTGTTAAGGGTATCTCATCCAGGGACAAATGCAAAATTTACAACAGAACAGAATGAACCAGGGACAAGGAGGTCATAACATCCCTGTATTCTTCCCTTATAAGACTCATTATTGAGTTCAATTCCCCTTTCAGCATGTACCTCACAAAGCATATGCAGCAGCTGTAGAGACCACAGGGGTTCCTCACCAGGATAATCCAGGACCTCAAACATCTACCCTACACAGAGTGGCTAAAAGCCCTATCTCACTACTAAGTCTCATACCGACTCCTCAGAGGCGGCCTCTGTCTGGCATATAAAACAATCTCAGACCCTGCCTTGATGGGACTGCTGTATATCCGCAAGTCAAACTCAACTTGAGTAAACTACATGCGAGACCTCAACCTGTTCTGTGGCATCAATAGGACTTATTGGCGGGACAGATTTGTGCCTCAGAGACTCCCCCTTCTGTGGAATATACTCCCTCTCCATGTCAAGCAGAGTACTTCATTAAAACTTTGTAAGTGCAACCTGGATAACTTGATGGGGACCAGAAATTACACCCCTAGGATTCTACCTGTATCCCTGCTGGACAGGGGTATTGGATGCTGATTTGGCCGAACATGGGCTACATTTTTGGCCAAGCTTGTAAGGGCTTCAGGGCCAATAGCTTAGTAACTTCCTATGAACCTATGATTCTATAATTTTAGTCAGTGGCTTAAACAAAACATGTGGGAGATATGTATCTCAAAGATTACCCCTTCCTTGGAAGAGGCTTTCTATTCACATTAAGCAGAGCCCTTTCCTGGCCCTCTTCAAACACAATTTGGATCAATGGATGGGGAATCACAAATTCACACCTGGGGTACTGCCTATGTCCCTTATGGACAGGGGCAATCAATAAGATACACGAGGCATAAGTACAAATCCGTGCCATCCTCTTGTCCCTAGGGGTCATATATTGGTTCAAATTGGGTTACCTTGACTAGGCTTGTAAAATCTCTTAAGCTGTTAACCTAGTAATCTCCAATGAACTTATGAACCTATGAAATATAACAGCTTATACATTCATTTAGGTAGAGAGGCATTATGGGTTCAGACTTTTGTGATGTCATGGCAGCAGTTTTCAGCTCTGACAAAAATGAGTGCTTCCTTATCTACAAAATATCATCAAAAATGTATAATTTTGTATTGTATATGGTATGGAGGTTGTATCTAAGGTTTTGTTAGGTAAACTTCAACCCAGAACATGACCAATACACTTTAAGTGGACATGGTGCAAAGGCAGGAGAAATGGTTCAGGAGGAGCAGATGGTAGGTGTGACCTGTAGCAACCAGGCAAACATGATAAACTTATAACCCCTTCTTCCTGTTCAATAATGTGCATGCGTTTGCATGGGAAAGAAAGCTGTCAAGGGTTACAACATGCTCAAAAATCACAGCTTGAGAGTCATAGTCAGAGCTTATTATTTCCTTGATTAAACAGAAATAGTTTCTGTTTTTTTAATAAATTATTTTAGACTTGGCTAACACTTTTTACATAGTAGGGTTTTTTCTGTAGGTAAATGGAGTAGTGATGAGAACAATGCTTCTTTTCTCACCTTTTAGAAATGAGTACAGACGAGAGAAATAATTTTAAGCATACAATATGTGTTTGCCTTATTTTCTTTATTTTATTTATGACGAATATGCTTGTACTTCAGAACTCAGAATTTAATTGAGCACTTTACATTTATATAAGAAAAGGTCTGAGGTTTCTTCTATGCCCAGAATTAATAAAATGGACTAAGAGTTTTTGAATTCAAGGTGCATAAAGTGGAAAGAAATAAAGTTTAAAAAAAAATTCCCTTATTTTTTTTTAAGCGGAGAATGTAGTTGAACAATATCTGATGGCAATACCAAGTGGTTATTCTGTAAGGTCTGACAGAAGTATACTAAATTGGTTATTATTCAATGTTTAAAAAATATATTACAGAATGAAAGGAAATGAACACGAATGAATAGCTGAGACAAGAAATACAGTGGCCTGCAGGACTGGATGGACTGATAAAAAGAACTGCAAAAACAAAATAGAAATTGTTTAAATAAATGGGAATATATACATACGTGCACATCTCTCTCTCTCTCTCTCTCTATATATATATATATATATATATATATATATATATGTACCACAGTGCCTGGAAGAGCAAAGTCAACTCAATATTTAGGTAGATAGATAGATATGATGCTGAAGTAGTTAAAGAATTAATCTAAAACCACACACTCACACGCACATGCACACACACACACACACACACACACACACACACACACACACACACACACACACACACACACACACACACACACACACACACACACACGCGCACACACACATTACCGTGACTACTAGAAGTTCAGATAATGGGTAGAGGGACATACAACAGAAATAATCAAATTGATAGTAGCTCCAGTGGTGTCGATGGAAAAGCCCCGATGACTGACTGGTGACTGACTGAGTGTCAGGTGGGATTGATGTTACCATTCCTGATGGGAGGGTAGCTCTTTGGGTGTTATCTCCAAAGAGGATCACTGGTGGAAGCTGAGAATGTTATTTGGTGGTTTAGTTGAAAGAGAAGATAGGTGGGTACATGGTTGAGTTGCTGCAGAGATGCAGTGAAATGCCAAATATCCCCATTGTCCCTCAGATGCTACCACAGTAACCATGGGTAGATTAATGGGGTATATCAAATGACCTTCCTCCAACAGATGTTGATGGCTGGACCCCTGGGATACCTTAAAGATCCAGAGTGGTCTCAGCCCTATAAGAGGAAGTCCAGAAGGTTAATAGGACACATGGGTAGTGAGTCATACGATTTATTTATTAGTTTTTATTTTAATTTGTAATTACCAAGTTGGTAGCACAGTGATCTCCGTGGACTTTTTTGCAGACTCAGCCCAGAAACACTGTCTAGTTAAGTAACTTGCTCAGAATCACGCAGTTGGGAATAGAGGCTAAGGGGATCAAACGCTGAAACACTGGACCATAGGAAACAGCTGGTTAACAGCACCGTAATCCTCTGCACCAACTGTCAGGATGATGCAATGGGGAGATAAAAGCCCACCCCTGAAAAAATATCAAATTGATATTAAAGACTTATTAGTTGATGTTTGTTTTAAATATTTAGAAAGTTAATCTGAATTACATAGAGTTCCTTAGCATTTTGTTTAATAATGAATGTTTAAATGGTTGTTCATTGTTTTAGAAAACTAAGTGATTAAAATATGAGACATTTCTGTAAATATATGATAGAAAAGCATGATGTTTTGTAGAGCAACCAGGGAGTGCTTTCTGGAGTAGTTAAATAGTGAAATATGTTAGCAAAATGGAACAAAAAGCATCATAACCAACTATGTATAGTTTGCTTTAGTTGTTGTAAATAAATGTTTTTCCTTTGCATCCTTGCAAATGCATCTCTCATTCACAGTTATCTTTCTGGTCCCCTTCTGCTTCCTACAGTTTTTCTGTTTTACTTCATCTTCTGTCCTCACTGTTCCTTTCATTATCTTATTACATTAGTACTTTTGTTGGGAATGTAGTACCAGTATATCACAAATAATAATATATGTTAGACTGTAAGAAAGAAGATGGCACAGTATTAGACTGCGTTACAATGATGAAAATGAAGAAAAATCACGTGATACATAAATTAAACTGGTTTGAGAAGGTGCAGAGCCCAACATGGAGGTATGGTTATGGTCTAATGGTAACTATAAAGCTGGATGGATTTTCTTTCTTTGCAACCTACACTAAAAAAGGGAGGAATATATGAATGAAACTAGAATTGCCAGAAATAAACACTTTAATAACATATGTCCATTGCTCTGGCAGAATGCCTTCAACCCATTTCTTTTTCTTGCTTGTGGAATGGAAACTTTTAAAAAATAATGTTTGCCCCTCTATTTTGCTGATTCCAAAGGTAGTCTAAGTAGCATTTATAAATCAGTATTAAAATAATGTATGACTATAAAATGAGTTAAACATTGCAAAAAGGAACCCAAGAATTCATTTACATGTGCATACACATCTCACTATGTGTAAATGCTCTTTTCATATTAACGAGATGAGCAGCAGTGCTCAATGAATAGGGAAAGGCAGTAAGCAAGATTACATATTCAGCAGCAGCACCTGTTCATGGCCAGAACACCAGCTAGTGGCCATGAACAGGTGCTCAGAGGCTGAGCCACACAATATAAACAACAGGTTGTAAAGACATGCAACTCCAGTAAGCGAGCATGTGTGGACAGCACAATGCAAGGTGAGGGCAGCTTGAATTATATAATTAAAAGACGGGGGAAGCTTACCAAGGAAAGTGTAGTTTGATTTAAGTAAATTAGTGTACAAACAACCATAAATTAAATGTATTATGCGGTTGAGTGGTGTACGAAAGACATGCATGAATGGGCATGCCTTCGCTGAAGGTTGAACATCGGGCTGGCACCTCGGCACCATAAAAATCGACTGCCAATCATTAGCTGACCGGAGTTCCACTGTGGCAACCCTTAACTGGGAAAAGCCAAAAGAAAAACAACAACGTTATCTGTACAAGTAATCCTGACCATTTAGGGACACATACATTAATAAAGGAAATGCTGAGAAAAGATGTGAGAGGAACACAGATATAGTGTAACAAATGGTACTAAATGTGACACATGAAAAATGCATCTAAAGTGCAGAGTTGAGGTAACAGTTACCAAAGAAAGCAGATATATTGGGGGATATTATATGTACTGCAGTTATTGCACATCAGATGTGTATAGAGAAAGTTATATGTTGTAACAAACATTATGCTGTAGTCCTCAAGTATCATGTAAAACAATTTAAATGATTTCTAAAACTATTGCCCTATGTACTTCTGAAAGGGGCTTCTTGCTTTGTCTGGAAGTTGGCTTTGAGGATTAAGGAGCTGTTAACAAGCCATTCCCTGTGGTCCAGTGGTGTAAGGTTTGATTCCCTTAGCCTCCACTGATTAACCGTGTGATTCTGAGCAAGTCACTTAACCAGGCATTGCTACTGAGCTGAGTGTGAAAAAGGTCAATGGAGACCATCCTCTAGACCAAAAGAAAAATATGAATAAATACACTGATATTTTTTGGCGCTTGTAACCAAAGGAAAGCTATTGTAAAGTTAAAACCGAGTTTGCAAAGCATGCATTTTAAATTATAGAATAGTCTGCACACTTTTAAAATTTAACTGTATATTTTTCACTATATATTTCATGAGGCATGCTCAGTAAATTGTGCTATTCAAATGATTATACTGAGAATGCCTAGCTACCCCCATGCTGCAGATATATGGAACTACTCTGCTATTTTATTGTATACTGTTGGAGTCATCAAAGGTAATAATTCACATCCACATGACTTATGTTAGAACATACATACAGGTTAAATAATTATAAAGCTTTTAGTACCTTATTTGTAAGAAGGAAACAATACTGACATTGTTATGGCAGTATACACACTTATGATTTTATTTTATTTATTTTATTTTATTTTACATTTGTTGACTGGGCTGGTCCAACTGGATACATGTCCATTTTCAGTAGAGGCCCGGGGAGATAAGCTCCATTAAGCTAATAGATTGCAAAAGAAATAACAATGATAATAATGATTTACATAAAGGTACAATACAACAATAGACTAACAAAAAAGCAATTTACATGAGTATCTGATACAAGATGTGTTGGCATTATTACAAGAGAGAAAGAGATAACAAGTAATTAAAGAGATAATAAAAAAACATTTCACACAGTAGAGAGCTTAATACTAGTCACAGAGAAGGCTAGCAAGTAATATCATACTCTGAGAGATAACTAAGAACATTCTACTTAACATGGTTTTTGGTCACTTTCAAATTACAGTCCATGTGAAAAAAGTTGCAAATATATAGATTAGTACTAAGCAAACTGCCCTTGTGAGCCATTTTAAGCCTAGCCAATTATCCCTTGTGATACTCAAATCCTACACCTTGTGTTTGTAAGGCAAATACCTTAATCATTAGGCCACCCTCCCAACCTGATGTAGATGTATACACATATAGAGCAGTTATTGTTTGAGTTCCCAGGAAGACTAGGCTAGAAATAGCATCCAGTAAGCTTACTGGTCCCACTAACTGAGGTCAGGAGAGAGGTATGCAAAGAGGGCAGAAAAAGATTGAGATAAGGACGTGGAAAGAAGGAGGTTATTATTCAGGGTTAGTACATGGACACAGCCATTGAGTTTTAAGGGATGTTTTTAGTTACTTCTTGAAAAGTGGTGTTGAAGAAAGAGATGATAGTTCTCTAGGAAGCCTGTTCCAAGTTTTTTCCCACAGAGTTAGAAAAAAGGCAGTCACCAGATTTATTGTTGGATTTATGGATGGCTATTAGTAATTTATTAGCTGAGCATAGGATTGTAAGATTTTTGTAAGGGGTGATAAGGGGTGAGAAGGCTACAGAGTATTGGAGTATTGCTGGGATGATGCAAAATCTTTTGGGTGATAGTAAGTTGCTGAAGTAGAAGCTGATTTTGCAGTTCCAGCCATCCTAGCTGTTTAAGATTTTGACAATGGTGAGTTTTAAATGAGGAGCCAGTGGCAAATCTGCCAATGTTATAATAGGAGGTTGCCAGTTTATTGAGGTTACTTTTGGATAGATTAGTATAAATGGGAGAGGCATATAGGAGGGTGAAGATAAGATGTATGTGGGTGATGGTAGTTCTAGCTAAAGGAGTAAGGAAAGGTTTAATCCTGTAAAGGGAACCTAGTTTTCTATTAACTGATTTAATGGTTAAGTTAATGTGTGAATCAAAGTTAAGGTTGTGGTCAATTGTTACACCTAAAAGTTTAGTGGTTGGGTCAGGTGCTATTAAAGTGCCATTATTGGATGTAACTGTGATATCAATAGGGGAGAACTTCTGTGCTGGAATGAACAGTATTAATAATGTTGAAATACTGACAAGAATCACAGATACCTGTGCAGTCATTCCAATAATAAAATTATTAGTTAAGGAAAAAAGTACTGGTTGCAACAACATGCATGTTGTGAAATGTAGAAAATTTGTGACTGTTCATAGGTTCATAGGTAGGTACTAGGTATCGGCCCAGGGGCCTAAGTAAGCCTAGCCAACAAGGTTCCCTGGCTTACACCACCCAAGAAAGTTATTTTCCTCTGCCCTTGTTGAGCAGAGCCACAGAAGTGATCCCCGGGGTGTATTTCCTATTTCCCATCCACTCATCAAGAGTTTTCTTCAAGAGTGCGAACAAGGAACTTTGCTTGACATAGATGGGTAGCTTGTTCCAGAGCATGGCAAGTCTCTGGGACAGGAATCTATCCCTCAAGCATGTTCTGTTTATTGTGGTGACAAGGTTTAGGTCCCTACAGCATGTAGCTTGGAGGGACTGGGATTTCTTTAGGTGTAGCATGTCCAACAGCTCTGGGTTTGACATAGCTTTAAATGTTAGGCAGAGATCACCTCGGAGTAGGCGATATGCTATGGAGTAAAGTTGGAATTTTTTGAGATAGTCAGTGTAGGGTATCTGTTTGAGGCCAGTAATCCTCTTTGTGATGTACTTCTGTGGCCTTTCCAGATGCTGCAGATGTCTTGTGAGGTACATTCCAAAAGGGGTGGAGTGCTCTATAATGGGTCTAATGAGTGTCGAGTAGAGGGGAACGATGACCGATTTTTTCCTGGATGAGAACTCTTTTGTGATGAGGTGTGCCACATATAAGGATTTCCTGACTACTGTGGTGATGTGATTATCAAAGGAGAGACTACTGTCCACCTGGGTCCCAAGGTCTCTTATCACATATTCGTCATTAAGTAGGCTGTCGCCTATGTGGTAGTTCATGGGTACAGAGTTTTTACCAAAAGGGATGACAATGCGCTTTTTGGCAGTGAGTCCCTTCTGAAGGATGTCCACATCATTTGGGGACTCGACTATGGCTCCTAGTTTGCAGTCATCTGTGTCTCTGTTGCTTGAGGCTTTCTGTGCTAACCAGTACTTCAGAGATGTAGATACCAAACATGAGCGGTCCCAGGACTGAACCCTGTGCTACTCCACTTGCCACTGGTTTGAAGTCAGATTTGGAGTCTGCAACTTTTACAGTGTGGGTTCTGTCAGTGACCCAGTTGGCAACTCATCTTGTGATGTAGGGATTTATACCTAGTTTAGTGAGTTTAGCTATAATTCCAGAATGGGGGATGGTGTTGAAAGCTTTGGCGAGGTCAAACTAGGCTGTGTGAACCACCTTACCCTCATCTACAGCTATTTTGACCGCCTCAAAGAAGTTGGTCAGGTTCAGGAGGCACGCCTTTCACAAATCCGAACTGGGTGGGATCCAGAGTTTGGAGGTTACCAATGTCTTTGTTTATGAGTTCAATGATGATACATTCCATGGCCTTACAGACCAGGCTCGTCAGGCTAATAGGGAGATAGTTCCCAGGATCAGTGGTGGCTCCCCCTTTGTGGAGTGAGATAATTGTGCTGTGCACCATTCAGTGGGCACAAAGCCTGATGTGAGGCCATGACTGAACACTGTGCTTAGGTGGGGAGCCAGTTCGTTCTGAAGTTCATGTAAAATGCAGCCTGGGATGTTGCCCAGTCCCATGGATGCTGTGTTTTTGGCTTTAGAAAGTGCAGCTTTTACTTGCATAGTTGTGATTACAGGGACTCTGCATTCTTCCTGTACAGATATGGGCCCTTTAGGGGGTGAGAGGGGGATAAAGTTAGCACTGAACCTATCTACCAGGATGCTGGCAATATCAGTTGGTTCTGTAATTTTCATGTTGTTGTGCTGTAAATCAAAGCAGATCTGGGTGTTGCTATTGAGATTCTTGACATAGCTATAGAATGCTTTGTGGTTGTCCCTAGAATCAGTGGTGATTTTGTTTTTATAACTAACTTTGGAGGATCTTATAAGGGCGATAGTTCCCGGGATCAGTGGTGGCTCCCCCTTTGTGAAGTGGGACAACTGTTGCTGTGTGCCATTCAGTTAGCACTGAACCTATCTGCCAGGACTTTAGCAATATCGGTTCTGTAATTTTCATGCTGTTGTGCTGTAACTCAGAGCAGATCTGGATGTTACCATTGAGATTCTTGACATAGCTATAGAATGCTTTGTGGTTGTCCCTAGAATCAGTGGCAATTTTGTTTTCGTAGCTAGCTTTGGAGCATCATATAAGGGATTTCAGCTTCTTTCTGAGGCTGACCAGAGAGCTCCTCCACTCATGGGATTTTACTCTCTTTTGCAACAGTTTCTTCCTTCTGTTGTAGAGTTTGTTTATGGCAGGGGACCACTAGATTGGTTTCCTTTTTTTTGGAGGATATAGTCTTGGTTCTGTTTGGGATAACATGATCCATGCACTTGTGTAAGTGCTTATAGAGTGCATTTGTGTAAGATTCAGCAGTCATAACTGTATTGTCCATCTGCATGGGTGTCATGAAGTTTGCCATGTCTGTCTTAAGAAGCATGAAGTTGGCTTTGGAGAAATTTTTTTACCATGATTTCCTTAATGGGGGATGGGGGCGGATGTGGATATCTAGCGTGATTAGCTTATGGTCAGATCTGACCAACAAGGAGTTGACTTCAGGTGTGGGGCACTGGTCACTTATGTTGCAATGACTAGGTCTAGGATATTGTTGCCCCTGGTGGGAGTGTGGATAAGTTGATTGAAGGCATTGGAATTTATGAATTCCAGAAAGCATTGAGCAAAGGAGTTGGTACATGAGAAGTTTTCCCAGTTAATGGTAGGGTAGTTGAAATCGCCAATTATTAGGGTGTTTGGTTGAACCCTAATATTTTCCAGTATATCAAGAAAAGAGGAGTTGGAATCCTGGGGCATGGTGGGGGATCAGTAGCAAGCTACAATTAGGATTGCAGTTTTGCCCAGAGTTAGTTGCACTTGGATAACCTCAGATGAATTATCCTGAGCAACTAGCCTGGAGGTGTGGATATCCTTAATGAATATGGACATACATCCATCTTTGGTGTTCCGGTCCAGGCTAGATGGCTG
Organism: Protopterus annectens; assembly: GCF_019279795.1. Lineage (NCBI taxonomy): Eukaryota > Metazoa > Chordata > Ceratodontiformes > Protopteridae > Protopterus > Protopterus annectens. Next base: position 263,074,388 of record NC_056725.1, read on the forward strand.
AAAAGTGTGGTATGAGTTATAGCCTGTTAATACAGGGGTGCTTTCTGGAGCCATGAACCAGGTCTCAGTCACTGCACAGATATCGATGTTCTCTATTTTAAGGAGTCCCTCAAGGGAGTGCATTTTGAGATTTAGACTTATAGCATTGAGTAGCATTACCCTCAGTTTTTGCTTGCCTGTTCCTGTTATGGTGGTGAATTTGTCATTTGAACTTTGCCTAAAAAAGGCACTATAGGGGTGGCAAGAGCCTTAGCCAGTATCCAGAATCCCAGGGGCGACAGGTGCAGGCCATATCTGGCAAAGCATCATGGTCTGTTGACCATGTCATCTGAGGCAGACAGATACTGGATCTCGTTATAATAACACCTGAAGCTTAGCCAATTGTTAAAGTCAGTCATTTTGTCCTTATACTGTGGTATCATTCTAGGCAATGTCAGAATGCTACTCAGGTCTAGGGTCATACCTGCCTGGGCTACAAGATCAGAGAGCTTTTCTGTGTCTCTTTTCATGTAGTCCAGTGAGGTACATCTCAGGTCATTCACACCAACATGGACAATGACAGAGTCATATTTGTACTTGTTGTGGAGTGACCTGAGTGCGTGGGTTATGTGGCAGATCGTGGCACCCAACAGGCAGCTGACAGTAACCATCTCCTTGTTTAGCCTGTTGAGTGGGACATTAGTGTGCCTGACTATAGAGTCACCTGTTTAGCCTCATGGGGTGTGGTTGAGTGACACACTAAGTCTGTGGGCTATGTGTCATTTGGGTTGTCTTGGGGGTGGAGGTTGCTTACATTTCTGCTTTGGAGGTCTCTGTTGCTTGAGCAGATTATTATTGAGAGCCTCCGTGAATGTTTTCATGTTTCTATGTGTGGATTTTGGTGGTGTAGATTTAGTGGGACTATGTGATGAGTGTGGTATGGTGCAAGTGTTTACCTTCTCCTCTTGACTGTTAAGTTCAGTCTTGGTTGGAGAGAGCTTTACCTCCAGTTTGGCTAGATAAGTGCATCTCTCACAGGTTGTAGTGTTGGGTGGTAGGAGGAGGGGGTTGTCTGTGTACATGAGGCAATTGCTACATTGCCCCAAGATGCCCGGATTCATCAGATAGACAGGAGAGAACAGTGGGAGCTGACCCTTGGACATGCCTGAATAAAAAAATATTTTCCTCTAGACAAGTGAGGAAAGTGAGTACAAGAGCTGTTTTCTCTAAGCAAGAGAGGAAAGTAAGTACAAAAACTGTTTTCCTTTAGGTAATGAGTAAGGTTGAGTACTGGAGTAATTTGTAGCTTATTTAGTGCTTACAACAAGTTCTGAACAAGTGCTGAGCACGAATAAGCAAATTCAAGTGATACAACTGAGAATATGTATCTGAACTAGACGAGTTACAGGAAAGAGAAAAGGGCAAATGCGTGCTTTTAAATCAGAAAGTTGAGAGAGATAGAAAAATTGCCCAAACAGCCAATAACTACAATTTCTGGGCCAGAAACCACTCCTTATTAGGTAGATAGGTTACCTAGGGCTTACCACTCCCACTGATAAGCTAGCAGGCTTCCCTCCAACACAGAAAGGCTTGGGGGCCTCAGGAGCTTACAAACAGTCCTGGATACAGCATATCTGTATCTGGGCTAGACTAGTTACATGAAAGGGGGGGGGGGGGACAAGTGCAAATGTGGGCTTTTAAATCAGGAAGTTGAGAGAGATGGCAAAACTGCCCAAACAGCCAATAACTACAAATTTTGGGCCAGAAACCACTCCTTTTGTGATAGATAGGTTACCTAGTGCTTACCACTCCACTGATAGGCTAGCAGGCTTCCCTCCAACACAAACAGGTTTGGGGGGCTCAGAAGCTTGCAGACAGTCCTATATACAGCAAATCTGTATGTAGACTAGGCTAGTTACAGGAAAGGCAGGAAACAGGCGTAATGTTTTTTTTGTTACACTTAAGCAGAACACGGGAGATTCTAGTAAAGTTTTTTTTTTTTTTTTTTTTTGCTTGCTGTATATGTATGTATCAAATCCAGAATGACATGGCTCATACACAGAAGTGTCACATTGACCAGGATATAAACAGAATAGTGATCTGATGATAACAAGTGTAATTTACCAATATCACTGTTAATTGGCTAACAGTTGCCTAACTATAGCAGATATGACATACATATATGCAAAGTGAGACATATGGTCATGTGACATATGTGTACATGCACATAAATCAAGATACGACTTATGTGTACTCAGGTTGTGTGTGTATGAATTTCATTATGTACACCAATATGCATAGGATGTATTATGTGTATAACACAAATGGAGAGGTAGCCCAGGCAAGACTTAGGCAAAACCAGTTTGTGTGCTAGCATTATGGCATTATTACATCTACTGGGGAAATGTATCCAATGTCAAGATACAATTATTTGAGTATGATGAATTTGTGGTACTGTAATCAATGACATGACATGTTTCCTTCCTGGTGCAAGTGCAACACCATATGTGTAGACATAAAACGGTGTATCAAAATACACATTTAAATTCTGCAATGTTGTTACTGATATTTTTAGCCTTGAAATGAGCCTTGTTAAATGCATTAGTAATATCTGTATGACACTGCAGTAACATACATCACACCCAGGTGAAACATCAACATGTATTATTAAGTGAACTGCTGACAATTTACATTTCATATATATCAACTGTACACTGGCCTGTGACAAATGTTGCCATCCTCAGTGATTGGATCAATGACTCCATTGTGCAAGATACTGACAATGCCATCCTTCCAGAGGCTATTTCTACTTCTTTTTCAAAAAAAGAAAGAAAAAAGCAAATGAAGTGAACTATATCAGGACATTCACTACTTAATATGCTTTGTGCTAAATGGAATCCATCTAATACATCATTATACTGGGCATGCTTAAAAGGAAATACAGCAAAGACTAAAATAAAAGCAGCTAACCGATAGAAAACTAAGTATGGAAACACAGACCCACTCACACTTTGAGATAATTTTAAAGAATGGCACACACTAAGAAATGATGAATAAGGCCTTTAATCCTTTAAAGCCATATAGTGAGAACAAAATAACATGTATATGTAAATATTTGTATGAAATCATGTAATATAGATCATTATTTTTGTGGAAATACATAATGCCTGTAAGCATCCACTGAGAATACTTAGTAGTGGCATTTTGTCAGACCTGAGCACATGCCATGGTCATATTTCAGAAAGAGATGTATTAACCACTGATGCCACAGAAAGAAACATGTATGATGGAGCATGAAGAACACACTTGAATGGATTAAGTCAGTATCCTACTTTAATGGTTATGACTCCCCTAACATGGAGAGTGAGACCTAAATAAGAGGCCCCCTTACTATGCTGCATCTTCAGTCTTTAGCTACGCCACTTTTGTTTGCCACAATTAACTGACAAACAGGCCTTAACAAATTCAAACCCCTTGCTGATCATGCTCTACACTCTATAGTGCCGTGTAGCAGATCACAGCAAACGTACTAAAGCAACACTGAACAATGACTTTATTTAGTGCTTCCATCCTTATTCTTTGGACTTCCTCAGAATGTTCAAACAATGTAATAACATAAAATGTATACACCTGTCAAAAAATCTATCGGATGCTAACTAATACCAATTAAAACAATTATTTTAAAACAAGCTTGTATAAAAACATAAATATAAATACATAAACTACGATATCCAATAAATGAAAAATCCATATCAACAAACTGTACAAACAGAACAATTCATTTTTTTTAGTTTCCTAGACTTTAAAAACATTTTATGTTAATTGTGCCATTTAAGTCTGGTACTTTGTCTGCATGCACCTTCAGTTGTCAAAATGCTTCTTTATTTCCACCTTATTCTTAAATTCATCTCCTCTAATGTCTTCCTTTGCTTTTTCTAATCCATAAAATATATTTTTTTATATTTATGTTTGTCTACCATCTGTTTAAATAACATGCTCTTGACATTTTTTAATGTCATACATGTGTTCTAAAATGTGCTTACTAAAATCTTCATTTAGTCATACCTACATGAAATGCATCATACTGGGCACAGGATGCATTGTAAACAATACCCATAGATTCACAAGTAATTCTACTTTTTTAAATAGTGTGACAAACACATTTTCTTAAAGGAAATATGACTACAAACTTTTCACATTCTACATTTGTAAGTGCCTGAATCGTATGTGTGTTCAAATACTTTTTGTCTGATGCATCTTGTTGTAGATTCTTTTTAAATTTCTATTATTTGATATAGCACCTGGGTTTTTTCACCAACAACACCAAATAAATCCCAATTGTCTTGCATAATTTCCAGTTATCCTTAAGAACCTTGTATATAGGGCCAGCATCTACTGACATCCAATAGTGAAAAATATTACCTTCAGTATTACTTTTGATATCATTGGTATTCATCTGACCAATAAGAAGAAATGGATGTATACAGTACTGTTCTTCCTAATGACATCTTTAATTGTTGGTTTTGGATAAGTGTTATGAGTATCCCCTTTCTAAAAATAAATGTAAGATCTTTTCCACTTCTAATAAAATTCTTTATCTTCACTAGTTAGTCTTTAAACCTTAATAAACAACCCTTTTTGGTATGTTCCTTTTAATAAATATAGGATGGTTACTTGAGTTAGGTAAATAGTTGTTCACAGATGTATCTTTCCAATGTACTCTACTGGTGAAAGCGTTCATGACAACATTCATAAAAATGTTGACATCCAAAAAATTAGTTAGACAACAGCTGAAGATGTTATTAGAAGGAGAAGCACTTTTATATCCATGCATTCTTATTAGGCGGTGAACACTAGTGACATCAGGAGTAATACTAAAGGCAGATTTTGTACTATTGGAATACAGTAGATGCTGGTCCTTTATATGAGGTTCTTAATGATAACTGAAAAATTATACAAGGCAACCAGGATTTATTTGGTGTCTTGGGTGAAAAAATTCAGATAGTATGTGATAATAATAATTGAAATTTTAAAAACATTGTACAGCAAGATGACATCAGACACATTTTTTTGAACATATATCAGGATTCAGGTACTTTCAAATGTGGAATGTGCAAGGCCTGTATTTATATTTCTGAAGGAAAATGTGTCCATCTATCAAGAGATAGTAAACCACATTATTTAAAATGCAGAAATACTTATGAACTTATGGGTATTGTTTACATTGCATTGTGTGTGTCCAGTGTGATATATTTTATGTTGGTTTGACTACATGAAGATTTAGTAAATGTATTTTAGACAACACGTATGACATTAGGACAAAAAATGTCAACAAAGCATTGTTTAGCCAGATGGTAGACAACCCTGAACATAGAACAACATGTTTCATGGATAAAAAAGTAAAGGAAGGCATTAGGGGCGGTGACTTTAAGAATAAGTTGGAAGAAAAGGGAGCATTATGCTAATAAAAGCTGCAGGTGGGCAAACCATCAGGCTTAAAAGCATGATTAATATTGCATTTTTTACATCTACAAAATTAAAAAAAAATGTTTTGTTTGTGCAGTTTGTTGATATGAATTATTATATTTATTGTATTCCTCAGTCTATGTATTTGCACTTGGACTGTAATATTTTTATACAAGCTTATTTAATAAAACATTTTACTACTGTTTTACTTTTTATCTACTGATTTTTCAGGTGGATAGATTTTAGGATGTTACATCATTTGAAGATTCTGAGGAAGTCCAAGGACTAAGGACAAAAGTACTTAATAAATCCTTTAGTGTTGTTTCAGTACTTTTGCTATGATCTATTTTTCTAGTACTGTTTACATTCATTTGGTGTTTTTTTTTCTAGGGTCTATATTGCAAGCACGAATGCTTAGGTTGTCGAATACGGCATGATCGACACCTATTAAGTGAACCGCGAGTACACCGAACGTTGGAAACTGCAAAATTCGAAATCCTGATTCGGCATAGTTGGCCCTTCTGCAGTATAGTTCCGTAAGGTAAGTGTGCGATAGTTACAGACCTTAGGGTTACGGTGCGGGTTAAGGTAAGTGCATAGATAGTAATGTATGTACGGGTTAGTGTAGGGTTAGTAGTAGGATTTAGGTTAGTGTATGTATGTGGTTTATTTATTTTGTTTGAGTGAGTAGTATGTAGTGAGCGGTGTAGTGGGAATTATGTTTTATTTTTGTCACTGGGTGGAACAGTGTTGGCCAAGCAAAACAATTTGGTGATATGTATTTTCACGTTTTGAGGTTTCAGTGAATTGTGCATTCACTTAATTGGTGTCGATCATGCTGTATTCGACAACCTAAGCATTCAAGCTTATAATATAGACCTGTTTTTCTAGTATAGTAACTGCATCTGCCATAGAAAATACACATGGATGGTGTTACAAAGAACACACTTCACGCTTCAAGTTGTGAAGTAAGAAAGGCTTTTGATGTTCATTTATCCAATACAAATTAGTCTGAGGGATCAAAAAGATGTAACTATGTTACTGTTCACACAAGTGTATTTTACTAATATAATGGTTGGAGGAGCCACTGTCTTCAGTTAATATTGTTTTGCACATATACGTTCCCCATATTTGAACCCCTGTGTATCTGGGCACTCATGATATAAAAGTCAGTATTAAATGTATGTGTCACAGAAGAACTCTCACTAAAAAATGCCATGGAACACACATTTCATTGGCATGAAATACCCAATTTGTTGAAAGGGTTTTGTTAGAAAGACAACTGGATAGAAATAAACTGATGCAATGTTGCATCAGTACACTCATATTATGCTGTCCTGTGTTGGAGTTAAACAGCTACCTATTTAAGTCCATAGTCTACAGAACTGTGTATAAACCACATGTACAACAAGCAAAGTCTTAAAACAGCTGTGAAGCATAACATATTTTAAGGGGTGTACTTCACAAGAATGAAAGATCACATTACCAAAAACGAGAAGGACAAGATGAGATCTCCGAAATTTTATTTGAACAAATGACCGCATAGCCTACACATTTCCAATGGTAAGTAACCAGTTGGCCAACAAGGGGAAATTTACCCTTTCTCCACTGTAGTGTGATCCCAGAGTTGGTATATTTAGTTGGGGGAGGCGGGCTGGTGCAGCCCCCACATTGAGGGGTGTGGATGGCGTAGCCCCCAACTGGGTGCATTGGAGAAGGTGCAGTGCATTTTCTGTCAGTTGTTGGCTCAGTGGTTACTTACCATTGGAAACATGTCAGTTATGTTGTCATTTGTTCAAATGAAGTTTCATAGATCTTGTCTTGGCCTTCTCATCTTCAGTAATGCGTTTTTTTTTTTGTTCTTGTAAAGTAGACATATTTTAAAACATAACAAACTGTGATCTTCTCGAACAGTGCTAGAAAACACGGACATGAAAACTAGCGCTTTCGTTCACTTTTATTAATTGTGAACTTCCTCAGAAACAACAGACTCCACCCTTTCACTCAATTTATACTCAAATTGATCACGTGTCTAGTTACATCATAAATTACTTTTTAAAATGACATGTTTTAAAACATTATATGAATGTACATATGTGCCTGCTAAAAATCCATTTATTAAAAAAACAAATACATACATATACATACATATTTTTTTATAGAATAAAGAAATTATTGTTTCATCATCAGAAAACATTTGATTTTAATGGTTTCCTTCAAACCAGGCTTAGTATCTGCCCCAAAATGAAGTTGCCACAATGATTCTTTACATTCCAATAAGGTTTTAAGATCCCCTGTATATGATTGTTGTCTAACATTATCTATTACAGAAAAAACAAATTTCTTAAAAGTAGGACAAACTAATGAATGCCTTGCTAGAGCATTACATTGTTCTTTTAAGACATGACATCATCATTTTGGTGTAGAACAGTTGTTTGAGATAAAAGTTATGGAGCAGCCCACTTTGTAATTGTGCAAATTAAAACTTTTGTGGATGTAATTCATGCATAACAGTATATTGACACACACTCATACAATTCAATCACTGCTGGTTTTGAACACCTACCTAATTTAGTATTATTTTCTCAACTGAACATGCTACTGAAGAAGCTGCACTACAAATGTAAGAGAGCGTGTATTTAAAGGCATTACTTCATCTTATTTCTAAAAGGCATATGTGTGCCCTTAAATAGATTGAACAAGTGGTGTGATCTGTCTGTTTGTCACAAAATGTTGCATGATGGTAGGTGCACCCAACAACCAGTGTTACATAACATAGTCATATCCATGACTATAGAAGCACAATCATGCAAAATGTATAGATAATTCTGGATTCAAGCTCATGGCTTATAAAGCCAATAGGCTGTATAACATTGTATTGTTTCCTTATGTTACAGGAGAAGGATTAGTACTAGTATGAAATAAATCATATTTCAACAAATGGGCTTATCAGTGTTAAACAAAACAGTCTGATAAAATGGACAGAAAATATTGAAAGAGTCCTCTTCAGCTATACATGTACACACCAGATATATGGGTGACACAATACTTACCTACAAGTATATTCACATACAAAGTGACACAAGTTAATTTATGGTATAATGGCTGGGTTTGAACTGACTCCCTAACTAAGATCACAAGCTAGAGGACATTGCATGAGTCACAAGCATCACAAAAGATATTTGTTTATAATTGTGACAGTGCACTTTTGAAAGGATGACATCACCACTGGTTTCATCGGTGATGCGGGTGTGCTAAAATGGACTGAAAGTGGCATGAGAGCACACTGCTACTGTAAAGCTACACATCCTATATGTAGGTGAAGTTATTACTACCTAGCATGAGATAAAGAAATGCCTACACTCAGTAGTCACTCCCTGCAGGATTCAAACCACCTACATATCTAGTTTCACAGTCTAGAAATAACAGTAACAACAGCAAGCATGAGAGAAGAAGTACAATTACAGCACTGAGATACTGCATATTTGAAAGCAATACCTTTTTAGTTTGTTGCACAAAAAGCGTGTTTGCAAAAAATGCAACAAATTGATGGGGAGCCCAATCGCACTACAAATATATCTTTTAAGTGGAAGTGTGCACAAGAGATCTTTTTATGGAGCCAATTCTGCCTGACAGTACAGCCATACACACGAGTAGTATTGACACAATGCTGGATATGATCCACCTACATGTCTAGTTTCACAAACTGAAGCATTCAGTATCAACTGCAAGTGCCACAGGAAAAGTCATAATGGAAGTGTGAAACAGAGCACATTTGAAAGGATTACCACATCAGTGTGTAGTAGAACAAACGTTAGTCTTAAAAGTGTAAGGAACTAATGTAGAAGCCCTCTCCCAGTCTAAATGGTACTCGAGTGAAAATGTATGCATCAGATCTGTCGATGAAGCCCTACTTACTCAACACTAGGCTCACACACACACACACACACACACACACACACACACACACACACACACACACACACACACACACACACACACACACCTACCTATCTAAAGTACACAGTAACAAAAGCAGGCACCATAGGTAAAGTCTGACTAGAACAGTAAGAAAATGCAATTTTGAAAGTATGACCTCATCAGTGTGTTGCAGAAAACATGGTTGCTATAAAAAGTGGAACAAATTGATGGGGATGCCTTCCTCCAGTTTAAATGTATCTCTTGAGTGGAAATGTACACATCAAATCTGCTTCTGAAGCCATACTTGCCTGAAAGTAGACACACACATTAGTTAAACACTGCTGGATTTGCGCCACCTATCTGTCTAGTTGCACAATCCAATGAGCACTGTATCAACCTCAAGCACAGCATGAGAAGTCTTAATGTACATGTGAGACAGAGCACATTTGAAAGGATGACCTCATCAGTGTATTGCAGAGAAGAAGTTTGTGGTAAAAGTGGAAGAATTAAATGGGAAGCACTCTTCCAATTTAAATGTTTCTCCTGAATGAAAGAGTAAACATCAGGTGTGTGGGTGATTCAATCCTACCTAGCACTACACACACACACACACACACACACACACACACACACACACACACACACACACACACACACACACTCATGATAATCAGTCTCTAATGTATTTGAACACCTGTCTATGTAATTACACAATCTACAGTACATTCTATTAACTGCAAGTGCCGCAAGAAAACTCTGGTATTAAATGTGTGGTAATGCACATTTTGAAGGATTACCTCATCCGTGTGTTCCAGAAAATCTAAGTATGCATTAGAGGTTTGGCTGAAAAGGCATGTGTTTTGATCAGCTGAAGTAATAGCATTGTGTTGACCACAAGTAATGACATATTGCTCAGATAATTTATGTATCCCATCATTCATGTAAATTACAGTAGTATGAGTGATGTAAGCTGTTTCATAGTTTGGTGTATGATGAAAATCACACTTGTGAAATAGTGGATTGACAGCCAAACATTCCTGAGTGTTCATCTCAGGATGATTATATGCAAATAGTAATCATTTGATCTGATGTTGTCAATTTTCATTTTGTCCTCAACTGATGGGTTCAGATCCAATCCCTTGGATCCAACCCAGCCATTGCTAATGCTTGTGTCAATCAAGATCTCTCAAGCTTCTCCTTTATCCCTAATGCACCAACCCCAGTTGCCCTAGATCATGTTTGCCACTTCAAGCAACGGACATGATCTTCCATCTCTCTTGAGTGTTGGTAAGATAAGTGTTATATATTTAAAATTTTTCTGCAAAAACTTTTTATATTACTATGCCTTATCTTTATTTATAAATTTCCTCCTGTCTCTCTATCTACCATACAGTTTTTTCTGTACCTCTTATACACTATTTTTAGTCTTCTTTCCTTCTATGACACTGCCATAGTTTAGTTATCAATGTAGGTATTTCTATCTTTTTCTGTTTTTCTCATATTCCCCCACTTAAAAAAAAAGCGTTTATAGGTTCATAGGCTCATAGGTATTTACTAGCCTAATGGCCACAAGGGCCTTTTTAAACCTAGCCATGCATCCCAAATCTCTGACAAGTTCTGATACCCTTGATAAGTATAAGCTTGGGCCTGGGAGATGAACCATTTGCAGTTTACCTGTGTCCATTAGAGACATAGGTGCCTGCCTTATGATTTTCTTGATAATGACAGATAAACCAGCAGATTTTAAAAATTGTATGAAATGCGGGCACTAGCTGCCAATTTCTGATGCCCACACATTTTGTACCTACTCTTTGGTTCCTCTCTATTTTCAAGAAGATCAATGTGTCATGATTTTAATCCTCATGCATTGATGGGACGCAAAAATAAACTTATCCTAAAATGGTCTTCTTCCTTCTTCCTTTGGGGAGGATATATCAGAGAGTTCTTCTTCCTCTAAATCAAAAACTATTAAAATTAAAAAGTCATCCTCTCTTAAGCCATCTTCTTCCTCCTCAGCTTTAAACTCCTTGAGAAAGAGATCTCACAAGACCAGGTCTCAACCCAGGATCCAAAAAAGGCAAAACTTCAAGATTCTGCTAAAAGAACATTATCGGATCCAACACCTCAGTTGGATCTAAAGTCAAAGCCCTCGGATCCAACTTCATTAGATCTGATGCTATCAAAATCTGACTTCAGACTACCAGATTTCTACCCAGAACTAGATACTCTCTGTCGCTGGAACCAGTTCCTGACACTGTACCTTCTTTGTTCCTAGAAAGACCCAGGTCACCATCCATATACTCCACTCACTCTTTTAGAAGCCTTACAAAAGAAGATGTGGAGAGAATGGTGAAGAAGATTCTCTTGGCGCAGAGCCAGATTGGTGTTCCTTTGGCTCCTACCCCTCTGGGTCAGGAGATCTGCAAATTTACTACTCTCCCATTACAAATTCCTCCTCTGACTCCTGTAGCTTCAGAGGTTTTGCATCCAAGTCATCTGGATCTGTCCAGCTCAGATCTGTGGATAACTTTATCCTTGGCTCAATATCTTCTTTGAGGGTTCTGGTCCCATCGGTTTATTTATTTATTTAACATTTCTTTACCAGGAAAGTCTGACTTGTAATGAAGCCAATTTTCAGTGGATGTACAGGGAGAAACACTTCAAACGCATGTCTTTGCAATGTGAAAGGAAAGTGAATCACCCAGAGGAAACCCACATGATGTAGGGAGGACATGCAGATTCCACACAGAAGGCACCTAGCCAATAATTGAACCACAGAACCTCTTGCTGTGAGGCTTCAATGCTACTGCTGCACCACTGCCCCCAAAGAGTTCCAGAGAGCTCCTACAGATGTAGTCAACCTGTCAGATCCAAGGTGTTGCATTTGACTCTGAAGCTTTCAGAGCTATCTCTGCACCTCAGAACCTCAGCACTAGGTAGCTCAGCTCCAGCTTCCACCTTTGGGGTTTTGCCTTCACACTAGGGGAGGCCTACAATTCAGAAGCTTGTTTTCTCAGATCTGATAGCCTCTCTTTCTCTCTGAGACACTCTGTCTTTGAGGCTAAGAGAGAATTTTTGCCTCAACAGTGCTGATACATCCTTCCCCCTTGAATCTTAAGTCCTTTGCCAGTTGACTCAGTGCTCAGAGCTTCTCCATCTCCTACTACATGGACAGCCAGTACCACAACCTCAGGCTCCCATCCAAGGAATTGTAATCTCCTCTTCTCAGAGACCTCCCCAGAGCACCCAACTGAGAAGATTTCTAAGAAGAGGATGTGTAAGAGAATCCACTTAAACTCCCATGAGGAGTCCATCACTGAAGACACAGATTTTGGTGAAGGTGAAGGGTTCCCACAATCATCTCCTGAAGATGGCTCCAAAGGAGACATCCTAGAAACCCTTAAGCAGAGAGATGGTTGGACATCTATCAACCCTATGTCTGAAGAATCTGTTTTCCTCGAGGCTTTTGGTACTGGACCCTCTACCTCCTGGGTGACTCTGCCTGCTGAGGAGCTCATTGACATGATCTCATGGTGGGCATGGAAGGACCCTGACACCATAGAGCCCATTCTTCTGAGACCAAATAGAATAATAGCACCAACAATGGATAGACAGTTTTGGAGGAAGGGAGTTCCTGTTGATGCCATGGTCTTTAAGGCAGCCACCAAGAAGTAACTAGCTGAGGAAGTTCCACTGTCCATCCCCCCAACAGGGAGATGGACAGATTTTCAAAGCATGTCTGTGCTTCAGTGACCTTCACTTTGAGGTTTCTGAACTATTTGGCACACTTTGCTAGGCTACAGAGAAATTTGATCAAGGAGTTATCAAATGCCCTCTCTGGTGCTGCTTTTGATGAAGTTCAGGCATCTATTACTTCTCAGCTTATGACCCTAGAGCCCATATCCAATTCATCCATGAGGTTGCTCTCACATGTAGTGGAGAGAACCTCAAGGGTAGTGGGTTCAGGCATTTCCAGAAGGCGATATGACTGGATGTACCTCAATGAATTTGTGGAGCCTTTCACGTCTTCTTTTAGCAGAATGTCTTTATCTGGCCCCAAAGTAAAAGGTACATTGTCCTGTCTACCACGGGCTTCTGTTTTTCAACTCCTCAAAGAATCAACCCTGGAATCAATGAGGTGGTCAAATAATGTGGTTCAAGAAGTCTCAGGGTCCTTTTTAAGACACATGTGGAGCAGGTTTCCCCAGAGGCAGAGGGCGGACCTCTAATGGACAAAGACACCCCCATGGCACATGTGGCCTGCAGAACCAGGGTTCCAGATAATCATTCTTTGACAAACCCTACTATTGCTCCTAAAAGGAGGCCCAATTGCCCACCTCTGGAAATAGTCTTTTGATGATTATCCCTGCACCAGAGAGCCTGGATAGATATAACAAAACATATTGACATGCAGAGGATTAATTCCAGAGTCTATATTATACCCTTTCCCTTTCTCCCCCAATCCCAAGGAAAATCCTTGAGATTCCACCCAGTCAGAGGGAACAAGCAGCAATTCAAATACAAAAGCTGCTAGAAAAAATAGTAATTCATGAGGTCCCGCCAGACAAGATAGAATCCAGAAATTACTCGAGGTTCTTTTTGGTGGCAAAGAAACCATGGGACTGGAGACCATTCCTCGATCTCTTCCAAACTATAAAGGATAGTACAAATAACCAAGTTTTGGATGGTCAGAGTTCAGTCCATTCTCCCTTTTCTGGGCAAGGACAACTGAATGTGCTCTATAGACCTTCAGGATGTGTACTATCACATACAGATGAACAGACAGTCTAGAAGGTTCTTACGTTTCTGGCTGGGAGCCATTAATTACCAGTTCAGAGTACTGTCATTTGGACTCACTACAGCCCCCAGTGTGATTACCAAGTGCATGACAGTAGTAGCAGCTCACCTGAGACTGCAAGGATTCCGAATGTTTCCATATCTGGATGACTGTCTCATTACCACTCCGAGCAGGCATCAACTCATATGTGCAAGAGACCAGGTTCTCCAGACTTGGTCTCATCTGGGGATAACCAGACACTATGACAAATCTCATCTGCAATCAGAGTTTAGACTTTATAGGAGCAGTTGTGAATACAAAAACAACCATTGCTTCCCTTCCATTTCTGAGAGTTCAGACTGTAAGACTTCAAGTCAAAATAATAATCTGCAGTACCTCAATTTCATCCCAGCTGGTTCTTCATGCTCTAGGATTGATGGCAGCAGCAATAACATTAGTAACACTCACCAGATTTTATATGAAAATTCTCCCAATGGATATTATCTGCTCAATGGTCATTCTTTTTAAACCTATATCCAAGATAAGAATCACTCACATCTGCAAGAGAGATCTAAAATGGTGGATTTAGTTACACCAAGTTCTACAAGGTCATCTGTTCATTCCCCCTCAGCCTGAGGACATAGTAATGATGGATGCTTCCCAGCTAGGGTGGGGGGGCTTTATATGGGGAAGACAGTTAAAGGCTCCTGGTCCCCTGGCAAGGACAAATTGCATATACATTTCCTACAGATGAGAGCAGTGCTGTTAGCATTGCAAGCATTTCGGTATCCTCTCTCTTTGGAAACAATTGTAGTACAGTTGGACAACATGTCAGTCATCTGGTACATCAACAAACAGAGAGGTACCAAATACTACCTGTTGTGTTGAGAAGCTCTCAGAGTGCGGCAGTGGGCGATCTCTTACAACAACTATCTTTTAGCAATGGGCATTCTGGGGAAATCCAGTGTGATAGCAAATTGACCAGGTGCATTCTTTTACTTCACAAATGGTCCCTCAACAACAAGATTGTGAACGCAATCTTCCGATAATGAGGACAGCCTTGCTGCATCTATTTGCTTCCCCCTGAGCAACAAATGCAGCAGCTACTTTGCCCTAATCCCCCCATAGGGGGAATACCCGAGGAACAGTTGACTTCACAATTGGCCCCCAGTCTTTTCTATGCATATTCTTCCACTCCATTAACTTCCAAATTTCTGAAGAAAACAGCAAGGTCATCTTCAGTGCCCCTTATTGGCCTCGACAAATTTGGTTTCTCTACCTTTCACCTCATCTGATTCAACCATCTTGGTTTCTGGATCCAACTCCAGACCTCATGTCCCACCCAACAGGCATGATACTTCCAAACATAGTGAATCTCAGACTGGCTGTATGGTTCCTCCAGTCCCATTAATAGCTAACCTATGCTTTCTTCTCTGATCCATCATATTCTTTTGTCCTCCCATAAACCTTCTACCAAAAACTATACTCCAGCAAATGGAAAAGATATGTTTTTTGGGGCTCCAAAATGTAATATTGAACCTTTCCCAGCTCCCATTCATAATATCTTGGAATTTCTAGCACATCTTTTTGAAGAGAAAGCTAGTTCTTCTGTTGGTAAAGTCTAATTAGCAGCAATTTCCAATGTTCATGCTGGAATAGATGGTTCTTCTGCAGCATCCCATAAGTTCAGCAAAGCTTTCTTGAAAGGCACTCTACTCTTAAGGCCACCTTTTAAAAATCCTTCCCCCCTTGGGACCTAAACTTTGTGCTGCAGTCCCTTACACAAACCCCTTTTGAACCCTCAACTATATGCAAACCCAAATATCTTTTATAGGAGACAATTTTCTTAGTAGCCATAACCTCAGCCAGAAGAATTTCTGAGATCTAAGCATTTTGCTTAAAACCGCCATACTTGATTTTTCATAAAGACAGAGTGACCTTAAGCACCAACCCATCATTTCTTCCAAAGGTGGTGTCAGAATCCAATATAAATCAATGAATTAATTTGTCAGTATTGTTTCCCAAATTTTCTGACAGATGAGAATATGTATTACATTTATTGGATGTTCATATACAGTTACATTTTAATTTACACAGGACAAAAAAACATCAGAAACTCTGATCAATTATTTGTTTCATATATGGAGCCAACATTGGTTAAACTAGTTGCCAAAGTTATTCTATCTAGATAGATAACAAATTGCATTTCCTTTGTTTATAACAAATTGGGCATTGCTCTGACAAAACTTGTGTGAGCCCACTCCACCAGATCCATGGCAACTTCCTCATATTTTCAATCCAGACTGTCCATGGATGACATTTGTGCAGCAGCTACTTGGGCTACTCCCCATAAAATTATTACTCACTACAAATTAGATCTGGTCTCCAGATGAAGGGCCTCTTTTGGTTCTATGTTGCTCAGGGATATCCTTCCTTGAGTCCACTCTGGAAATTAGGTAGCTTGTGACTCTATCCCATCTATTGAGGACAGAATGAACATTGACAATATCTGATAAGAAGTTCCATAATGAACAATGTCACACAAACCAAAACTGTAAATGAAGGAGAACACCAAATGGCGCACAGGTGGAATCCAAAGATAAAGAAGTTATATACTCACCATAACATTCCATCTGTGTTGTCCAGTATCCTTCTTCCTCAACTCCCTTCCCAACAACCTCCCCCCCCCATCCTTAACGCCTCTGGAAATATGACTGATTTCTGGACCTGTAGCTCCTTATTTTGTATATAAGCTCCATGGCTTCTCCATAATAGTTTCAATCTTTTACGTTCTACTAAAGCAGAAAACAAGATCTGAGGTAATTGGAGTTGGTGCATTATGGGTAAAGGAGAAGCTTGAGAGATCTTGGTTGCCACAAGCTTTAACAATGGCTGGGTTGGATCTGAGGAATCAGATCCAAACTCTTCAGTTGAGGAAGAATGAAAATGGAAAACATCGATGGAATGTTATGATGAATACATAGCTTCTTTTTATTTCACTTTCGGCATTTCATGATTGAAAAATATGCATTGCAAATAGTAGCACAGTGGTCAAAAACTTAAAAGTGCACTGCATAATACCACTGAAGAATTATGGGTGAAAAGGTTCCACAGCATTGCACACCATTTGCAAGTCTAAATGCCTTGGAGTGTAGACATACCTTTACACAATGATGTGTTTAGCCAGCATCTTAGTTAACTTTGCATATCTTGATTACAACAGTCCATTATAAAATGCAGAAATAATACAAGCAACTCACGTTACTTTCATTTTTTAAAATTGCTCTTTGAAGTGCCACACTGACAAGCTTATTTGCATGATTAATGGCAAAGTATTAGGGCATGCTTACTTATCTTCTGAAATTTTGAACAAAGAATGGGCATTAACAGTAGTCTACGGCACTCCATTCAAACCTTCACACAAATAAGGAGTACAGACATAGAAACAGTTCTGATTCTGATCAAATTGAGAAAAGACATGTGTTATGTTAATGTTTTGTATGTCATGATTTACACATTTGTCCTGATAATTGCAGCAAAGTAACAATCTTATGGATAATACAGGTGCATACTTAGACAGCCTTCATAGCTGGTGACTGTCCATGTATTTGAGGTATGTTGCACAGTATCTTATGCAAGTGTATGTGTCTAGCCAACAGGGTTCTCTAGCTTACGCCACCCAAGAAAGCTATTTTTCTGTGACCCTGTCGAGCAGAGCCACCAAAGTGATCCCTGGGGTGTATTTCCTATTTCCCATTGACATTGTGCTAATGAGGAACTTTGCTTGACATAGATGGGTAAACTCCATTGCAGACTACTGACCAGTTTTAATTGACTATCTGAACTTTAAATAAAACATTGATTGGTTTATTCAGTTAATCCCTTAAGTACTGTACTGCGAACGCGGATGTATTCTTCTTAGACCTTATGAGGCTATTCTCTACAAGTGAACATAGATATACCATTTTATTTTTAAAAGTTTATTTCTAAAAGTTTTGTGTAAACCATCATGCTTAACCATGGAAGCAGACGGAATTAAGTATTTTTCTATACATTATATACATGCACTAAATTTGAATTATCTAGAGGTTAATGTTTTATGATTTATATAATTTGAGTCTGCACAAAATTTTCATAGTATACTTTGGTTCTAATGAACTCTTTTTATTGGTTAATAGAACATTTCCTAGTTTAGGATTGGTTAGATATGTTTTCTGTCATCATATTTCTTGGTTTTAAGACTGACTTTTTGATTTGTTAATTTTTTGAAGGTGTGTTAGTTGTAACAGATATGATTGGTCAATTATTGTTATTTTAACCAATATGGACCTTTGTGCTACATGATCTGAAGAAGGCGAAGTCTCACAAAAGCGCTCATCTTTGTACTCAGCCCTTTTGTTTTACTTGTAAAAAATTAAACCATATTTGCTTTTAAGCCTTTGTGTCTTCATACAGCCATACCCGTGGTGCCATTTCAGGATTTTCTACAGTTTTTGATTTGTTTGACCTGAAAACGTCTTCAGCGTGAGTAAGATATTTATTATTTACTTTATCCCATTACAGAAAGGTGGCAGTAAGTATAAACCATCCAAATACCAACCTATTGCAATCCTGTAATTACAATAAAACATTTTTCTAAGCCTATAATTTATTTTTCTTTCTAGTCTGACTAAATATTTGTATTTCCTATAATTTGTATTTCTGTAATGTATATCATTCTTCTGAAAGGTATATCAGTCTTTTGAAATGTTTCATAAACTGTATTTACTTGTATTGTAAGTTGGAGCTTTTCTCCTCAGGTCTCCACTGAAAACAGGCAACTGGCTCATTTGGACTAATCCTGTTATCAAATAATAAATACATAAATAAATAAATAAATAATGCTGCTAGTGCAAATTATGTGTTCTGGACTTGACTGTGTCTGATGCTCTCAGAAAACAGCTATTACATAGGTAATTAAATGCTGCTGATTTGGCATGTATCACTGTTACTGTTTGTATGTGCTTAGCTTCTTAGGATTTCTGTTATGTATTCAGAGAATGAGAGAGTGTGTGTGTGTGTGTGTGTGTGTGTGTGTGTGTGTGTGTGTGTGTGTGTGTGTGTGTGTGTGTGTGTTTGTGCATGTGTGCACTAACCTCTGCCTCTTAGCCAAACTCATGTCATATTGTGCAAGACTACATCTGCCAGGTACATCTACAACTGTTGGGTCTTCTTCTGACTCCTCATCTGTGTCTGCTTGTCCTGCTGGCCCTGCCTATGGTGCTGGAAACTGCATTCCTTGGGTTTGCTGTCATTGCTGTAGCTGTTTCCTGACAGTTGTATTCTGCAACATGGCACAGACTGTGAGCGTTTTTGCCATGGTGGCTGGGTTATACTGCAGGTCACCACCGGAAGTATCTAGACATCTGAACCTTGATTTGAGCAAGCCAAATACGTGTTTGACAATATTTCTGGTTTGAGCATGGGTATAGTTTTACCCTAACTCACTAGGGTTGTGTGGGGTTTCTCATGCATATCATGAGCCAAGGATCTAGTGCATAACCTGCATCCCCCACTAGATGCCATTGTGGAAAGTCACCCCTTATAAACTTTACAAACTGGTCACAGTTGTGCCATACATATAAGTCATATAAACTGCCAGGGTTACCTGCCCAAATATTGTAGATAATCCCTTGAACACTACAGACCACCTGACAGTTAGTGTGGTATTCTTTCCTGTCGATGTACCTCCTTCCCTGTTCCACAATCAATGTATATAAAAAACCTCAAGGAGAAGTGCTATGGCACAGACATTTGCATGGTTGTAGCTCTCCTTTCTGTGGTATGTGAAACCAGATATGATCCCTTACATGTTATAGCATTCCATTTAGAAATGTATGCAATATTCTGGAGGCTGAGGCTTGTGACACCCCTAAAATATCTGGAGTGGGTCCCTGAAAAGTGGTGGTAGCTAGTATAGGTAATAGTAAATATGCCTTGGTTTCCATAGAAATGGGTCCTCCATGATTTCCCCGAGACTTCAGGTGGCAGTGTCAGAAGCTGCATACTTCCTGTAGTACATCCCTATCCACCCTGCATCACTCTACAATTTCAGTATCATGAAGTCCACGATAAGTCATAGGGGGTCTGCACACACTTCTCCTTGTAGGCCAAGGCCTGGCAGCAGCAGCAGCAGCAGAAGCACCTTGCATTAAATCCTGTTGCACATACAGATTAATGATAGCAGCATCCCTAACATTTTCTTCTAACTGTGTTCATGGCTATATTCCAAAGGGTATTGGAACTGAGCCCAAAAGGGAGTATGGCATGTACACATGCCTTTTAACCATTCCTGCATCACTCGTCATGTTGAATTGCTTAATTATCATGTATTTCGCCTACTTATGCATTCATTAACATATTTTCCCACTTACCATTATTTTGAAGGTGGGCACAGCATTCAGAGCTGTTGAATAAATACCAGATAACATGCTTGCTGCAGCTTGATGTGCACACACAAACTTAACACGAAGTGTAGGCCTTCACGAACCTGTCCCAAAGATTCTTAAAAACGAATGAGATGTTAAAAGCCATAGACGCAAGAAAGAGAAAAAGAGCTGAAAGAAATTAAAAAAGCTGCAGCAAACTCTGACTTTCATCCACGTCCAAGCATCAAAATTATTTTAAAGATTCAAATGACTCTTTGTTTTCCATGATACGTAGACAGCAGACACTGAGGGTTCTTGTAAAATCCTTTGAACAGTGCACCTGTCTTCACTTGGATCAACATCTGCAACATTCTGTAGTAACTAAATGGATCAGCAAAAGGAATGAACACTTAATCCCCACTCATGTCCAAAAGAAAATGCTGTAAGTGATGGGAACTTTCGCTGAAGATAATTTTTTTCAAAAAGACCATTCAGAAATTCAACAATGTTAAACAGCTTTGCACCCCAATCTATGTGTAGTATGTTTACCATGAATAGCATAAAATGAATTAATGATGGTACAAAGAAGGCAATGAATGATTCCTGTAAAGCATTATTATAACTATTTGCCAGCAATGAGTAAGCAATGACCCCCCCCCGGGCTGCAGAAATAATTAGGAAGGATGAATTGCTTAGCAGTACTCTATCAAATCACTCTCTAGTGGCTCAATATAAAAGCACAACAAAACTTATTCTGAATAGTTTAAACATCATGCGTGGTTATTAATTAATTTATTTAGTTATTTGTCTTTGTTGATCCATAAAGTCTGACTGGGCAAGTGCCCCTTTTCAGTTAATGGCTGGGGAGAAAAGCTCCAGTACAATTTTTATACAGTTTCAAAAGAGTACACAGTAGGTTATCTGTCTGGAGATGTGAGAATGTATTCAAAGTATTTTTAGATTGTTAGTAGCAGAAGAAAGCTGGTGGTAGAAGTTAGAGAGAAACATATTGTGGGATATCAAGATATGAAAGTACGGAATTAAGAGACTGTGAAAAGCCATTAGTTAAGAAGATATTATGAAGGTGATATGGGATATAGGATTATGATTGTAAATTGGACTGGTTATGACTGATGAGGCAAAGAAGGAAAAAAAGAGAGGAAAGGAGTTTAATTAAGACTTTAATGAGCAACGAAATGAAGAACTCTTCCAACTTTTAAAAAAACTCAAAATAAATATAGTGATTTCAGCATCAGCTGTGAAGTTCTGTCAAACCATGTGGCTTTTCTTCAAAACAAGGCACCTAATACTGAAATAAAGTCACACAATTATAATCTGAGGTTATAGAAGTCGATGAACATATGGTACTCTCTAGAAAATCTGGACTTTGTTATAAAATGGTTGTGGATCTTTTCTCCACATACTCTAAATATGTTAATAAAAGATGAATACAAGTTGATATTAGTTATCATTTTGCATTTGCTAAAACCTGGAGCTAGAGGGTATCATAAAATTCACTCTGCTGGGGAATATTATAGTCCAGTAAAACAAGCCATGATTTTTTTTTGCCACAAGATATTGCTCAAGAAAAAAAGAAAGGAATATACTGGTGTTCATAAGATTTTATGGCAGAAAGGTACACAATCTAAATTTATATTTCTAATTCACTTAAAAGTTAAACAAAGATATTTTGATTTTCTTTTCTTCAGTTCAAGAGAATGGAAAATAAAGCTGACACCTGGGCATTATTAACTGAAAGCTCCCTGTATTCTTATCCGAGATTTGGCAGTCCCCAGAATTAGATCAAGGGAAACTTTTCTTTTCTGTTTCTCCATTATTTTCTTCTTGTCCGTATGGTTAAAAAAACATTTTATTATAGTAAAATTTTGTTTTCTAATGTAGAAATTGAATGAAACATTTGCCTGGCATTCAGAAATGTTACCACTAGTGTTAAGCCTATTTACCATTAGCAGTATCTGTTCCTGATTCAAGGGGCAGTGCTGTTACTTAAGGAGGTGCAGCACCATAGAGGGCTGCCCCTCTGACTTATCTAACATGTAAATGATATATCCTCGGCAACAACATGTGATAATTCTTCATGCGCCCTTTCTCAGAAATGCCTGTAGTAAGTGTTTTATGCAACCGGGTGATTCAAAGAACTGGTCTGCTGTGTAAATCAACACTGCCAGCCAAGGTAATTAACTTGGCCAAAAGTTTGAATGAATCCATTGCTTTCTACAGGAGAGATCAGAATAGAGGTTATGTGCTTGGAACATTATTAAGTAGGTAGAGGTGGTGGAGGTGTGAGGTTGTGTGCATGCATGTCAGGCAGCATGACTGTGTTTTTGAGAGTCATGAGTGGCAGTGGGTGTGTGTGTGTGTGTGTGTGTGTGTGTGTGTGTGTGTGTGTGTGTGTGTGTGTGTGTGTGTGTGTGTGTGTGTGTGGTGTGTCTGTGTCTAGGTGTGTGGGTGAATGGGCAAGTGTATGAGTGCTTGTACTTAAGTGCAATCTGTTGCAGGGTGTGCTTGATATGCAGTGTGGGTGCATTTGTGTGTGTGGGGTGCTCCCATACCCCTGAGCTTTCCTTAGACTAACAAGCACAGGCTTTAATACTGGGAAGAAACACTAGATACCAGGGACAATTTTTAAATATTACTCTTAAGTTACTTAAAAAAGTTAAGAGCCCAACAGGTCTGATATCAGAAAGTTATTTCTAAACAATAAGAATGAAGCTTGCATCATGATGTAGTTTCTGAACAAGAAATCAAATTAAACTGTTGCACATTATGGTTTGACTACAGGCATCCTTTGCCTACAATGGGCAATAAAAGCCTAAGAGACAGCATGATGGATATTCTGTAAATTTAGGAAGGTCAAGAGGTATGCAGATGTGTCCAAGTATGAGTGTGTGTGTGTGTGTGTGTGTGTGTGTGTGTGTGTGTGTGTGTGTGTGTGTGAGTGTGTGTGTGTGTGTATCTATATCTATATATATCTATATATATATATATATATATCTATATATATATATATATATATATATATATATATATATATATATATATATATATATATATATATATATATATATAGGTTGGTACTGGGCTATCTGCCTGAAGGCATATATTAGCCCAGCCACATTGTATGGTATTCACCACCCCTTTAGTAGTTCCCTAGACTCTTGTATTAGCAGCTAGTACCCTTGGCCCATTTCTAGTAGTGCTGTTGGTGTGATCCCCGGTGTGAACTTTCTGTTACCCATCCACTCATCAAGCTTCCTCTTGAAGAGTGATAGTGAGGAGCTCTGTCTTATGTAGATCGGGACCCTGTTCCATAGTAAGGGAAGTTTCTGTGAAGGGAATCAATCCCTCCAGCATGTTCTATTCATTGTTGTGTTGAGGTTTATATCCCTAGAGCATGTAGCTCGAGTAGATTTGGTTTTGCTAAGATGGAGCATGTTCAACAATTCTGGGTTGGACATGGCTCTGTACGTTAGAAAGAGATCACCTCTGAGAAAGTGGTATGCAACAGAGAACAGTCTTAGCTTTTTCAATCATGCTGCATAGGGCAACTGTCTGAGGCCAGTAATCCTCTTGGTTAGGTACCTCTGTGGTCTCTCCAGCTGCTGGAGATGTCTAGCCAGGTGCATTCCAATTGATGCATTGTACTCAATAATGGGTCTGATGAGGGAAGAGTATAGGGGCACCATTACATCCTTAGAGCTTGATGCGAACTCTTTCGTGATCAGATGGGTCATATAGAAGGATTTTCTAGCCACTTCGGCAGCATGGTTATCAAAGGAAAGCTGACTATCTACTTGGGTCCCTAGATCCCTTATTTCTTCTTCAGATTTCAGGGGATTACCTCCTATGTTGTAGTTTGCGGGTACTCTGTTTTTTCCAAAGGGGATTACTATGCATTTTTTTGCATTTAGCTTCAGACCATGGCTTTGACACCATGCATCAGTCTCATTTAGGCCCTCCTGCAGGATATCTATGTCGGCCGGAGACTCTATTATAGCACCCAGTTTGCAGTCATCCACAAACTTAGTCAGCCACATCCCTTCCGTGCTTGCCTGTACTTCTGAGAAGTATATGTAAAATGGAGTGAATGAGAGGGGTGCCAGTACCAATGTGATATATGGGCCCCAGGAGGTAGATATCACAGCACTGGGTGTGTTAGTGCTTGTGGTAATCACAGAGTAATTTAGAAACATAACATTAGCCAATAATGAGATCTTTCCTCATTGTAGCTAATGTATCTCTGAATCACTGGTTTCCTTTACGGAGCTAAAGGGGTCTTTTTCCTTAGCTGTTTTAGCTCACGCCTGTCCTGATTCTGAATCTAGCTCTTTCAGCTGTGATATTTATGGTTTCAGTAAACATATTGGTTTGAGTGATAGGTTCAAAAATGATTCACTCTTCTGCAAACAATTGAATATAGAGGTTATAAAACTGATTGTAGTTAGCACAATCCATATTCATAGAATCCTAGATTGTACAAGGCATTTGGGCCATGTGGCTATTTACTTCTTGTCAGTATCCAAACTTAGACCTGACCTCCCTTTCCAAAGACTTATAGGCCGGTCATACCAGGGTTGAATTCATAAATACCCATACAAATGTCTCATTCCTTGTTAATCAATTAAAGGGGTAAATCAGGTAATAAAAATGCATAAACTTAGAAAGATACATAATTCATTTTAATTCTGTTATAACTCACTAGCAAGAAATTCATTTGAGCAATGAGAAATGTTATGTTCTAACTGATCTTCAAATAAACAGGTGTGGGTAAATGTAAGCAATAACAAATTCTGTGGAATTAATATTTTTTATTAATAATAGACTAGGTGCTTCATGAGAAAGGCAGGATTCTGTTATGGAAAATCATTTGGAAAACAAACTGCATGTTTATAGGGTCAGCATATACTTATTTTTGAATATTCTGAGTTTCTGAAGGGATTACATAAGATTATACAAGATTGAATGCCATTAAAGTTAATTATTGTGGAAGGTGTTAATGCTGATTTGGACAAAGAGACACACTGGACAGAATATTCAACTTATAGGCAGTTTATTTAGGCTAGAGAAATATATGTAACTTGTAGAATTTGTGTAAGCTTGCAACTTAGTCAGTGTAAAGGCTAAGAAATATCCAGAAAAGCAGGCTATACTCACTTAGATATTTAAGCATACAAAACTATACAGAAAATGTTACATTTTTTGCCTCACAAACATTAGTAAACAAGTGTATTAGTAGTATAGTTTATGCCAGGAATTTTTCTGGACATGTTATGATTTCAATAATTTATAAAGTTAAATTAAAATGTGCAATAGTTACATTACAAGAGAATATAACATATTCTGCAGAGATCAACAAAAGATAGAAGGAATGTTAAGTACTTGTGCAATAACAGGAAAGATTCTTTTCGCAGAAAATAGGAGCTTTTAAGGCCTATATTGTTTAATTTGTGTAACTTCTAAAAATTCAACTTAAATGAAAACAGACATCAGGATTCAGTCAGTTAAATAGGATCACAGGATCGTAGAAATTATAAAACAATTGAGTAGTAAGACAATTTCCATCTTGCTGAAACCCACCATCATAATATACCCACTGTGTCTCAGAAGACAAAGGAAGTCAGGCCTGTGATGAATTTGCAGATGCCCGGGCAATCACCAGTGTTAGTATTGAAGCATATGAGGGTGTCACTCTGTAATGTATAAATGCAGCTTATTCCAGAGATGGGATAATTGCCCCCCTATTGTATTTTGTTTGAATTTTGGTGGAGATTCATGTCTTTATATCTAGTATTAGTACAGCCATTTGTCTTTCAGAGATATAAAATATGAAGGAGGGTTTGATATTTGGTAGAACAGAGGTAAGACACAGACAAAGTAAGATTCTATAAGAGACAGAGTAAAAGACAAAGGTTCAAGCCTGTCTTCATATCTCATGGCCTTTAATACACTAGTAATTTTCTTGGTTAGAATATGTTGGAGCCTTTCTCACTATGCATTGTGTCTGAATAAATACAGAGCAATGCAGACAGAGTATAGTGGGGTTAAAATTTCTTTTGACCAGGGTGAGATGCTTTCAGAAATCAGTTGTGCTAAATACAAGGATTTCCTGATTATTAGTGCTACTTGGTCATCAAAGGGAAAGAGTTGCTGACCTGGGTGCCAAGTTCCCTGATTATTGTGTCAGTCTGGAGTCTGGTACAAGCTATGATGTAAGTTGGAGATGAGAGATTTTAGGGGAGATTGAACAATAACAACCAACATGCAGTCATAAGTAAGCCTTGTTAACCACAGATCAGGATTTACTCTTTGGAGGTTGAAGAATTGTATGTTAAAAAGCAGGGATCACAGCATTCATCCATGATGTTTCTTGTTAGCTGTTTTCTTGTTTTCTGAAATGGTATCTGCTACTTTAACATTGTGAGTTTTATATCTTATCCAGTTTTATGTACCTTACCACATGAGTCTACATTTAGGTCTCTTAGATTATTTACAGTACCAGGCCTCACAGCAAGAGGTTCTCCGGTTCGATCCTCAGCTGGGGTGCCTTCTGTGCGGAGTCTGCATGTCCTCCCTGTGGTCGCGTGGGTTTCCTCCGGATGCTCCGGTTTCCTCCCACATCCCAAAGACATGCTGCAGGTGGATTGGACACTCTAAATTGGCCCTAGGTGTGCGTGTGAGTGTGCCTTCTGTGGAAGGTTGGGCGCCGGGCTGGCAACTCGACACCGTAAAACTCCACTGCCATTCAATGTGCGGACAAGGTGATCCGCTGTGGCGACCCCTAACCGGGAAAAAGCCGAAAGAAGAAGAAGATTATTTACAGTACCAGAATGTGTGGGGAATAGCAACAGATTCCTTTGCATAATCCAGCTAGGTTATGTACACCAATTAAACACTCTCCAGTGGCTCTGTGACTCTCTAAGAATTTTATTAAGCTAAGTAAAATTTGCCTCCCTTTGACAAAAACAAATTCTTCTGGGTAAAAGTGTGTGATATTTTGTTATCACAGTTTTTGACTTCAGATTTGCTCTTCATTGTGGTAGTTTATAGCTCTTTGGTGATCCTTTTGATAGTGTCTTTAATGTGGATTGATTTAGATTTAGATTTGTTACAGAACTCTATAGTTTTTTCCCCTTTTGTTATAGAACTTATTTATACTCATAGATAACCAGGTTGCTTTGGTTTTAAAGATCCTAATATATTTTGTTCTATTACAGACTGACAGGACTAAGCACTTTTCCAGATGGATGAGGAACTCTGTTGCATGATTACTAGCTGAAATTGCATGGGGGTTGAACTTGCATGGAGATTGGTGATATTTCAAGTTCATTTTGAGAGTTCTTATTGTAATTTGAATACTTTTGTTCTTTTGGCATCCTTAAATTCAGATCTGTTCTCTTAGGGGAGGGTGCTTGAGACTTTAAAGGAGAACTGCAAAAAGAGAAATATGTGGTATCCTCGAAGTCACAGAAAAACCCAGTATGCAAATTATACTGGGTCCAAAACAAACCAAATAGAAACTTTGCAGTATGGAGGGTGTGATGTTCACTACCTAAACTATGTTATATACTTAGTTCACTTCATAAAAATCGCAGTGTAAAATATATCAAACTCTAAAATATAACTATAAAATACATGATACAAACTAATCAAATAGAACATAGTATGTAGTCCACAGTTGAGTTAAAAATGGAATATCCTTTATTGAAACACACAAAAAAAACAATCCTAGTTGAGTAAAATGAAAAGCATCAAAAACATTCCTTATGTATAATCAGGTTGTTTGGAGCAAGGGAGTAGTTACAGAGAGTGGTTCTGTTAAGAGCAATAAAAGCATTAACATCATCCCTTTAGCCAAGTCCCCCATTCCCCCCTTAATACTGTAGTGTAATCAGACACTGTGCTAACTAAAACTGAATCTAGAAAGCTACAGACAAATTATTAACACTTTGTATAGGCTAATCAACTAATCAAAACTTGTTAATTAAGAAATAAAACTAACTATAAAAATGACTGACTGACTAACAAGAAGATCTGCCAATAGACATCTACCAGAATAAATATTAATAAATATATACCTTTGAACAAAGATCACTTTCGTATCAAATAAATGGGTCTATATTAGAAGACCGAAGACGCATTCTTTCGAATGCATCTTGGTCAAACTGAAAAGGTTGAAAACACAAAATATCAAAGTGGCTGTTAAGCAAATTCTTTCTCTGGGAAAGAATTTGATTGGGTGCTTTGGTACTTTGCCATTTTTGGCACTATAGTGCTGTCTCGGAGTTGGCATATTTAAGTAGGGGGTGGGATGGGGGGTGAAGCCCCCCACTTAATGAATGTTTGAAACCGATTTTTCTTTTTTTGTTGGAACAGTGATTTTTTCCCTTGGAAAAAAAATTTCTCTTCTGACATTTCGACATTGCAAGCTTTCGCTTACATACGGTCGATCAATCACCGTTCGCTTTTTTAAAAATTTGGGGCAGGATTCATGAAGCCTCCGTGTAAGAGTTACAAGGCTTACATGGAGGCTGCAGTTAAACGGTGTGACGTCAGCATGTCATGCATATGCATGAGGGCATGCTGAATCACACCTAAGGCTAACACGGTATGTGGAAGACAGTAGGGGGCGTGCCCGTAGGCCGAGCCCTGCAAGCAGACATGCCCCCAGAAGAGTAAAAGTGCCCAAAGTAAACCCCCATGACAGATTACATGGAAATGTGAATAAACACAACACAACACATGCCCCCACAGACTACGAACATAAAATCATATAAATGAACATGTGTTATATTTTTTTAAACTGTAAAGATGTTTGCCCGTGAGTGCGCTTGTTTGCGTGGGCGTGCCCGTAGCTCAGCCACAGTTAGCAGTAAGTGGAAAAGCATATAAGAACTAACTATGCAAAGTAAGCCCAAAAGCAATAGTGTAGCAGTAGAGACGTCGGCTGAAGAGCAGGCAGTCATGGTTTGAGCCCCCACAACATCAATTTTTATTTTTAGTGAAATAAGCATGACACAAGTCCCTGACACATATGTACACATATAAAATTATATTTTATGTAAAATGTAATGAAATAGGCCAGTTATAGTGAAGAAATGTGAGATAACAAAATAATAAATGCCAGATGTGCCCATAGCTGAGCTATAGTTTAACAAGTTGAGTGCATCTGCCCGTAGGTGAGCAGTGGTTTAACAGGTGCAAAATGAGTGCCCGTAGGGGAGCCGTGTTTTAACACACTGAAACTGTGTGCCCATAGCTGAGCTATGCGTGCTGACAGCCAAATGAGGTGTAAACCAGCGTAACCCATTTGTGCGGAGCTGCGCACCGCGCCAACAAGCTAACCGACGGGCAACATTGAGCAAGCTGTAACAAAACTGACTTTACACAGACACACCCCCTAGCCTGTCTAGACAGTCATCAAATATAAAAAGCAGTGGCCAGGTTCGAACCCAGGATACCATGCACCACAGTCAAGGTACTGAACCACTAAGTCATGACAGCTGTACTTAGAAATGCAGTAATAGCAAATATATGGGAATGAATAGAAAGTGGAGCATGACAAAGCAGGTTTTGTGAAGCTGATACAATTCCAAAATGGCCAATCACATATAAATGTGGGAAAAACGGCATATATAAGCCCCATAGGCGGGAATACACAGCATAACTGATTGTAGAACTAACTTGCAGCCAGAATGTCAGGAGTAGGTGAGGGTAGTTGCTTTTGAGCACAGAGGTGGGGCGTTGAGGAGTCCAGATATATGGTCTGGTTCCTTGTCCACAATCATGAGGCCCAACTCATGCAGGGCCAGGTCCTGTGGGGAGCATATAGGGCTGAGGCGTGGGACCAGTTGGCTCATGATCTCACCAGTGCCATAGGGATTCCAAGGACTGGTGAGCAGGTCCGTCACCACCATGCGGACCTGAAGAGACATAAGCAGGACCAATTGAACCTTTGGATCCAGGAGGCCCAGCAAATGCCCAACGCCCCACTACTGAGTAAGTTACATTTAATTATGTATGTAAGAAATTAAACTAGCTGATATTATGGAGATGTGTATTCCAATATTACTTCATTTATATTACAGTTGCAGGTGTCCGTTCTGTGAACCGCAGAGCCTATGGCGATAGGCTGGTGCGGTTGTGCCACCAGGCAGGTCAGTAATCCTCTCCCAGTAACTGTAAAGAAATATAAAATTATGACAGTTAGCAAAAGAGTGCAGTGTAGTCACTAAGTAATAAAATGTGCAAGTAACAGTGTAAGAGTGTTTGCAAGTATTGCTTGATTACAAAAGTGTGTTGCAGTCTGTAATCCAAACAGAAAAATGAAAATGTCTGAAATAAAGTCTGAAATAAAGATGCCCCACCTGTAATATAATAGTACACAACCTGCAGCAGGCTGAAAAGTACAGCTGCAGAAGATGAACAAATCACATGTGTGAAATATATCCCTGTTGAAATACTGAAACATGACAGAAGTGAGACTGTTGGAAAGGATTGTAATAACTACAGGTAAAACATGTCAATAAAGCCTAGAAGTAAGTACCATCCTGAATTGTAAAATTAAAACAAGTGAGAGAGTGTGAGAAAGAGTTATGAATCCACCAATACAATAGTAATAACCCCTGAATAAAGTATACTGCAGTCAGTACAGAATGAAATTAATGTGACAAGCAGAACCAGACTGCAAAATGTGCTTAAAATGTTGCTGCAGCTGGGATGTGTATCCCAAAATCTGGATATGTTCCTCTCAGTCTGCAATATGCAGATAGTATGATTGTCTGAAATACCAAACATCCACAGTTATCTATAGCTATATAAAGCAAATGTAGCAGGATGATGTAGCTGAACAACGCCAGATAAGAACGTGTATGAATAACAATAAAATGTATATTGATGTAGCAGTAACAGTCCTATCACCAACTTGAAGTAGTTATCACATAGGAAACTGTAGGTAGAACTGTAGTGTGTATATATCTGCAGCTATTAGAAATGTACAGCATATGTATTGGTATTTGAAGGCGTTAATTATATTTTCTTCACCCTACCCTATAACCACATATAATCCATTCCACGTGAAATTGGTATGTGCAATCACAATTAACACCCCTGGACATTTGTCCTGTTGGGTCATACATATTTGCATGTACGTTGATGCATCTGCCCTGTTCATACATCTAAACCTGATGGCCTGTTGCCATCAATCAACCCTGCATGATGTTGGACTTTGTATTGCTGTTCAAATTATGCATGTGTTATGCTCGCTGTTCAATGGTGTGAATATCTGGGTGTTTGGTTAATGGGAATACTAATGCATGCTGTTACAACTAATTGCGAATGGTATTGTATGTTACTAACCCAAACTGTCATGACATAATGCAAAACATAGGACGACAGGGAAGGTGGGTTCCAGCAGATCCACCTCTCCCACCTCAGCTGACGAGTGCACCTGGCACTAGTGCCCAGTCTGGACTCTCCTCCAGTGGCCCTGTGCCACCTGTGGGTGGAAGCGCTGCAGAGAATGGGTCCCGTCCCCCTTCTGCAAGTGTGGCCGGAAGAGAACTACCACTCACCCTCCATAGCGTCTGGACTGTGGTGCGTAGGGAGATCTGGGAATCTGTTCTTGGGCCCCTACGCCAGCTTGAGGCACAGGTGGCACAACTTATGGGCATGCCTGTTGCCCGGCCTACACAGCCCCCAGCACAGCCCCATCCTGGGCAGTGAAGGAACAGTGGCAACTGCCCATGGGTGGGGATATCAGTTCCACTGTTGCCATCTGTGGGCTCATGGGCTCTGCATATCCAAACATCCGTCCCCATCAATTGTGTAACCCCCCCACACGTGTCATACACCACCCCTGTATGCATCTGTTGACCTACCCAACCTACCTCCCCAGCTATACTGACTTCCTTTACCTGACATACCACTCTCACCTGAAAAAAAAAAAAAGAGCACTCTGTACTCACAAAAAAATTACGCCCCATACATAGCTGCCCATTCCGCACACATGTCTTCTGGACATGGACACTGTCAATTACAATTGGCTGTACAACAATTATTATTGTTGTCCTGACACCTCTCTCAGGGGTGGAAGGTTTCAAATGTCACACCAAATTACGAACATATGCACAGCTGTTGCTGATGAAGAAATGGGCAGCTATGGGCCTTACCTACATCTCTCCTACAAAACGCAAGCTTGTTTCCCTACTGTCATACCCTCTTTGTGACCCCTTTTTCACCACTTTCCTGTCGCCCCATTTTCATTTCTTTCAAAGAAAATAGCGCGGGCGTGCGCCAGAGTAAGCACTGTTAAGCGGTTGTAAGCGGGTGTGCGCAGAGCTGAATGCCAGTGCGCATGCAACTGCTTAAAAGTGCCTTAGTCACTCTGATTGACAGGTGCTGTAGTCAGTTCAAAAGCAAAATAAAATCCCACTGTCAGACCCGAACCTAGGACCTTGGAAACAGTAGTCTGCATGACTTACCACTAAGCCATGACTGTTATACAAGAACATTGTGCTACAATAAATATATCATGTAATAGTAAGAATGAATGTAAAGGGAATATAGGATGTGTAGTACACAAAGCATGTCATGTATATTTACTGTCAAATCTAGTGGATGTCTATTATAGTAGTGTGTGAACAGAAACAGCCATGCTAGTTGGCAGCTAGTAGGTAATAATGTCAGTTAATATACATATATAAATGTATGTGTGTATATATACACACATATATATATATATATATATATATATATATATATATATAGTTGTAGGTGTCAGTGTACATGCATACTTAGTACAGGAATCAGGAGAGATGAATAGAGAAATGTGAATCTACAACACAGCTTGAATCATGAGAGAGATACTAACCTTTACACTCACAGAACAGTGTCCACAGCATACCAGCATGGTCCCCGCCCTTACAATCTGAAAGGGCAACGCCTATCTCACATACCCTTTTATAGCACTGTCCTGAAATCACAGTGAGAACTGCAATCAGTACACAACTGGCTGCATGCAATTAGCAAATGCTGGCTTGCAATTGGTGCAGAGACCATCACATGGACTTATGCAGATACCTACAAAAGCATCCTGTACTCCCACTCCACACATGCAATACTTTCATTGCACCATCTGGAGGCAGAGAGAGAGAGAGAGAAAGAAAAAAAGAAAGAAAAAAAGAAAATAAGAACACAAACAAAAACACACGTAAGACAAACTAAGTTGAAGCTGTCATCAGTGTCAGTATCAAGCTGGGCTAGCAGCAGCAGGAAGCTATAGTAACAGTAACGCAACCAGCTGGGACAAACACAGGTAATGTAAAGTAACAAGTTAATAGTCTACATACTGTGAACCCTCCATATGTGTTATTGGTCTGTATCTATATGTATGTCTATGTGATAAGTTGTGTGCACGTAGTTTCACCCAAAGGGGATGACTATACATTACATGTCATTCAGTGATAGGCCATGATTCTGGCACCAGTTCGTTTCAGTGAGACCTGTCTGTAGGATGTGTGTGTCAGCTGGTGTAACGACTATGGCACTTAGTTCACAGTCATCTGGGAACTTTGTCATCCACAACCCGCACATGTTTGCTTTCACATCTGAAAAGTAAATGCCAAACAAGAGGGGTCCTAGGACAGAGCCCTGTGGGATACCACATGTGACTGGCTTTGAGTCTGACATGGCTCCCGCAATATTGATATTATGGATTCTGTAGTTCAACCAGTGTGCAACCCATCATGTGACATATGTAGTAACATGTAAACTGATGAGCTTGTCTATGATACTTGAGTGGAATACTGTGTTGAAGGCCTTAGGCAAGTCCAGGTAGGCTGTATGGACTGCTTTGCCCTCATCAATGGCTGTAGTGACTGTTTTGAAAAGGTCAACCAGGTTCAAAAGGCAGGATCAGCCCATCACAAAGGCAAACTGGGTGGGATCAAGTGTCTGCAGGTACCCAATATCGCTGTATATGCGTCCCATAATGAATTATTCCATAGCTTTGCAGACCAGGCTGGTTAAGCTTATGGGGCAGTAGTTCCCAGGGTCAGTAGAGGTGCCTCCTTAGTGGAGTGGGACCACTGTTGCTGTATGCCAGTGTTCAGGTACATATCCCGTACTAAGGCCAAGGTTAAATATCAGTTTTATATGCGGTTGTATCTCCTCTTGGAGTTCACGTAGCACACATCCAGGGATACCATCAGGTCACATTGATGCTGTGTGTTCTTCTTTGCTGAGGGCAGCCCTCACCTGGACATCTGAGATGATAGGGAGGTTACATTCAGCTGTGATAAGTATTTCTAAGTGTGGGGGAGAGGGAGGGGGGATATTTACACTGGACCTGTCTGCCAGAATGTTGCCAATATCTGTGGGTTCAGTGAATGTTAAGTAGGTGTGTAGTAATAGTAGATACTCCTGCTCCAAACGGAATAGAGAAGGTATATGGAGAAAATAAAAGGGATATAGAAAAAGTAAATGAGATAGTGAGTAAATGGAATGACTTCTCCATATACAACTACACCTGTTTAGAGTTGAAAAAGGAACATTTTACCCTACTTTCTAAGGGGATGAAATTCATCCCTGTGGACAAGTTCAATTTGGTCGACTATGTTGTGGACATCAAAAAGTTCATTAGAAAACTTAATTTGGGGATATTTTTAGTGACAAATTGCATAAAGAACCTAATGAATTTAAAAAGGCGAGTACCTTCACCCCACCCCTTAACAACTTATTAGCAACATATGAGAAACTAGTGACAGATGATGTGTATTCATATTGTAGGGATAATGGACTGAGGAATACAATTCATAATCTTTCGAAGGAAGAGGTTACCACCTTAAAAGAATTACGGGAAGACAACAACCTGAGAATAATGAAACCGGACAAGGGAGGGGGGGTTGTACTTTATGGCAAGGAAGATTATGCTAATAAGATCAATAGTATTTTATTAAATTCTGGGAATTATATCTCAGCTTCTATTAACAAAGTGAATATAGGGTATCATAAGATAGACTTATTCTTAGAAGACCTTTTGTTGGAAGATAGAATAGAGGGAGATTTATATAATTTTTTGAAAGTTGAACATCCCATTATAAGTACTATTGTTGGGATACCAAAGGTCCATAAAGATTTTTTGAACCCCCCCCCCCTTCAGACCCATCATTTCAGGGAGTGATTCCAAAACCTTTCCTTTTGGGAAGGTAATTGACAAATGGTTAAAATATACCTATAAAAATATACCCCATATAGTAATTGACTCTTGGGATTTTTTGAGTAGGCTAAAACCTGAGTTGGCCAATGGAGCCAATTGGTTGGTAACCATCGATGTAGTGGATCTTTTTTCCAGCATACCGAAAGAAGAAGGTTTGGTCAGGTTCTAGGAATGTATTAGGAAGAAGAGTGACATCACATGGGAGAAAACCCTTCTAATATTGGAATTTATGGATATTGTGTTATCCCACAATTACATAATGTTTGAAGGAGAGTATTATAGACAAAAGAAGGGGGTAGCCATGGGGGCGGCATGTGCCCCTATGTTTGCCAACATGTTTCTCACTGATTGGGAAGAAGAGTTTATTTTGAATACCGGATGGGTCAGTCACATTGGATGTTACTTGCGTTTTTTGGATGATATTTTTATTATATGGAAGGGGAACAAAGAGGAAGTTGATAGTTTCAAGAGTTATTTGAACATGTGTAGTGACTTCTTAAAGTTTACATTTGGAGAAGACAAAAGGTCTATACCATATTTAGACAGCAGAATTACCGTGGAGAAGGGGACATTTAAATCAAATTTATATAGAAAAGACACGTTCAGTAACTCATACCTTCAGTATAATAGTAGCCACCCCATGGTTCAAAAAAGAAATATAATCAAAGGCCAGTGTATCAGGGTGGCCAGGATGACATCTAATATAAATGATGTGGATTGTGAGTTACGAAAAATAGGGACATATTTTATGAATAGCGGATATCCTATAGATATGGTGAATGATGTCACTAGTTATGTTAAAAGTCAATGGGGTAAGAAATTTAAACCACTGTTAGGTAGTAAAGCAGGAAGTGGATTTGATATTCTGGTCATGGGTGATACCAATAGGTCATATGACAACATTGATTATGGTAAAGCCTGTGTATTACAGTATGGGGTACACAGTAGGGAGGTTAGAATGATTTTGGAAAAACATTGGAATATAATGAAGGTGGACAAAGAAGTTTCCAAAATAGTGGGAGAGCAACCACTATTTGTTTTTAGGAATGGAAGGAACATGAAAAAACTGTTGGAAATAAAAATCAAACCCCTGGGTACTGCGAACATAGGGACACAGAGATGTGGGACCTGCAGGCAGTGCAAGTACATAATCAATTCCCCCACAATTATACTTGAAGATACAAACAGAACTAGAATACAGTTCCAAAAGGGGAACTGTAGGTCCAAGCATCTGGTATATCTAGCGAAATGTACCAAATGCCCAAGTTTTTATGTGGGCAAGACTACCAGATGCTTAAGAAATAGAATATATGACCACGAGTACAGTATCAAAAATGGTGATGATAAAAATGCACTTTGGAAACATTTGAGGGACAATAATGAGTGTACTGGATTCCAGTTTGGGATACTGGAATCAGTCAAGACCAATCCCAGGGGAGGTGACATTAAGAGGACAGTAGAGAAGAGGGAAGTGAGATGGCAGATCAGACTGAATGCATCTACTCCCCCAGGAATAAATGAGTATCTGTCAATCAAGCCCATCCTAGAAGCTGATAGGAAAAAGGAAGAGTATGTGATTTCAATGTTTTTTAATAAAAATGTTTTTAAATGTTTATAATTGTTTTTTAACATTTGGCCAGTATAACATATATATACTTATACATTTATTATACATTTTTTTGTATGTGCATGTTATTAAGTGTGCAAGTAACAATTACAATTTTATGTATACACATTATTTTATAAGGATGTAGGTTGAACTATTTACTTAGGATGTAAAAATGTTATTATGGTTTTTGCACTAGCACTTTAAAAGTTAATTGGGATGTAATCTGTGGAAGTCAGGATGTATAAAGGGATCATGGAAATTTTGTTTAGTGTTCTGATGAAGTCTTGTTAGATGAAAGCGCTCAACCAACCTGTTGGATGTGATTTTATGTCAATAAAATACTCGGAAAGGAAGAGAGTGGTTTAACTGTTTTGTGCTGGTGCTCGTTCCGTTTGGAGCAGGAGTATCTACTACTTATTTGTTTGACTGTTCCGTAGTTTTTATATTATAGGTGTGTAGTAACTCAGAGCATATCTGAGGCTTTTGGTCCATATGTCTAACAAAACTGAAGAATGCCTTTTGGTTATCTATAGTGTCCGTGGCCATTTCCCTCTCAGAGTTGGCCGTGGATGTTGTTATGAGAGACCTTAGCTTATTACCAGTGCCGACCACAGATGCCTTCCCTTTATGTGAATCTGCTCTGTCCTGCAGTAGCCTCCTTCTATCGTTATACAATTTGCCTTTGGCTGGGGTCCACCAGACAGGATGCTTAACCTTTGTGCATAGGGTCTGGGTTAGAAATGTGTGTGCATGTTCCATGCATTCTTTGGGATGTCCGTGGGAAGCATTCGCAAAGGGGTCAGCATTGTGGGTTGTGGCTTCCACTGGCCCAGTGGGCTGCATGGATACCATGTTAGTCCTAACAAGTGAAAATCTGTCTACTCACATACATATCAAAGTAGTCTACTGTGCTGGTGGTGGTGGTGGGATATGTATACCCAGGCCGATTAATTTGTGTCCAGATCACACTAGTGGATGGCGTTCCACATACAGTACCTTGGTATGAACCCCCAGAGTGAGGTTATGCATTGGACCTGTCTCAGTGTGCTGTCCGATGGGGCTTGGTACTATGTTGTATGGAATGTGGCAGGTATTGTTACATAGGTGTTGGCTGAGCACTGATATCTGGCCATGTACATGTGCATCCACCAAGAGACACACACGTGCTACATATGGGAGTAGTAGTATATCACTACAGTTGAGTATCATGTATAGTATGTGTGCCATATATTGCTGACATAGTTTGCTGATATCCTGTTTGTGTTCTCTTTCAGGGACATGGCGGGTCAGCGAAATCCTGCCTACTCTGCTGCAGAAGATGAAGAGATACACCAGAGCCTGGTGCTGGATTATGACATACTGTTTTCCCGCACCAGCCAGAATCAGCAGGAGAGGGCTGCACTGTGGCAAGACCTTGTCCGTAGGGTAAATGACATTGGCACGCATAATAGGACATATGAGCAGGTACGACATCACTGCAGTGATTTAATCAGAAATGTCCGTCAGCGTGCGTCGGATATCCACAGGCAACAGGTCGCCACAGGAGGTGGGGTGGCCACACATCCCCCCATCACCAAACCGGAGGGGCTACTCTTAAGTGTTGTGGCTCCAGCCCAGGAACATCAACAGCAACACACCTGCATTATGATGGAGGCTGGATCCACACAGCAAAACGACATGGAGCGTGCAGGTAATATGCCATATGTACACTTGACTGTTCTGTACACTGTTAGTTTATGCATGTGTAAAGTGTGTCCTTGCTATGTAGCTGTCAACATAGTATGTAATTGTGCAGGTGTGATATTGCCAATATCAGCAGCTGACATGTGAAAGGCAACTGGTGTACTACTGAACTGTATCATATGCAGTATCAATGGCACAGCTGTGCCCACTGACATTAATCCCCTCATTTCTGCAGGTCCCTCCAGTGTTACAGCAAGGCAGCCCATCCATGCTGGTGAGTGTGTTTTAACAATACCTATAATAGTCCTAATAGTGCTAGTAATAATAGTGTAACTCAGGAGTGCTCTGTGTGTATACTGCGGGGTGTGCATGTGTGCATGTGTGCGTGTGTCCACGTGTGCATGTGTGCATGTGCATGTGTGCATATGTGCCTGTGTCCACGTGTGCATGTGTGCATGTGTGCATGTGTGCCTGTGTCCACATGTGCAGGTGTGCATGTGTGCATGTGTCCACATGTGCGTGTGTGCATGCGTCCATGTGTGCCTGTGTCCACGTGTGCATGTGTGCATGTGTGCATGTGTGCCTGTGTCCACGTGTGCATGTGTGCATGTGTGCCTGTGTCCATGTGTGCATGTGTGCATGTGTGCATGTGTTCGCGTGTGCATGTGTGCATGTGTGCATAAGTGCATCACTGGTAACATTGTGTAGACATTGTAAACTGTGTTTCCTGTCTTCCTCCCACAGGTTCTGGTGCTGCTCTTGTGTCCTGCAGCAGGGAACCTGAATCTGGTGCCACAGGTACTGATAATGATGATATCTGTGTAATGGCACAGGAAGGTGTGTCAGGGTCCGTCATTGGTCAGCCAATTGACAGTACACAGCTGTCAACCCCATCATTGCACACTGTCATCCTGCCAGTACATCCTATGTCACCATTGTCCCTAGGTGATGGACAGGATACAGTGGGCATTGACTAGGTTAATGTGGTATCTGTGCACATGCTTCCCCACACAGCAGCCATGGGCAGGGTCCTGAGATGGTACCACACAGACAGTTGCCCATGGTTTCTTGTGGGAGCATCCGTGGGCGTACTGCCTCTGGCAGATGTGCCCAAAGAGGTCTGTCAACCTCAGCTATGTTTTGGGCTGTCATGCAGGCACAGTCACGTATGGAAAGGTACACCAGACAGGGTCTGAGGGAGCTGAGAGCATGTCACACATCCATGACTGACAGTATGCGTGACATCGAGGATGCTATCCATAATTTCACCAGTGTCACAGACAGACGTTGTGGGGACATATTACAGCAGTTCCACAACCACATGTCCATGAGCCAGGGCAATGGTGGATGGTTGCGGCGTCGACGTGGCCGTATGCCAGCAACAGCAGCAGCTGGCAGTCGGCGAGGACGACAACAGGCCCTCGGACACCCCCATAGTGCCAGCAGCAGCCCCAGCAATGCTGGGTCTGTGCTGTCATCAGACCTCCCCAGGAGACCATGTGCAAGTGGCTCTGGACAGTCCCAACAGGGACCTGTGTCCAGTCAACAAACTCCCACTTCTGATGACAGTACCCAGTCTGGCTTAGTACCAGATACGGTCCGTAGCACGCCTGCCAGGCACAGGTACCATGTCCATGCCCACAGACACTGATCTGTATGACCTGCCAGGTGCAGTCTGTGGCTGTCCACAAACTCCAGTATATGGCAGCTATGAGGTGGAACTGTGTGCATGCATACACACATGCGAAATGTTAACACCTAGGGCTACCACATACATGCACACACTGCACCAACAGTGCCCCACCCTGTACTGCTGTCCCTCACCAACACACATACACATACATGTCAATTGGTGGTATCAGTGGCAGACTCAGGCATACCTAATTCACACCCTGTGCATATGATGAAACTGTGCCACCTCCTGCAATCTCCAACATCAGTGCAGGAATAGGTAAACATGTTGCTGATGCACAGGGTGACTACATAGAAGTGTATTACTAGTATCATGTTGGTAACAGTACAGTGTGCTGATATGATTGTGTGTATATCCCAGCATGCCTGATGCAGTAACTGTATGACTGTCCTGAATTGTTATCTACACCCATAGTAAGTACCATAGTGTAACAGCTGCACATTATTGCATACCGGTGGTAAGGATGTCAACAGATAG
This sequence comes from Protopterus annectens, assembly GCF_019279795.1. Lineage (NCBI taxonomy): Eukaryota > Metazoa > Chordata > Ceratodontiformes > Protopteridae > Protopterus > Protopterus annectens. The sequence goes on from NC_056725.1 coordinate 263,115,635, forward strand.
CCACATACATAGGTAGCACAGGGGAGAAGCTAATGCAAGTAGTGATACGCAATGATGGACATGTACACTAATGGTGGCATGTTGCCCACAATGACTATGCAATGTGGATGTTTGCACATGTTGATATGTGTGCAGTACCAATTTAATTCAAATTACAATTAAATATGACATAATATCAGTTCTACCATGGACATCTGAGCTGTGCATTCCTGGGTATGTGTTGATAGTGCCTGCATATTTGCACTGTTACCTACTGGAAGTGTTACCCCTTCTTTGTTGTACAATGGACTACTTCCAGCCCTGCTTACTGTAGCTTTGTTTGCATTCATGTTTGCTTGAGGTTCCCTGGAACACTGATTCCACCTGCAATGCAGATTTACAGAGCTTCTGTGGATTCCTAGTGACATTTGCATAGCGCACTATACGTATGTCAATTTTCCACCTGACAGAACGTCACTGTCTGTCCTGTTCGCATGTACGTTGCCTGTGACACATTGCATATGACTTACCTGGCATTTACCCACGTGTGCAGTCATATATGCCAGTGCTATGAAATCAGTAGCAGTACACCCACACATACTCACCTTCAGTATGTTGTTCCCCATTGGCCCTATGTGTTGGTAACCACCATGGCAATCACATTACTATGGTAGCATGTGCAAAGGTAACCTGTGAATCACCTCTATGGTCCAGTTGTGGTTTATGTGAGTCATGTGGCAATGTCACAGCTGCCACATGTATGCAGTCAACCCTCTCCCCTGGCCAGCAACGTACAACACATGTGTGAGATGCCACCACATAGCCAATCTGGGGACTGAGCACTCTGAACCCAGTACTGCCATACCCTGTCAGGTGGCATGACATACTACAGTGACTACAACACCAGTCTGACATGGACCCGCACTGACAGCAATCCAAACACACTGGGGCATACTTGGAGACTCAGAATAGCATCCTGCCTAAGCATCACACACCTCCGCAGCTGGCACACAGACATATGTTAAGTCGGAACAGAGCACATGCCACACATGGCACACACATCCCATGTGCCACACACTCACAGCCTGTAGGGCTACACAACACACCTGCTACAGATGTGTCAGGTACCTCTCTTGGCCGCTGCAGTGGAGTCCCGCTCAACAGGCTGTACATGGTGAAGGTCACAGTGATATGCCCGTGGGGCACTATGGTCCACCACAAAACACATGCATACAGGTCAGTCAGAGGCATGGACACATATGACTCAGTCATTGTCCATGCCACTATGGATGACCTGAGACGTACCTCCCTGGACTACATGATAGGGAACATAGAAGGGCTCTCAAAGCATGTGGCACAGGCCAGTATGAGCCTGACCTTGGTTGCCATCATACCCTCACCAGGTATGCTACCACAATATGTAGGAAGGGTGTTCTATGTCTACATTCTGCTCAATCTCCAATGTCATTCATAGGGTATCCAATGGCTGTCAACGTGTGCTTACATGCTAGGGAAGCCACAATGATTTGCAAGGGGCAGCTTGCATGTGACACCCATGGGCGATTGTATATTGGCAAAGCCCCTTGATCCACACATAGTGCCTTTTGCTGCAGGACACGGATTACATAGCCACCTCCACAGGTATCACACGGGATAGGACACTAACAGTAATGCTACACAACACCAGCAGTGTACACCACAAGATGCATGCACTGGACACTGTCCTCAGCACGGTAAACTGCAATATCTGTGTGGTAACAGATTCCTGATTCACGGCTCACAAGTGCAACCCATCACTGCCAGGTTATACCTCATACCATGCCTGTCGTCCCCTACACATGTAACACACATGGACAGGGGGTAGTATCTCAAGGCACCACAGATACACACACCTCCAGGTTGTTGGCACAGCACAAAGCATCAGGGCCTATCCATGAGCAGCTAACAGTGTGTTGGACTGCCTTCTGGTTCATAGCCTGGCACACACAACCCTCCCATACACAGGAAACCCACCTGTCCTCCCTAACAACACTGGCAATATGACAGTCTCTAGATATGTCTTTATATGGCTGGACTGCATCAAGCCGAACATTGTGTGTGAGCATTACTGTAGCTACAACACACTAGCTGAAAGGTTCCCAGCATGTAGTCACTGAATTGCAGTGGAACAACATGTTACCACTCCCACAACAGGTGGGAACATGCAGCACCTGTTCATCGACTACATGTAGACTATATGGCCCAGACCAGATGTTTATCCCCTGCTGTTAGGATTATACCATATACAACTCACACTGTATATACACATACCGCATGCGGCCCCTGCACAGTAAGACACAGTCATAATGTTATGCATTGCAAATACCATTTATCCACTTGAGGCACGTGTCAGACATGGTAACTACTGAAGGTCACAGGTATATATGTGTATGTGTCACACACATACATCATGTGTGCATTGCCATTGCTGGTTTAAGCAATGTCATGCATTGTTATGAACAACAACCCACACATGGTCATATTGTGTGACACAACCACACGTGGCAGTTGTGGGTTTCCAAAACATACCTATCTGTGCTCTGACAGTGGTAATAGACCCAGTAGCGGAGTGCACTATTGGCATTACTGGGCAATTAGCCCTGTTTGGCTGTACTGATAGAGTGGTGACATCACCTGTGCTTACTGGGGGAATATGCAGCATCTGGTGTATTGTAGTAGTTGCCAAAAGGAACTGTTCTCTCACACACACCTTACTACCCCCCCCCCACACACACTTGCCATTTGCATCATTCATACCCCTACCTAACTATGTCATGACACGTGAGAGAGACACATTAGTGAAGCGCACTATTCGGATTACTAGGAGGTTCCTCTTCTCCGGCTGTACTTATATGGTGCTGACATCATCAGTGTTTGGAAAGGGTAATGTGCATCATGTAGTGTGTTCTCCTGATTGCCAAAAAGCACATGTCTTTCATACAGAATTGCACACACACAAACTCCCCTCATCCAAACACACACACTTGCCATTTTTCAGGATTCACACCCCTACCTAACTATGTTATGACACTTGAGAGAGACGCATTAGCGGAATGCACTATTCGGATTACTGGGAGGTTTCCCTTCTCCAGCTGTACTTATAGGGTGCTGACATCATCAGTGTTTGGAAAGGGTAATGTGCATCATGTAGTGTGTTCTCCTGATTGCCAAAAAGCACATGTCTTTCATACAGAATTGCACACACACAAACTCCCCTCATTCAAACACACACACTTGCCAGTTGCAGGATTCAAACCCCTACCTAACTATGTTATGACACTTAAGAGAGATGCATTAGCGGAGTGCGCTACTTGGATTACTGGGAGGTTTCCCTTCTCCAGCTGTACTTATAGGGTGCTGACATCATCAGTGTTTGGAAAGGGTAATGTGCATCATGTAGTGTGTTCTCCTGATTGCCAAAAAGCACATGTCTTTCATACAGAATTGCACACACACAAACTCCCCTCATTCAAACACACACACACTTGCCATTTGCAGGATTCACACTCCTACCTAACTATGTTATGACACTTGTGAGAGACACATTAGCAGAGTGTGTTATTCGGATTATTGGGAGGTTTCCTTTCTCCAGCTGTACTTATAGGGTGCTGACATCATCAGTGTTTGAAAAGGGTAATGTTCATCATGTAGTGTGTTCTCCTAATTGCCAAATTGCACATATCTTTAATACAGACTTGCCAGCAAACACACTCCCCTTATCCACACACTTACCATTTGCAGGATTCAAACCTCTACCTAGCTATGTTATGACACTTGAGAGAGACGCATCAGCAGAGCGCGCTATTCGCATTACTGGGAGGTTTCCCTTCTCCTGCTGTACTTATAGGGTGCTGACATCATCAGTGTTTAGAAAGGGGAATGTGCATCCTGGAGAGTGTTTTCCCAGTTGCCAAAAGGGACATTTCCTTCACACAGACTTGCACACACACTAACCCCCCTCCACACACACACACACTGGGCATTTGCAGGATTTAAACCCCTACCTAACAACACTCGAGACGGATGCTTTAGCAGAGCACGCTATTCGCATTATTGGGAGATTTCCCTTCTCCTGCTGTACTTATAGGGTGCTGACATCATCAGTGTTTAGAAAGGAGAATGTGCATCCTGTAGAGTGTTTTCCCAGTTGCCAAAAGGGACATTTCCCTCACACAGACTTGCACACACAACAACCCCGCTCACCCCCACACACACACACACACACACACACACACACACACACACACACTGAGCACTTGCATGGTTCAAACTCCTACCTAACTATATTATGACACTTGAGGTAGACGCATTAGCAGAGCATGCTATCCGAATTACTGGGCATCTGTTCTGTACCTGCAGTATTTATAGGGTGCTGACATCTTTATTTCTACAGAGGTATGTACATCTAGTACTACCTGTCAGGTGGGGGATAGCATATATATGCATTTGCAGCCACCTACTTCAGGGTCAGATATGCACATCGCACTGGCAGGTTATGTTCTATACCATGCTTCTTGACCACAGGACCTGTAACACACAACACAACCAGTCCAGAACACCCCTCCCACATCCAGGACACACACTTTGCTTCCCTGGGAACAGTGCGAGGATATGCAGGTGTTCACATACACCATTCCAGTTGTTAACATCAGGTACAGGCATATTGTGTGTGGGAACTACTCAGACCTCTACAACATTACCCTACAGCCACTACAATTTGTGGGTCCATGTGCTATGGCAGAACCTCTCACCACAGCCACATGGGGGAATACATATTGCACCTGTCCATCTGCAACATGGGTACTCACTGTTCCACAAAATCACACAAGGAATGCTGAGAACAAAACTTTATAAGACGCAAAGCTTTCGGGTATAACCCTTTTTCAATACTGAATACAAGCATATAATAAGCAACTGCTTTTATACAAGCCAAGACGTCATGTGACTGCAGCCAAAATCACATGACATATTTAAAAATACAAAAAGTTTCAAAAAAATTAAAATATATATATATATATATATATATGTATATGTCTCCCAAATATATGAATACAGTAGTACATAAAATATATATATATATATATACAAATACATATAATGCATATAAAATATGACAATAAATCAGTCAAATTGGTAATAGAATAAAACAAAATAAAATATTCATTTTAAATTGCATTGCAAACCAACGAGGATAGGTTTAATACTGACAGTGCTATTAATGCCAGGGGGGCTGTCAGCTCCTAGGCGAACTATCCATTGATACACTTTAGTCTCAAGATAGTTGTTAATATCACCACACCTACTCGAGGGAACAACTAGATCTATAACCCTAAATCTGAATGTATGTAGGTCCCCATAAGACTCAGTGTGTTTAAATAGAGCATTCTGAGCACACTGCCTCCTTATTTCTGACTTGTGTTCAATAATTCTATCTTTAAGTCTGCGTGTAGTCTTACCAACGTAGTATGCAGGGCATGCAATACATGATGCCATGTATACCACATTGGTAGAAGTACAGGTGGCTTTTATATAGAATTTATATGTATAATGTGTTTTCAAATGTACATATGTAACAGATTCCAAACCATTGACCATGTCAGAACAACAGGAGCAGTGATGGCATTGATAGGTACCAAAATGGGATCCAGAACACAAAGGTCTGTCAAAAGATAATTTAGAGGGAGGACGAAAATCCTTGTAACATAGCATACTTTTGAGACTTCTCATATTTCTGAAACTAAAAAATGGTTTATCACCTAACAATTTCATGAGTTCAGGTGATGCCATTAAAATAGGCCAATACTTATAAATTGTATGTTTAACAAGAGTAACCTTACTACCAAAACCAGTGACATATCTAAACCTCTGATGTATATCAGTATTAGAGGTTATATTAGTTGTAATGTCTAGATTTATAAGTTCTGGATTTCTAAATTAAGGAACATATAATGAATGTCTATTATCAAAGACATAATTTTTTAGTTCATCCAAAATGGTAACAGCATAACCACAATCAAGAAAATCTTTACATGTTTCATTAAGCTGTACACTAAAAGTAGCATCATCCGTATTGAGTCTGCTCACTCTAATAAGTTGGGATTTAACCACACCCCGAAAAACATGCAGGGCATGCATACTTTCTGCATGTACATATCTGCCTACATGTGTCTCTTTCTTGAAAACAGTTGTATTGAGAATTCCATTTTTTAGAAAAATACTAACATCAAGGAAAGAAGCCTCTTTACTAGTAATGGTTGATTTAAATTTTAAAAAGGCTGTGCTGTGATACTATTCAAATTTAAAAGATACTGTTCCAAACTATACCTAGAACCATTCCAAATTAAAAAACAGTCATCAACGAAACGTTGATAAAACACAACACGTGTATCCAAAAAGTTAACACCATCATGCATATTATCCAGTTCCCACTGATATAATACTAGATTTGCATACGTATTGTACAGGGTGCCCATGGCAACCCCGTTGACCTGTAGATATGGTTGCTGATTAAAGATAAATACATTGTGACTAAGCACCAAATCCAGTAGTTGACATATATTTTGAATGGAGTCACAGGTTAAAGATTGTTCAGCTGTTAGAAATTTTCTTATAGACTCTACACCATATAAATTAGGGATGACAGTGAACAGTGAAACAATATCTAAGGTAACAAATAAAAAATCATCTAAATTCCGTAGCTCACTATAGTACCAAGTTGATAGTTGAGAAAGAAAATCACCAGTATCCTTGATAACAAAATTGCACTTATCTAAAAAGGGAAAAAGTTGTTTCTGGAGGTGCACTGAAACAGGTTCGGTGACCCATCCATTGCCAGAGACAATGGGTCTCATAGGAGGATCCAACAGGCATTTATGTATTTTTGGAAGTCCATATAACTGAGGTGTAATAGGACATGGCACAGAGAAAAAATGAAACAGTTATAAATTAATATTGTTGTTAAACTGCATATCATAAATAGACAAGTTAACACTAGTAATGTGTTTCTTAACATCTAACAGACTAATTTTTTTAAAAGACAGTTGGTCCACCAATAACTTCTCCACCGATGAGTTATACCAAGCCCTATCCATAATTACAATACTACCACCTTTATCAGCCTGTTTAATAATAATCTCATCATTTTGTTTAAGATTTTCTAATGCAAGATGTTGTTCATAAGTCATATTGTAACTAAACATCCTATCATGAACTTTATATTGTTGTCTAAAGTCAGCTTCACATACATTGTGAAAGGCAATAGTAATAGGTGCATTTAAAGGTATGAAAACACTACGTTTTTTAAGAACACTGTTAGAATCAGTATTAACATTAAACAACAATTTTAAATTTAAATTTCTCACAAACACTTTTAGGTCAGTAATGATGCTAACCAAGTCTAAATTACCCATAGGTATAAAGCTTAACCCCTTAGAAAGAAGGGACATATGAAAGTCATTCAAAACGAAAGAAGAGAGGTTAAAAACTCCTCTTACTGTTTGTGGGCATTCTTGCCTTGCCTCAACGGGCTGTCGTGTTTGCGCTTCGTTGACAAAGTTTCTTGCCTCATGAAAGAGGGTTCCCTTTTCTTGAGAGGCTCCTGCATGCGTTCCGGTTTCTCTAGTTGAAATCGTTTTTCTACGAAGTTTAAAGTAGACTGATGGGTTTTTTTATTTATTTGTTGTGCATCCATCACCGAAGTCAAGGCATTAGCTGGGATTTCCATCACTGGCGCCATTACAGCATCAGCGTTGACGTTAGTGGAAGAAGGAGTGGTTGTAGCTTCAGTAGAATTTAAAGTAACAGTGTCCTTCAACGGAGAATCGGCGCCAATAGTCAAATTTGAAATAGAAGACTGAAAGACATCCAGCGCTCTCACAGAAGTGCTGGCAAAAGTTTTTTTATTATTAGATACTTCTAATATTGAATCTCTTGGGTCATTCCTTGGCCAAGAGAAGATGTGACCCAAACGAAAATCATTGATATCTCGAGAAAGTTTTCTTTTTTTGACTATCTCGAGTTTGTCATCTAATTCACGAAATTTACTAAATAAAGAATTATATCTTTGCGACATTTCAGAAAAACATGTTAAGGATTTAAGTTCTTCATCTAGTTTAATAATCTCAGTTTTTAGTTCTTGTTCAACAGAGATAAAGTATTCATTCATCAGTGACATGTAGTCTAAGCTAAGCTTTAAGTTCATTTGCTGCCATCTTTTAAGTAGCTCGGGATACACATTCCCATAAGATGGCATTTTTAGGATCCTTAGACCCCGAGGAACTATCCCCATTTTAAGATATGCAGAGAAACTGAACCTCTGCCACTGAAAACGTTTGAATGAACCTACTTTACGTTCAAAAAGCATGATTTTATAATTAAAAGTATCAATGTCACCTTTAGGTAAATTGTCCAAGTTGACCTGCGTTCCATTCTCAGGAGCAATAACAGGAACAAAATCCAATAAAGGATTCACCTCTTGCATGAACAGAGACTGTTCCACACCAGAGGTAGACCACCATTGTTGATATCTGACCATACCCACCTTTCCCTGGACATCCATATCCCATCCCCACCCCCAGGCAAGGTTGTCACTGCAAACAAACTGTATTTAGCACAAGCAGACTCTACACTTGTGAAGACTGGGGTGGAAGACTTCAAAGGACCCATGCTGGGGGACTATACTGGCCACTCTGCAAAATCCTTGACAATTGCATTCTATGAGCATGTGTAAGGTTTGCATTGATCATGCTATCCCACATATACCCATGACTGCTCCACAACAGGACACCTGTCAGGTGTACACCAGCCATATATGAGCTGTCCAACAGACAGAGTGAGCTAATACATTGCAGAGCTGTAGCCCACAGAGGGAGGACATCTCTGAACAGTACCGGCATGACACTTCAATCCCACATAATCATCACAACACAGTGTTGACAGTGAAATTGTCCAGACAATGCAGATAGGGCTCCTCTCAGTCTGTTATTGATGCCCACGTACTATTAGAGGTCCTCAGCAACCCTCTTCCAGCACACACCAACAACATGGATGTGGCTTAGCACATTCAAACCCTGGGATCTCCACTGTGTCCCTGCTTGACAGAGGCACAGCACACTAGCCTCACACGATGCCTTATGTGACCTACTTTACAGTGGCGCAGTAGCCTACTGTACTGGGGATGCAGATGCCAAGCACACTCTGGCTAAGCTGTCATTCCCTAGGGCAAACAGCCTAGTATTGACCTCTACACCCATATGTTTAATTGTCAGATGCACAATATTTGTTGCTGATAGACTGTTTGCAGGTCTTATTGCCATAGCATTCCCTGTTTCTATGAACAACTTGTGTATCTGTGGAAGATGTTTGAATATGAGGGGGATCCACTATATCACTTATGTCTCTGTAGTCATGTACTGTGTGCACTGGGCAGATTGCTGTGATGTGGTTGGTTCCTGGAATGACACGTACAAATACCAGATATGTGTGGCCAACTGCTAAACAGAGATATGACCTAAGTGTGTGAGCATGCCCAGTTCAGCCTTTCCATGGCATGTTGTCTGACATATGGCTCATTTATCAAAGTGTGCGAGCATGCCCAGTGTGAGCTTTCCATATGTTGAACTCTGCAGTCCACCACATATTTGGGTGAGTTTGAACTTCAACAATATCTCACGTTTATGGTCGTGTGTTGGGTGTCATGTTGTGTACTTACTGGTGAACTGCTTCGTGTCTGAATACAACAGGGATTATACTGTGCCTGCAGGGATTGCATGGGATACTTTGCATACAGTTGTCAACATCCTTTCATACTGACCTAACCCTGTAGTACCGTATAGTGTACTGGTTCAGTACTTTCACTGTGGTGGACAGTATCCTGGGCTTTAGTCCTGTCACTGCTTTAAATCTTCATAGTGAGCACAACAGACTGTGTAGGGGCCAGTTGTGCACATATGACCATGTTGCATTATATTCAGATATGGACTACCTAAGCCAGGCTTGTCCAACATAGGTAGTGTATTCCACAACATAGGTGGACATTGGCAAACACTAGCGATGTGCCCTATGCCATTTCTAATGCTAGTCAGAGAGTGTGTTTGTCCTTCGACACACATTGTAACTGGAGTTTGCCATGACATATGTCTTGGTTAGTATACTGTGCCTCTGTCTACCTGTGACATAACAGTGATACCCAGGGTAAACCTACCATCTCCCATCACCTCATCAAGATTCCTCTTGAGGAGTGTTGATGGGTGACTCTCTGGCTAACCTGTACTGGGAGTTTACTCAAGAGTGGGGGTGGCTTCTGTGTTATGGATCATTCAGTACAGCTTGTCCTATGTATGTCAGTGCTGGGGTTCAGGTCTCTCATGTGCATAGCTCACTGCCATTCAGATTGTACAAGGTGCAGCATGTTCATTGATTCCAGCTTGGACATGGCTTTATACATCAGGCACAGCTTACCTCTGGGTGGGCAGTATGGCAGTGTGTGGAGCTGCAGTTTGTTTAATAAGGCAACACATGGCATCTGTTCAAGCTCTTTGCTACTCCTGGTGAGGTACTGTTGTGAACTTTACAGTTGATGGAGCTGTCTGCTGAGGTACATCCCACAGGGGCTATTGTAGTCAATTGTAACGCTGATGAAGGATGACTGCAGAGCCACAGTGACCTCCCCTTATCTAGATCTGACAACCTTCATGATTAGGTGGGTATATGGTATGTTTCTGTGAACACTACAGCCACATGTTTGTCCAATGCAGGATATCTATCACCTTGTGTCCCCAGGTCTCTCATTACATGTTTGGTACGTAATGGGTTAACACCTGTGTGGTAATTGGTGGGCACTTACTGTATATCCATGGTGGTTGACTATACACATTTCTGCAATTAGCTTGCTGACATGGCTATGGCACCAGTTGACTGTTTCTATGTGGTCCTTTTGTGGGATGCTTGTGTCCGCTGGGGGTCAGATATGGTGGGCAGTTTGTACTCCTCTGCATACATGTTCAGTCACAGTCCTTCCATGTTGGCCTGTACCTATGGGACATATATACGGAACAAGGGAGGTCCCAGGACCAAGCCTTGTGGGATGCCACTTATATCTGGTTTGTAGTCTGACATGGATGCAGCATGTCTGACCATGTCAGTTCTGTCCTTGGTCTGGTTTGCAACCCCTCTACTGACATAGGGGTTTATATTTAAGCTGGTGAACATATCCATACTGAACATGTAGGGTATTGTATGGAAGCATTTGCAAGGTTCAGCTACGCTGTGTGGACCACATTGCCCTCATCAATGACCTTAATGACTGTTTCAAATGGGTCAAACATGTTTAGGGGCAGGATCTGCACTTACGACAGCCACACTGGGTAGGGTCCAGTGTCAGTAGGTCCTCGATAGCTTTATGTCTGCGGTACATGCTGATCCTATCCATAGCTGTGCAGACCAAGCTTGTCAGGATCCTGGGGTGGTAGTTTGCAGTATCCATTCAGGCAACACCTTGGATGAGAAGGACCACTGTTGTTGTACACTGCTCTTTGGGTACATATCCTGTGGTAAGGCTGACATTGAGCAGTAGTGTGATTTGGCATTCCATTCTTCTTGGAGTCCATGTTGGACTCAGCCCAGGACACCATCTCATACCTTTGCTGCTGTGTGTTTTGCTTTGTAGATGCTGGCTGTTACCTCAGCATCTGCAATGTCAGGGGCCAGCAGTCTGCTGGGATAGATATTTTGCATTCTGGGGGGGGGGGGTTTGCACTGCACCTGTCAGGTTGTATGTTGGCAATATGTGTGTGTGTTTGGTATGCTGTTTGTAATATTTGTGTGATTCGGAGCATATCTGTGTATTCCCAACATGGTTCCTACCATCAGTTGAGTAAGTCTTGTGATTATCCTTAGTGTCCTGTACAATTTGTATCTTCATAAGTTCATAGGTGCATTCTAGGCTATCCACCCTAGGGCATTTGTAAGCCTAGCCAGAGTGTGTGTGTCTTTCGCCGCCCCTTGCTATGTGAATAGTATGGCCATTTATGATTTACTTTACTGTGCCTCTGTCTGGACATGACACAGTGAAGACCCCCAGTGTACATCTACAATCATCCATCCACTTGGCAATATTCCTGTTGAGGGGTGTCAGTGAGGGGCTCTGCCTAACATGGAGTGGAATCCTGTTCCAGGGTGTGGGGAGCCTCTGGGTTATGTATCTGTCCCTTCAGCACATCCTTTTTCATTATGTGTTGAGGTTGACATCTGTCACTCTCACAGCTCCAATGGCTTTGATTTTCCTGGGGTAGAGCATGTCCATTACTACTGTGTTGGACATGGCCTTGTACAACAGACATACAATGCCTCTGTGTAGGCAGTATGTGACTGCATTCAGTTGGGGTGTCTACAGCCAGGCAGCATATGACATATATTTGAGACCCTTTATCCTCTTGGTGAGGTACCTTTGAGGTCTTTCTAACCGCTGCAGGTGTCAGGTAAGGTACATCCCATATGAGTCATTGTACTAGATTATGGGTCTGATAAGAGAACAGTACAGGGGCACAATGACCTCTGTTGATGTAGATGTGAATCTTTTCATGATACAGTGTCCAATATAGACAGTCTTCCTAGCCACATTGGCAATGTGAGTGTCACATAACAGGTTACTGTCCACTTGTGTCCCTAGGTCCCTGATTACTCCTTGCATACATAATGGTTTACCACCTATGTGGTAATTTGTGAGTACCTTGTTTGGTATTTGGTGGGACATTCATACTGTCTAGTGTCTTCAGGATGTCTGGGTGGGGTTCCTGTGTGTGAGAGTGTGGTCTGTAGCATGCTACAGACTGTACAGCAGTTTTGACTACACTTAGGTGCACATGGGTGGTCTCCCCTGCTTCATGCATTGTCAGTTACCTGGACATATGGGTGTCTGTGCTGCATATGGATACTCCCCCTCCTTTGATGTTTTGGTCAAGGTTTTGGGGCCATAACACATGATATGAGTTATAACCTGGTAGTGCTGGTGTGCTGTCAGTGGGCTTGCAGCAGGTTTCTGTCACTGCACAGACATCGATGTTCTCCATACTGGGAATGGCCTCAGGAGCATGCATATTGCGGTTTACACATCTGGCATTGGTCAGCATTACCCTTATATTTCTTACTACTTATGTTTTATAGGGTGGTGGGTTAGTCTTTTCAGCCTTGCCTACGTACGGCTCTATGAAGGTGGCAAAAGCCTTATCCAATATCCAGACACCCAGGACTAACAGGTGCAAGCCATCCCTGGAACAGCAGCATGGCTTGTCATGCAGTTAATCTCAAGCAGACAGACATTAGATCCTCTTGGACTGACAGCTGTAATTGTGCCACCTGTTAAAGCTGATCATTCTGTGTTTGTACTGTGGCATCATTCTTGGTGAGGGTAGGTTGCTGCAAATGGCCAGTGTCATACCGGCCTGGAGTACATACTCAGAGAGCTCATCCATGTCTCTTTTCATGTAGTCCAGGGAGGTACATCTCAGGTCATTCACACCAGCATGGACAATGACTGCATCATATTTCTACTTGCTTTGTGGTGACCTGCGTACTTGTGTTATGTGGCGTATTGTAGCAGCCTACAGGCAACTTACTGTACCCTTTCCCTTGTTCAGTCTGGTGAGTGGGACAGCAGTGTGTCTGCCTATAGAGACACCTATTACAACTGTATCAGACATGTTGTTTCTACTTCTGGCCTGTGACTGTTTGGCACACCAGCTTTGTGTACTATGTGTTGCATGTGCAATGTTTGGAGGTTGTGGTTGCTTGGGGGTCTGCTTTGGAGGCCTCTGTTGGTGTGGTGTGTTTGTAATTAGGGCCTCTGGGAATGTTTTTCTGTGTTTAAGTGTTTGGTTTACAGTTGTGATAGGTCTATGTGGGACTGGGTTTGTGGTGTGTGTGGTTACCTTCTCCTCCTGACCAGTTTTGACAGTACTGAGTTGGGGGAGCTCAGCCTCCGGTTTGGATAAATGGTTGCATCTCTCACATATATTTGTATTTATTGGGGGGAGTTGAGGGTTGTCTGTGTACTTGGGGCAGGTGTAACATTGCCTCAGGATTCACAGATTCTACTTGTTGCAGCTGGCCTTAGTGGATTGTATGTGTGGACATATTTTATTGCCATACTACTGATCAGTGATTACTTCCCTTTTTATATTTGCTCTATCATGTAGTAGCTTCCTCATTCTCTTGCATGGTTTGGTAATGGCTGGAGTCCAGCATGCCAGATGCCTGCATGTATGGCATTGTGTCTTGTTGTTATTTGTGATTGCATAATCCAAGCATTCCTGGCTGTGTTCATGGAATTCCTGTATAACAGGTTCTGCGGTGTGTCCCATATTTTGCACCTGCACAGGGCCTTTAATGGTTTCCATATCAGTTTGGAGGGGTGCAACTTATGCTTTACACATGTTTTTCACTGTGGTTTTCTGGCCAGGGACTGTGGTCAGGATGTGTATATCCGGTGTGATTACTCTATGGTCTGGTCTTACCAGTGAGGGATACACTTCTCATCTTATCATCCAGTACCCATGTTGCTGATTATCACATCCAGTATGCTTACCCCTCTTGTGGGAGTGGTACGTTGTTCCTGGGCATTTTGGTTTATGGATTCTAGGAACTTTTCTCCTATAGTGTTGGTGCTAGTATAATGCTCCCAGTGTATGTCTGGGTATTTTCAGTCAACCAGTATAATGTGGTTTGGGGGGCTTGATATATTCATGTATTCCAACACAGGCCAGGTGCAGTTCCTGGTGTTAGGATGGTAGTCTGTAGCAGGCTTTATACTGGGAGGCGGTTTTAGCCACTGGTACTTGACCATGGCTAGTCCATGCTGCTTCTTGTTGTGGTACCAACATGAGGGTGTGGTTATCCTTGACAATTATTGCTAGTCACTAACCTTTTGTAGCTTGTTCTATGTTTTGAGGCTGTACAGCACAGTATGAGGTGTAACCTGGTAGTGTTAGGGTGCTGATGTGAGCCTTGACCCAGTTTTCTGTTACAGGACAGATATCAACATTGTCCATACTGTTTGCGTTTACACTGCACGCATCTTGCTGTTTAGACTTCTGGCATTGTGTAGCATTACATCTAGGTTCTTATCCCTTGTGGTACCTATGAAGGAGGGTTTGTGTTTTGAGACTTACCTATTCAGGGCACGCTGTGGGTTCTGACAGCCTTTGCCAATATCCATGAGGCCTGGACTGATAGGTGCATGCCACCCCTAGCAGGTGGTGCATCATGTCATGCTCAGCATGCCATCCCATGCTGGAACACATTGGCTCCCCTTTGACTAACTGCATTACTTCAGCCAATTATTGCAATTGATCATCCCATCGTCATATTGTGGCTTCATGCTTGGTGAGGGTGGATGTTAGTCAGGGTCCTCAAGTGTGCATATAGTACATGGTGTTACATTACTTAACACATGGCATTCATGCCTCAGGTGATGCTGCAGGGCTGCCTCTGTCGGATGCACATATTACACTTCCTGTACATGTTTGAGAGCAGGTCATGTCATTTTAGGCATCCATGTTATTATTTGAGTGAGTCAGAGAGGGGTATCATTCCCAGGGTTCCTACTGAGCCAGTGTATGTGCTATACGTTGCGTCTTTGCCAAGGCCAGGGCATACTGGGCATGCCTCCTTCTGCCTACTGGGGCAGGCTCAGGTTGTTCCTCCTCCGAGTTACGCTCTGCCTGTGATGGCCTTGGCAATGGTGGGGGGCTGTTTGGCCTGGCCTTATGCTGGTCCTGCTGCAGCTGTTTTCACAAGATCATATTATGTAGCATAGCACATACCATGACAATTTGGGTACATGTAGTTGGTGAGTACTGCAAGGCTCCACCAGATGTGTCCAGACACCGGAACCATGACTTGATCAGCCCAAACACACGCTCTATTACATTTCGTGTTTGTGCGTGTGCCTCATTATGACGTTCCTGTTCAGGTGTGTGTGCATTTCTGATGGGCGTCATCAGCCACGGCTCCAGTGCATAACCTGCATCCCCCACTAGGTGAACGTGTGGGATGTCCCCATTGGCAAATGTCTGGTACAGCTGCGTCAAATGCCGGATGTGGGAATCATGGTAGCTCCCAGGGCAGCCAGCACACACATTCATTATTATGCCCTGGGCTTCACACACGACCTGGCAGTTGATGGAGGGGAAGCCCTTGCGGTTAATGTAGGCTCTACCCCGCTCACCGGCTGGTGCTTTGATGCATATGTGCGTGCAGTCTATTGCATCCACTACCTCAGGGTATTCCGCTATTTGCTGGAAGAGACGCATATTGCTGGCCAATACCTCACGGGCATTGGGGAAATATACATGATCACCGACATGTGCTGACATGGCATCCAGGAACTGGTGCAGTACCCTGGAGGCTGATGCCTGTGATATCCCCATCATATCACCAGTTGGTCTCTGGAAGGTACCTGTTGCTAGTATTCTTAGGCCAACACATACCTTGGTTTCCACTGGGATGGGTTCCCCTCTGTTGGTTCTGTGTGTGAGGCGTGGCCTGCACAGCTCGACAATTTGCTGCAGGAGGTCTCTGTCCACTCTATAGCGCTCTACTATCTCCAGCTCATGTAACCCGTGGTAGGTGACCCTGGGCCTGTACACTCTTCTCCGTCTCCTCACTGTGGGTTGTCTGGCACCATCTGCATTGTCACCACCCTCACCAAGTCACCTTTGTCTCATTATGACAGCTATGGCAGCCCCTAGCATTTCTGCTCTGAGTTCAGCTTTTTCAGTTTTCACTTCTAATAGCTTACTCCTGTCTTGCAGTGTCTCTTGAGAGATACATCCTGCACTGCTGTTTGCAGAGTTTTAAGTGCTTGGCTGAGCTACTATTCTGCCTGTGTAATTGCCTGCTTCTAATTGTTTTCACCTGCTAGCTCCAGCAGTATTCCCTGCTAGCTTCCTACTAATTCTGTTGCTTCCTTTTTCCTTTATGCTTCCTCAGGGGGGAACAACGTGCATACCAGCAGAAACACGCTCACAGTGGCTTACACGCATGCACACATGCTTACACGGCTCAGAATCTGCTTATTCGGGTTAAAACGCACGCACACCAGCACAAACAGTGTTACAACTCTGCCAACAGGCTCCCACATGCTCAGTCTGCCCTACACGGACGCACACTAGCGCAAACAGTCTTACAAGTCTACCAACACGCTCCCACATGCTCAGTCTGCCTTACACACGCGCACACTGTCCTACCCGTGCCTCATGGCGTGCACACATGCGCATGCACGCCCAGCAAGAAACTTTGGTATAAGTAACAGTGTACACCTTCCATTTCTTGACTTTCCCATGCTTATCTTGTGGCACTCCTCTTTCCATGATCTGTGTCTGTCATCTGTCATATAACACTGACTTCCAATGAACTGCATTTCTTTCTACCATTCCCCCCTGTGATGTCACCTATCTCCTACTCTATTCCTCCCCCTTATGTATCTCTTACACTACTCAGAATGTGCTCATTTGCTATGTGACAGTGGGATTCAGTATCCTAACCCTCATTTACATCAGATTGCCTACTAATGCTTAGTTACATGTCTTAGACTCAGCTTCCCCCCTTATCAACCACTAAACGGTGGCCATGTTGTTTTTGGTCTGCTGGTCACTGCATTGTCATTCCATGTATTGCATAAAACCCACATTTGTGGGTTTATAACCTTCATTTTTATGTTTTATACAGCGCAGCCCGTTTGCGCAGGGCTGCGCTGCGTAAAAAAAATATATATTTTTTTTAATATTTGCATCGGGGTACCTTGCCAATGACCACATATTTGGCCATTGGCATGCTGCCTGACACATATGCACCCTTTATTTGGAGCTGACATGGCTCCATTGTGATTTTTGCAGAAACGTACTCAGTTGTCAACTGAGTACATTTCTGCAGCTAAAACGGCTCTTACATGGGCTGCTTTCTGTTTCGTGGATCGCTACTCTACCTCATTTGCATGCCTTTCAGCTGCAAGTGAGGTATTTAGCATATCCACGCCCAGTCCGTGTAAGAGACATTTTAGCTGGTCTCTTACATGGAGTTTCGGGCTGTTCCTGGATCGCGAGGCTTGCATGGAGTCTTACACGTCTCTTACACTCCATGCAAGCCTTCATGAATCCTG
>NC_056725.1:263138806-263213806 GCF_019279795.1 Protopterus annectens
GAAAAAGGAAGAAAAGTAATCTGGATGGTTTACATAGACCAGGATGGAGGCTCCAGGTGATGTGGTAGGGGGGCACTGTGGTGCCCTTTTGCCTAGGGCATCAATTGACAGAAGGCTGGCCCTGCCAGGCTAACAATGTTTTTTCCAATAATTTTTCAACAAGTAGTTATAGTGAGTTTCTGGCAGGAAGACAACCTTGCTCCAACAAAGCTCATTTGTATCCTCAAACTGAATAATTAGATACCACTGACAAAGGCATTTACCCTCTGATATCATTATTAAATTTATTTTCCAAAATGTTTGCCAAATTTCTGAAAAAATGTTCTTTTACAGTGTATTGCTACATAAGCACATACTTGTAAGTTTGGTTTTGTATATATTAAAACAAGAATACAGCCTTTTGTTGTTTGATATATCTAATGCTTTTTAATAAAATGCAGAAAAATATTGTTACACTACCTGAAAAAATAACCTTCCTAACAATGTGAACAATATTCACGCTGCTTTCATTCTACCGCATTGGGTGAATTCAAACACAAGACAGTAAAATTCTACAAAGAAATAGGGGTATCCTCTAACGTCAGTACTCATACTCTGGTCTGAATGCTATTCAGCAACCAAAAGGTATACCTAAGGCAATGAGAAAAAACAAGGCATCTAAACTATTACCTTTTGGCAATTCTTTGCTTTTAATGTTATAGAGCACAGAAAAAAGTTTTATTTATCATTATAAGATTATTCCAGAAAATACTAAGATGCTGATGTTAATGTATGATGGGATCAGAAATATTGAAATACATGCTATGCTGTAAATTACATATCTTAGATTGGAGTGCTCTTTGGAACTAATGAGGACTATTTACAAAGAGCATGAACTATTCATGATAAAGTAATTTTTAGCATAAAAGTGTCGCTATCTTAATCTTTCAGTGATATTTTGGATATTTTAATCTGTTTGTGCTTGAATGAATGTTTTCCATCAAAAATAGTTTAGTGCCACTACAATATAATTGGCTTGCAAAAGTGCTGCAAATATGGCAGTTCACAATGAAAGATGGAGTCTGATGAATCTCATGATATCTGTGAACAGCAGATATTCAAAGGTTAGGCATTAAAATAACTGGAGCATTTAAAAGGTGGAAATGATATTAAATGTAAACTGGAAGACTACATTATGAACTATAATTCATATGCTGATTTCAGATATAATCAGGAAAGAACAACATTATCAACTACTCCTTCAGCTTATAAAAGACATAAGTAGGTGTATCAAAATGTTTCTTTACCATGGAGTAAAATCCTTGTTTTGGATGACTTATCATTCTTAGATGGCTCAGCTTACCACTTTGTAATTGCATTCTTCTCTGTTATTAAATATAAGATAGAAGTAGAAAAAAATACCACTTTGTTCTGCCTCATAATGTAATGGGGAGGTAGACTAACACATCTAATAATATTTATTTATTTATTTTACTTAGTTATGTATGTATATATGTGTTAGCCAGAATAGAGCACTGATACAACTGGACCGTTTTAAAGTTGAAAATTATGAACATTGGACTTTATTTTGGCAAGAACTTTTTCTGTGTTGATTAAGTATTTTATAGAAATACTGCATGAATGTATTTCTTGACAGATTTCAAAATGGAATTGGGGACTCACATGCCATCTCAAAAAGATGGAATTTCTTAGAATTTAGGCCTGATACAAAAAAATCATAAGATCACCTAGGAGTCACATTATACAGCTGAAACTACCTTACAGGGCCTACTGAATCCCAAAATATTGAGCTGACTATGAATAAACCAAAGGAAATGCTGGTATGGGTTTGGCAGATTATGTATCTGGTATCATGTATATTCATCAAATCCTATAGTTTTGCCATGGTGGAAGAAAATCATTGAGCTCTTTCATAGCATTACAGGCCTAGTTTATTACAGGGTATGATATATAGCTGCTTGGAAGAACACCTCAAATGATGAACAGGCATGTAAAGAAGTTGTTCTTAGTTACAATAATAGCTAAATGTCTGATACTGCCCTGTTGGGATCAATATGGTACTGCTATTGTTTTCTATTGCAAGAATGGTAGAAATATTTTTTTTCTGGAATCGCTGATGTTTGGGGAAAAAAGTAGATATAAAGAGATATTAACAGACTTCATCAAGAGGGAAGGATTTTAGGAACATAGTTATGGCAGATGGTCCATAATGCTTGGGTTTATTTATTTATTTGGCTAGCTACCCAGTGGAGTGAACCTTGGCTGTAGATGATTATCACTGTTAAAGTGACCCCCCCCCCAGACCTCATGTGTAAAAATGTGAAAAAATGTTGCGGATGGATGGATGAATTTATGTTTACGTGATATAGTAGTAATACTGTAGCAGAATTGTTGGCTCTGTTGCCCTTTTTATATTCCTTTAAAGAATAAAAGAGTGTTTGGACTTATTTTGCAACAGAGAATTAACCATTCATTTCTTGCATAATAACAATTACTAAAATGAGGATATTACAAATAAAATCTGTTTGAATTTTTTTCCCTTACTAGTGTTGCATATCTGACTGCTTCTGTCACTTTTTATTTTTCTCTCTCTGTCTCACTAACATAATTAACTTTTTCTTCAATCCTTGCTGAATATCCTGCTCCTTATTCTGCTCCGCTCTCTGCCTTACTTCCTCTATAACACAAGACTAACAGATTACAATATTTATATGAATTTACAGTAAAGACTAGCTACCCAAACACCTTCTAATCTGATACTTAACATCTGTTTATTATGATACAGTCCTGCAAAACAGCCAGACCGCTTTGTTTTCCTGTATCTGCATGCTGTGACTGATACACTAAAGTCATGTTCTGTTGGTACCTACTATGTCCAATTACTACACAATGGTAGGATGGTGTTTGCTTGCTTACCTACTATATTTATAACTATCATTTACATTGACAGTACTGTAATCTTGGCTACCAATGCATCCCTGAGAAAAGCCATTGTTCTGTAACTACCTATACACAAGTGTAATCTTCTGATGTTATCATCCTTTTCATGTAAGGTTCAGTTTCACTGTTTACTTTGTAGTAATTAGGCTGAAATGAAAATGGCACATTTGGATTAATACTCTGCCCTAGTCAACAAATTAAAATATATAAATTAGTAAGAAATAAATGTTGCTTTTCTTTCTACTTCAGTTTAACTTATTTAGTAGTCTAACCGTCACTGGCTTAATCTAATTCAGGACTGTAAGACATCTGTTTGTGTCTTTAATGGCATTCACTGGGTGCAATGCAGACAGCCTAATTCTGAAAGAGGCAACCAGGCATTACATGGTGCACACACACACATTCACGTACACATGCCACATGCATACGCTTATGGATAACTTGCAAAATTCGAGAAGAAAGGGAAGCACCAAAAGAAAACCCATGCAGTCGTAGATGTATGTACATAGTTTGTAAATAATTAATCACAGCTAAAAACCAAGAGTGTCTGAAAATCTATAGACTTACTTACCTTGATATCTAAATATCAGAATATGTACACAAAATATACTATTTTCTGAACACAGACCTCACAAATCTAAACAATATCAAAGTGACAAAGCTGTATAGTGTTAGGTTAAGAGAAAATGTAGGGTATAGGCGTAGTGTAAGGTTTGTGTGCGTCTTGTTTATTTTTAGAGTTTGGGATAGGGGTAAGGTTAGCACTATGGTATGGAACTGAATTAGGTTTAGGGATGAGGTCAGAACACATGAGTAAGGATACTGAATGTATTGTTTTTTTTTTTTTTTTGTAGTATATGTGTGCTTTGATTCAGTATTACTTCATAATGAGGCTTTCCTTTAGGTTTTTATTTATCTCTTCCTTCATATAATCAGTCCTGTATGTTTGGCTGTTGTTTGCAACACTGGAAGTAATGGACGTTATGGATTCTAAATGTTTAAATGAGGCCAAAATAAGCTATAAAGAAGCCTAGATTCTAGAACAAGCAAGCAACAGGAATGTGACAAAATTTAAAAAAAGTGTGCAACTCAAGAATACAAGCAGAACATCTGATACTTCCAAGAAGGAATAAATAATAATCATATGAAATACAAGTTTGATTTGTTTCCTTTGTTATAATAGAAGCTGTTTATTTCGTAACCCATGGACAACTTAAGGCATTTATTACTTAATTTGAAATGCATACATGGCTTTATTTGTATAATGTTGAAATTCAAATGCCTTTTATTTAAGTCAGCAAAAATCATGAAACTAAACATGTTGCATATGTAATTACGCTGTCCTTTTAACGACTACCAGGCACTTCTGGATTGCAGAGTTAAACTCTTCCCTCCTGAAGATCTTCTCCAGTTTATTACCAATAAACTGTTCAGACTATGCCTGTTTGAGACCTGAGTGGTTTAGTTATATCAAGGAAATGTCACTAAATAGTTTGACAGCATTTCTTATGGTTGTACATCAGTAGTGAATGAAATATTAATTTAAAAAAGAAGGCTTCTATTCAATGCTGCCATGGGGGGGGGTTCAGATATGAATAACAAACAAATAGATTAAATCTTGTATTTAGAAATAGAATTAAGACTACCTTGCATCATTTCAACTAGGAGACAAATGAGGCAGTAGTAGTTGATATTCAGTAGGAGAAATTGCTCATTGCAATTTTCAATCAACCCAGGTTTCAAAAGAGAAGCAAGCATGTTCTAAACGTCCTTTATCAGACTGCCAGCATATCTCTATTTAGGTCTTTGCAGATCTGAATAACAAATACCGAAAGCCTAGAAAGGCAGAATATGCAGTAGTCACTGAAGCAAGTGTTTGAGAATGGATATGTTTGCCAGCTGCTTGGGCATAGAGATGTTTTCCAGGGCCACAGAGAACAGTACTCAGCTGGGCTCTAACATACTGTGCAGTGATTTAGAACAGACAGATGGAAAATTCCTCATTTATTGCTGGCAGTGGTAAAAAGATGCTGACAATATCTGAGGAGCCTTCTTAGAAGATGGAAGGAACACTTTGAAGAAGTCCTGAACCCAGTGTATAACCAGTTTTTTTGCAGGGGTTCCTATTTCAAATGCAAGACCTCATCCTATTCATCCTGACACTTTGAAAACTAAAGTGCAATTCTGACAGCTAATTGCCAAAGGAATATCATCTGCATCTAAACAGGTCATTTCCCCCTTAAATTTAGCATTGATAAAGTCAGTTATCAAATACAATGTCCTCTTTGAGATGTACCTCACTAAACATCTAAACAACCTGAAAGATCTCAGGTTTTCCTAAGTAAGAGAATCACTTGCTTAAAACATATTTATTCAGTATCTTATAGACATCTGGGATGAGATTTACACCTTGCATTCTGTGCCATTATTAGTGGGGAAGTTATTATTATATATTTATATATTTATTTTTTTATATCATTATTAGTCGGAAGCCTGTTAGAATAAAATCTCCAAATTTGCAACCAACTCCAGAAACTCATCGCATCACTGTCTCTCTCTCTCCACTCCCTGAAATGGCTTGAACTTCCTAACTACCTCAGAGTCCTTAGACTTACTACTGCTCACAAGCTCATATTCAAACCTTCTACTTATCTTTCTCTGTCCACTTCTTTAACCCCCTACTTCCCAACCGCTCTTTAAGATCAGAAAAACCACAATCTTCTAAACATATATAAGCCCCATCGACCCCCCCTGGCCACCTACTATTATCCTGCTCCCTAGCTAAACTCTGGAATTATTTCCCTACCACACTTCAAAATACTCAGAGCTACTCAAACTTCAAAACTCTTCTCTAATCTCATTTCCTTTCAAAGTGGGGATGTTCCTGTAACCCACCTCATAAACTCTTAACACCATCTCCCATGCACTATATACCTCAACCTTCTAGCACTGTGCTCTCTTACCCTTTACCTCTACTTCCTCTCCTAGCCTATACCTCATAAACCTCCCCTCAACCCACTCCCTTTCTTCACTATATACCACCTTTTACCTCTCCCACCTCACCTTCTTCTGTCTGTACTCTCCTCATATTTCTAACTTCCAAAAAAAAGTTTGTTTTTTATCTGTACATAAATGTTTTACTTACTTGTTTTTTTTCATCTGAAATTCCTGTACTTTTAATATGCTTAGACTACATGAATCTCACTTTTGTAAATCATTACCTAGGATTAGAAATGTTATGTCTTTTTTAACAAATTGTATATTATCTCTGTATTTTCACTGCCCTGCTACTTTATTTACTTTTGTATAACTATTGTAAAATTGTCTATATCCTGTGGAGCTTTTCTCACCAGGCCTCCACTGAAAATGAGCTCTTCCAGGCCCAGTGGACTATCCCGGTCATCAAACTGTAATAAATAGATAAATAACCAAATAAATAAATAAATACTCTTAGGAACTGCAATTTCAGAATCAGTATATGTAGTTATTCACCCTTTTCACGTTTGCATTTTCTCTTTAATTTATGGGATGCAGTTGCTGCCCTTCCACTTTCAATAGGCACCCATTAAAAGAGCAGGGTCAGATGCAACCACTGGGATTGGCCCAGTTTGTAGAATCCGTATCAAAATTATTTATTTATTTGTTTATTTAACATTAGTTGACTGGGAAAGTACAAATAGGACAAAATATTTTCAGCAGAGGCTCATGGAGAAATGCTCCAGACACATGTTTTTGGAATGTGGGAGGATATCAGAATACCCAGAGGAAACCCATGTGAATGCAGGAAGGACATGCAGTCTCCACACAGTAGGTACCCCATCTGAGAATCTAACCAGAGAACCTCTTATTGTGAGGTGACAATGTTAGCCACTGCACCACTGCATCACCTAATGACAATTAAGCAGGTTGAAGCTGACAAAGCTGTGGCAGAGGATGAGGTATTGCTGGAAATCCTAAAAGTAAGGGATATTGTTGAGGTGTAAGAGATAATGATCTTTTTTCTTTGACATGCAGAAGATGAGTGCAGCATATCTGAATTAAAAAACTAGAATAGTGGCCTCACTTAAACAAAAAATAGAATGGCATTATAGTGGGTTCACTGTGTTCTTGTTATGCACAGATCATGATCCTTGTCTTCCTGGGACAGCCAGAGCCAGGAATGTGGCATGGAGGCTTCATCTGATATTTGAGTTTCCAGTTCAGGTACTGCAGTGCAAATGTCACTATGGCATTTGAACCACAGTGCATCAGGCTTTTGTCCTGCATGGATATGGTTTAATTTTATCTTGTTGCAAACTCGACTCATTGAAACAGAACTTGGTTTCAATAAACTTGCAAATCTGAATGAACATACACATTTCAGGAGCAGGGCTTTGCTACCCATTGCTTTTGGCCCCTAGTGTTGAAGGCTTTACCATCTGCACCCTCTCTTACTTATACCCAACCTCTGACATTGTACTTCTGCTAAGAAAAGGGGTTCATAGCTGACAAGTTGTGTGTTAGTGATATAAAATGCAAATGGTTTCCATAGATACTGGAGTGGCCATGGGATTCTGATAGTATTGTAATGAGTATTTGATAATAGAGAAGGCATATTACTGCACATCTTGGAAATTCGCATTGGAAGTGTTACATCAGTAGAGACCCGGTGCTGATGCTGCTTGCCTTTTACAATAATACAGAGTGATAAAGAATGACAAAGACTTGTTTAAAGACTTAATATTTTTTTAAATAAAGAAATTACTTTTATATTCTAGTGTGTTTAGAAACTTTTCATTCAGTTAAGTGAACATTATGATTACATTGTCAATGTTAAATAAGATACATTTAAATTTGGCAGAAAATGCAAGCAAAGTTTTGCCTTGTCCCATACCTTGCACATGGTTTTCATGTTATTCAAGCACAAGATATCAGGATACTGTTTATGTTTAATAATGCCCAATTTGTGGATACGAGGGTTGTGTTTTTTTTTTTTTTTTTTTTTTTTAAGATGACTTTGTCTTCTTAGAATGAAGTGACATGAAGTGACCCGATCCCTACCATGAATGGCAGCAGTTCACTAAAAAGTGTGAAGCTTCTGGAATGACTAGAAACACCTCCATATCAAAGGCCGTGCTTGACTCCTGACAATCAAAAGTGGATCACAGATAAGAGAGGCACAACTTCCCTAAGTACAGGAGTTTATGAGCCTAATGCATTGTTTATGCCTGAAGTTAGATGGGATCAGGAGACTGATCAATGAATGGGTGTAGTAGTGGCAGGGCTATGTTTATTGTACTAGACTGTGGTGATACAACAAGACCGGAGTCATATGACCAGGTCAATCTATGTCTCCATCCTTACCAAGCATCATGAGCTTTGGGCAGTGATTGAAAAGATGAGATGAGTGATAGAAGCAGAAAGAAATGTGTCTCCTTTTTAGGACTGTTGGACTTAATCACTATAACAGACTAAAGGATCTTAGCAATCCTGGAGCATCTAAGAGCTTAGTTCCTGCTCATTTGAGTTGAGAGGAGCCAGCTAATACAAGCTGGACATTTAGTGACAATGTCGTCTGTATGTTTCGAACAGGAGATATAGAAAATACAGCCCACTAGCAGGAAGCCTCAGGGAAATAACTGGGCACTCTGAAGAGATAGCAAAGGCATGTCCATGGATCTCGATGGATAGGCTCATGGCTATTGCAGATGACAGCAAAGTGTACTCTTCACTACTCTGTTTGCTACCACTGTGACCCTACTCAGGCCCTGCAAGCAGTCCCAGTGATGTGACCCCTGTGATGTACTTCTTTAAATGCCAGGCAGTGTACCTTTACAGAAGGCTATCTACCTGAATTCAGGAGTCTTTCAAATAAGGTATAGAGTACATATTTGTAATGCTTTAGTTGTTCTTTCTTGAAGTACATCGGAAAACATTGGTTATATTGTTCACAGCTGATGCTGTATACATTTCTTTCTTGAAGTATATCGGAAAACATCTGTTATATTTTTTACAGCTGATGCTGTATCCATTTTGCATATCTTTGTTGATAGCTTTCATTATAGGATGAGAGTGCATTGTAAAAGTAAATTATTTTTGTGTGGTTTCTATGGGAGTGTGTTAGCAAGACTTGTACATCTGTACAACTGAAAGACTGCAACTAGAAATGAGTTCTATTATGTCAGTAACCTTAAACTTAGGGATAATATGGAGTCTTCAGCAACAGTATAACATCACCTCTCAAAAAAGATCATACAGTGATCCTAGAATGGTCTGGAGGGGCCACTATCTCAACCCATTTTTAGCAGATTTGTAAAAGGTTTTATATGTATGTTCATTCTGGAGAATAAACGAGCTCTAGCATTTTCTGCTAAATAAAATCATTTTTTTATACTACCTACTGAGTTTATTATATCATGTTGTTTTATATTACTATGTTTCACCTAGTGGTTAAACTAGCAAGGATTATTTTTTTCTTTCTGGTATGAATGCCTACATAAAGTACTGGTTCTGTTCTCATCAAATTATTACATCTGCTGTCATCTGGAAATAAATGAACCATTTCTTGATTGATCAGGTGGGTTTGCTAACTAGTGTTTATTCAAGCTGATCCGCACACTTTTCTTCTGTGTGAGGCTTAACAGAAGGCAAAGCATATGTTCTTATGTATGTCTCATTTATATTGAAAATACTGTTATCCAACATGTGCTTAACTGTTAATACGAATTACTGTACTATGGTTCATGTTATATTGTCATCTTTATCTCTTCTTAAATGGCTTAAGAAAAAATTTAACTGGAAAATACAGCTGGCATAAGCAGCATTGCTGTTGTGAAAGATATAATCTTATAGCCTAAGTTTCTTTAGCAAACAGCTCTGATTGATAACTGTTGCTATAAAGTTTTAATTCTTCCATGAAACTTCCATCATTTAACTGGAATAATGCTCTACATTTAGAGACTGTTGCTCATTCATAAATATTTATTTTAAGGAAAATATAGCAAGAGGCTGTCAGAAAGAATTTGACTTTTTTTTAAAGGTAAGTTCTGACACAAAATTTTATTAATCAGAGCAGAACATTTATTGATGCTGCACTCACTGTAATAAGATTGGAATGGATTTTTCAGGATGTGAGTCTGAAAGATATTCCTCTAACAGTTCTGGAGAAAAAGAAAAAAAAAAACAATGGCATTTGCACTCTACTACATGATAGATGTGTTTTTTGTCCATGGATCTGGTTTGATAAAAGCACATTTATTACATGACAAATGTTCTTTAATCACCAGGTTTTGCACCAAGTTGTTACTATGAGTCTGATTGCTTGAAATGTTAAAATTTACTCAATCACATGCAAAAAAATAAATAAATAAAAAAATAAACACACACACACACACACATACACACACATGCACAAAACAGCTATTTATTCTTTTCTGTAACATTGCTGTACTACTTCGCATCCTCATTGCACTGCAAGATGAGTTTTGATGAAATCTTACAATGCATTCTCTTGGATCTTTTCCCCTCTAGCTCTTATATGATATTACCTATCAGATTTTAAGTTCTTTTTTTCCTGGAAACACTCCCAGAAGTCTTTTATGCTTTATCTCCCACTAGTGTCATAAATTTGTTGAGTTGCTGGGGATTCTTATATCCTTTATTGTGTACTATCATTTAAAGCTGCCCTCTCTCCTTCCCTCTGGAACAATAAACTTTTTGAATTTATGACTATTTCACTCCCTCAGAGGGAAGAGACATGATAGCTATGCCAAAGACAGAAAACAAATAAGAAGTCCCTAAAACACATTCCTGGCTTTTCAAAAACCTATGACACAAACCACAAAGGGTCACTGGAAAAATAAATTCATAAGCTCTCCAGTAATATTCATCCCACTTATAAAGAAGCAGTTGCATGAAAGGATAAAGTCTGGTAGCAATAATACCTTTTTGACAACAGACTACCTTGTGAGACCCTAAAAGCTATGGCACTCTATTTATTATAAGGTAAACAAACTTTAATCAGATGGCTGTCTAATTCAAACTGTCTGGTTTTGTGGAACCCTTACCAAGTTGTTCTAAAACAAATTTCAGACTACACATATAGGGAGAAAAACACTTTTTCTAGATGTGTAGCTCCATATAGCAGTGAAAGTTATTTTTCTGTCCCTGTTAAATAATTGCTTTATCTTAATGTATATTTATTGCTGTAACATAAATGAGAAAAATCCCCAGTTCCCAGCAACGTGAATGCTGATTACTCATCTGTTTGAAACCGAATAGTCAGCACACCCAACAGGGACATTTTGCTTACTTAAACTACTTGCTGCACTAAGCTTATGCAGTGCTTGTATCTTTTAGTTATTTTAACTTTATTTTCCATTTGCTGTGAATTGACTTTGGTATTAAAATATTATTGATTTTAACCACAATATTCTAAGATGCTAAAAGGCTAATGGATAGCACTGCAGACCTCACAGTGTGATACATTGCTTCTGTGCATAAACAGATTTTAAGATGAAAACTTTCAAAGAGCTGTTTATGACTTACATCCAATATTCTTCATGTAATGCATGAATATAGGCAGATCTCTAGACGGCTTGTTAAACACAGATATTATTTACTAAATCCTTTTAATATATATTTCAAATATATTTTATTGTACATTTTGTTTTTGTCAAAGTAAACACTGCAATGTATATAGTGTAATCTTCTATAATCCAAAGATGTTTGCTTTCTGACCACACTGTTATAAGTCTCCAGAACTCATAGTGTTGAAGGTTACTGTAACACCATACAATTACTTATAAGGAGTGTTTAGTCTTCTCAAGGATTTACCTTCCTCCCTTACACTCATTAATTTCACATTAGACTCACCCTGCTTTCCAAACATGCTAATGCCAATGCTCACATTTAATTAATTATTTCATTTATTTATTTAAGTTCGTTTACATGGCAGGGTACTGATCTTTTTGGTACAAGTTTGGTCTGTGGTCGGTTGTACAAAGACATTAGAAAAGTGAACAAAACAGTAGAATCACATGTGTATAAGATACAGTATGTAAGCAAGACAGTAGTGAAAAAATACAATAGATGAGCTGTCAGTTAGCAAACATTAGGTGGTATCCTGACATAGTGATCACAATTTGTTTACAATGTATACACTATTATGAGGTCATTAAAAGGGAAGCTTTGTCTAAGAATCTGGTGATACACTTTCAGTAACTATAATCTGAGTGTGAAGAAGTTAGGTGTTTAGGCCAGAACTGAAGAATTTACACTTGTTTTGTCTGTTAAGATAAGCTTTCAGTTGTGACTTCATGTTAGAATAGTTAGTAAGAATTTTCAAGTAGTTAAGTAGAGATTGCTAAGGTTTGGGAGGTAAGAGGGCAAAGCTGCGCTTAGCACATTGTAGTGTTCTTATAAATGTCTGAAGTATCGGGCTAGACTGATAGTGGAATCTGAGAGTGTAGGTAGGTGTGGTTATGACTAACTTGCAGCAGTAGGTGAATAAGTGTCAAGACACAGCACTCTGGAAAGAAGTGATCCTAGTAACAGATCAACTCATTGCTTGACTGGATGTCAATTAGTTTTTGAAACAGTATTAAAGTAATGCTCAAGCCTGGGAAAGTTTGTAATGATTTGACAGCTTTTGTTGTAAAGTGATTGGGGTTTGTTATATTTTGCAAGAAGCTACAGCTGATAGAGGAAGCGCATACTCCAACTAGCCAAATAGGATTCCCTTTCCTATGGCTGTTTGTGCAGGGTGTGAGAGGTAGGAGGAAATTTTTCTTGCCCAAAAAAGGATGTGTTCGTTTTGACTCTGATGTTTTTTCTGTATGAGCCTGAACATTAAGAGTTTGGTCAAGCTAAGTTCCTATGTGTTTTAAGGTGGCTATAGTTTCAGTTGTGTGGTTGTTCTCATTTTTTGTAAAAATGCTGGTGGGTGGTTTTGCTAATTTTTGAGCTGTTTCAAAAACCATGCTTTTTTGTTCAGAGTTTAGTAGCAGTTTTTTAGGGTTAAGTCATTTTTAGAGTGGCACTGAATATCTGAGTGGGAAACAGCTGGAATTATGTATTACAATCAATATCAACAGCATACAATTTGAAGGGCAGGTGGGATAAGTCAGTAAGAATTTTTTTTTCCTCAAATATTTATTTTTTAAATTTTCAATTAAAATAACATTTACATAATATATTTAAATATCATTTTAAGCAACTATATACAATATTTACAACAGCCTGACTTTCAATTATATACACTGTATGTTATTAAATATAGAATTAACAGATCAGTTATCAGAGATACAATATTGATTATTGCAGAATGTCCAACAAAGATATAACTTTCTTCCAAGGATTATTTACCAGTGGCCTGGGATAGATTCATAGTTCTTTGATTTTTATTTCCGTCACTGCAGTTGTCTTCAGTAAAGTGTAGAATTCCTCCAAGGTCGGGGGTGCATTTGAATTCCACCTTCTGGTTATGCATTTCCTAGATATAGTAAGTATTGTCCATAACAAATATATATTTGTCTTATTCAGGTAGGGACCTTCATTTACATTGAGTATAATCAATATTTTAGTTAAGGTAAGGGATTCATTAAATAAAGATTGTAAAACAATGATTGATTCCATTCCAATATGATTTAATTTTGTTACATTCATAAAAAATATGAATCCAGTCTGCTTTATTTGACTTTTCACACCTCCAGCAAAAAACATTTTTAGTAGTACTGATCTTTTTAATTCTATCTGGTGTTAAAAATGCTCTATGTAAGTATTTCCAGTTAAATATTTTCCAGTACTGTGTGTTAGAGGTGTAATTAACTGATAGTAAGATGTTACTTTTAATTTCTTCTGTTAACTGCAATGACTGACCTTTTGTTAAGAACTGCCAGTATGATGCTTTGGGAATTGTTTTATATGTTATTAACTCTTTATATAGATTTGAAATGTAATTTTTCTTTTCACAACTATTATATATAAATTCCTACAGAAAACTTATTAGATTTGGAATATCTTTAAATGAGGAATTATTAATGAATCTGCATAAATCTTGAGTGTACATTAGAATGCTTTGTAAGGTTAACCAGTCCTGTGTTGGAATATTGTAAGCAGTTTGTATCATATGTATATCTAAAACATTTAATTTATTTACACATTGAAACCAGCATAAGAATCCATTTTGTTCCCAGGAGGTAATTGTTTCCCTATATATTTTGTAAGGAAAGTTCTTAGTGATGGTAAATGGGGTTAAAAGGACAAACCAAAGTTTTAGATCTATGTTTGCATTGATAAGTTTCCTAAAGGAATTGATGTAACAATTAATCACTGTTGTTTTAGAAGGTTTTCTTATATTATATTGTATACTTATGCATAGCATGTACCAGGGTCTGCTTGATTTGTCTACTATTAAATTTTTTTTAACAGATTAAATTAATTTGTTAATATATCCGTTGTTAATTCTTTCCAGGTGGCAAAATAATTTGGGTTTATCCAGTCTATTGTAATTTTAAGCACAGATGCTTTATATATGTTTCTATTTCTGGGAAGTTCAATCCTCTTTGTTTCCATGGTCTAATGTGATGAGTTAGAGCTACTCTATTCTTTTTGGGATTCCATAAAAATGTTATTAAACATGAGTTTATTTCTTTAAGAATGTATCTTTCAGGAATTAACTGTATAGCTAATGCTACATAATGCTATATAAGCTAATGCTGTATCGTTGGAACACTAAAGTGCTTTCAGCTACACTAGTTCCCCTCAGCAAAAGTTACATTCTGTGTCTTGGCTAACCTCCAATCAACCCAAGGCTGTCTCGTTGCCCTGCACTGTGAGACTCTACGTCGGTGGAATACTAAAGTGCTTTCAGCTACACTAGTTCCCCACAGCAAAAGTTACATCCTGTGTATTGGCCAACCTCCAATCAACCCAAGGCTGTCTCATTGCCCTGCACTGTGAGACCCTGCATCGGTGGAACACTAAAGTGCTTTCAGCTACACTAGCTTCCCTCAGCAAAAGTTACATCCTGTGTCTTGGCCAACTTCCGATCAACCCAAGGCTGTCTCGTTGCCCTGCACTGTGAGACCATGCGTCGGTGGAACACTAAAGTGCTTTCAGCTACACTAGTGTATGTTAGAGTTGTATTTAATCCATCCTCCAAACTGAAGACTGTTTCCCCTTTCACTGTACACATGCACACTACTGCCCCCCTCCTATTTCTCTCTTCCTATAATACTCCTACGTCAATTACTTGAAACTACTTTCTCTTGGAAAAAGTTTACCTATGTACCTGCAGCCTATACTTCTTTTGTTTTTCCCTGCAGAAGTAGTGGTCCTTTTCAGCACTCTGTACTAGATTAGTAGTATAACATTTGTAGTTATTAGGTAAATACTGCACCACACTGACCTGCAATTAACTTGGCTTGGTTTTCCTGTTTTCTTTTTAGCAGCTGGCTTAGTCCAGTTTTTCTGACTCTCAACCTTACATTAAGTTGTGTCTATCCCTTCCCCAATCTTGAACCTGCACACCTCCCTACCCACTACTGCTTAATTACAGAGGTATCAAAAAGCCTGATGTAGAAAGCCACCATCATACTCCTTAAGTTTTTGTACATTTAAGTGCATCCAGGTGTTTCCCTCCTTGCTGCAAAGTTAATGAATAACTTCCTGCTAACTTGAAGATGCCCCTGAAGTTGACTCCTTGCCGGGCTTCATAAAGCTTGTACTCCTAAAGTTTTTGTACTTGTATGTTGCAAAATACATTTTTACTACCTTTCTGTAGTACCTATAACTGCTTGTTAATCCTCCAGTGTGAAATTTAGTAATCTACCACAGACGCAAAGCCACTTCCTCCCTCCACCCTTTTATCCCCTCATCCTATATCTTATCCCTTTGGAATAGCTTTTTGCCTACCTCCCTCAGCTGCTATTACTCCCCTGACCACTAGGTTGCAGCCTTTACCCACACTATATTCTAGCATTAAAACTAACTTTCCCTCAGGTGCTACACCCATTCTTTGGCATTTCAGTACAATTCTACCCCCCCTTTCTGTACATGAGAACCTCACTCCCGCTTTACTAAATCATCTATACATATCTGATAAGCTTATAAACTCTGCTTCCCAGTTTTCACTTTAGTTACTTCTGTAGTACACCAAACATGAAAGAGAGCTGATTGTCTTTTGGCTGAAATTACCTTACTGCTCTTGCCCGCTTCGTTCACGCTGCAGGCTCATTTTGCTCCCCTAACCCACCCCCAATTCCCACCCACCCCTGGGCACCTATCCTTATACTGCTAGAAGCCAAACCCCCACCTCACATTGACCAATAGCTCGACATATCTCGTTACATACTCAACCATCTGTTACAAATTTACTCACACCTTCCACTATCTATACTTTTCTCATTAAAAAAACCCACTTTATATTTGCCCTTCTATAACCCATTATTTTCTCATTACTTACATTCCCACATTCTCATTATGTAAACCCCTGGCTTACCAAAACTCTCTAATTTCCTCCTCTTGCCCATAATTCTTTTCACTCTACTTCTATCTCATATCCTCACAGGCTATGAATTCCTAAGCTCCTTTCAATTTCAACACTCCTTTTAACAAACTTCCCCTTTCTATCTATCATCCTCACAAATCCACAGTAACATTGCATCCTCATCAGCCTACCTTCTCCCACAGTTTCACAGATTAAACCATATTAAGTATTTCCAAACCAGAAAAATAGACCCTATTTTATGTAATCTAGCAAAACTTCCACACAATCCTCAGTACCTACTACTACACGGCGACATTTACTCAAACTCAGACCTGGTAATACTTTCCCTGACTCCCATTCTTCCTTCACCTCTATTTCCCATACCACCTCTTCTTCCTTGAACTCTCTTCTCATTGCCCACCTTAATACTCGTAGTTTAAATAACAAAATTACCCAACTTCATACCCTACAAGACTTACATTCCTTTGACATCCTATGTCTCACAGAAACCTGGCTCAAACCAGTTACTAAAGACAATATCATCCCTCCAGGTTATAACATCCTTAGAATTGACCGTCCTAACAAAAAGTGTTGGGGGGGTAGTGATAGTGTTAATCTGAACTACAGGTAACCTCACTAAACACTCAACCTCCCTAACTTAACAATGCTGAAATCTTAATATCTAAGCTCCAAATTAATGCTAATAAATCTATATACATCATTTGCTCTGGCAACAACATAAGACCGCTTGCATAAAATTTGACCTGTTAGTAATAACCTGCATTTAAATGCTGGAACCTGTATTCTGAGAGACTGCCTTCCAGACTATCTGCAAATATACAAAGCTGAGTATATTTTTTTGGTTGTAGAGTTTGTTAATTGTTGCTTAGATCTCTGTTGAAACTGTTGTCTCCCTGTTCTGAGAGACTGATCTGCAAATATACAGAGCTGAGTATATTCTTTTGGTTTTAGAGTTTGTACTGTTAGTTGTTGCTTAGATCTCTTTTAACCCCCCCCCCTATTTTCTGCCACGTCTTCAGTTGGTATAACTGTTTTTTACAGCTTGTGTGTTATCTAACTCAAGGATCACTTGCATAAAATTTGACCTGCTAGTAACAGCCTGCATTAAATTGCTGGAACCTGTGTTCTGAGAGACTGCCTTCCAGACTATTTGAAAATATATAGAGCTGAGTATATTTTTTTGGTTATAGAGTTTGTTAATTGTTGGTTAGATCTCTGTTGAAACTGTTGTCTCCCTGTTCTGAGAGACTGATCTGCAAATATACAGAGCTGAGTATATTTATTTGGTTTTAGAGTTTGTAATGTTAGTTGTTGCTTAGATCTCTGTTGAAACTGTTTTGTCCCTACCCACCCTCCCTAATTTTGGTTTGTAGTTTAAATTTGGTGGCTTTTGCAGTTGCCCGTCCCACTGTAGATTTGATTTGGGAAACTCCCCCAGTCCAATCTCTTTACACATTCTATCTAATAAACTCCTTCTGCGCTTGCATTTAGTCCTTTTTAATTTAATTGCATTTTTTTAAACTGTGTTTGGTCTAATATTGCTAGATACTCGTGTGCTAGCTTGCACTGCATGTGAATTGTTTTTACTACTGTTTTTGCTACTTTTCTGTAAAAAAAACGTAAGCCTGTTTCCAACCTTTCCTGCAACTAGTGTTCCAGATACAGATTTGCTGTATCCAGGACTGTATGTAAGCTTCTGAGACCCCACATCCTTTCTGTGTTGGAGCCTTCTAGCTTATCAGTGGGAGTGGTAAGCACTAGGTAACCTGTCTACCACATAAGGAGTGGTTCTGGCCCAGAAATTGTAGTTATTGGCCATTTGGACAATCTCTTCCATCTCTCCCAACTTTCTGATTTGAAAGCCTGCATTTGCACTTGTTTCTGTCCTGTAACTCGTCTAGTGCAGATACAGATTCTTAGTTTTAGCACTTAAATTTGCTTATTCATGCTCAGCACTTGTTCAGAACTTGTAAGCACTAAATAAGCTACTAATTACTATAGCACTCAATCTTCCTCATTAACTAAAGGAAAACAGTTTTTATACTTACTTTTCTCACTTGCTTAGAGAAAAACAGCTATTGTACTCACTTTCCTCACTTATCTAGAGGAAAATAGTTTTTTGTATTCGGGCATGTCCAAGCGTCAGCTCCCAGTGTTCTCTCCTGTCTATCTGATGAATCTGGGCATCTTGAGGCAATGTAGAAATTGCCTCATGTACAGAGACAACCCTCTCCTCCTACCACTCAACAGTACAACCTGTGAGAGATGCACTTATCTAGCCAAACTGGAGGTAAAGCTCTCTCCAACCAAGACTGAACTTGACAGTCATGAGGAGAAGGTAAACATTTGCACCACACCACACTCATCACATAGTCTCACTAATTCTACACCACCAAAATCCACACATAGTAACACAAACACATTCGCGGAGGCTCTCAATAATAATCTGTCTAAGCAACAGAGACCTCCAAAGCAGAAACGCAAGCAGCCTCCATCCCCCAACACAACCCCAATGACACATAGCCCACAGACTCAGTGTGCCACTCAACCACAGCCAATAAGGCAAAACAACATACCCAACACACTAGTCAAAGGTGACTCTATAGTCAGGCACAATGATGTCCCACTCACCAGGCTAAACAAGGAGAAGGTTACTGTCAGCTGACTGTCGGGTGCCATGATCTGCCACATAACCCACACACTCAGGTCACTCCACAAGAAGTACAAATATACCTCTGTCATTGTCCATGTTGGTGTGACTGACCTGAGACGTACCTCCCTGAACTACATGAAAAGAGACATGGAAGAGCTCTCCGATCTTGTAGCCCAGGCAGGTATGACCCTAGCCCTGAGTAGCATTCTGCCATCGCCCCAAATGATACCGCAGTACAAGGACAAAATGATTGACTTCAACAATTTGCTAATCTTCTGGTGTCATTCTAAGGGGATTCAGTATCTGTCTGCTTGGGATGACATGGTCGACAGACCACGATGCTTTGCCACAGGTGGTTTGCACCCATCACCTCTGGGATTCCAGATACTGGCTAAGACTCTTGCTGCCCCTATAGTGCCTTTTTTAGGCAAGGTTCAAATAACAAATTCACCACTGTAACAGGAACAGGCAAGCAAAAATGGAGGGTAATGCTACTCAATGCTAGAAGTCTAAATCTCAAAATGCACTCACTCGAGGCACTCCTTAAAATGGAGGATATCGATATCTGTAGAGTGACTGAGATCTGGTTCAAGGCTCCAGAGAGCACCCCTGCACTACCAGGCTATAACTCATACTACACTTTTCGGTGATGTAACCTGGACCGAAACACCAAAGGCGGAGGTGTGTCCATATTCATTAAGGATATCCACACCTCCAGGCTAGTTGCTCAGCATAATGCATCTGAGGTTATCCAAATGCAACTAACTCTGGGCAAAACTGCAATCCAGATTGTAGCTTGCTACAGATCCCCCACCATGCCCCAGGATTCCCACTCCTCTTTTCTTGATGCACTGGAAAATATTAGGTTTCAACCAAACACTCTAATAATGGGTGACTTCAACTACCCCATCATTAAGTGGGAAAACTACTCGTGTAAGAACTCCTTAGCTCCATGCTTTCTGGAATTCATAAACTCCAATGCCCTAGATCAACTTATCCACACCCCCACCATGGGCAACAATATCCTAGACATAGTCATTACCAACATGAGTGACCAGTGTTCCACACCTGAAGTTAACTCCTCGTTGGTCCGATCCGACCATAAGCTAATCACCCTTGATATCCACATCCTGCCCCAACCCCCCTTTATGGAAACCACGGTAAAAAATTTCTCCAAAGCTAACTTCATGCTTCTTAAGACTGAAGTGGTGAACTTCATGACACCCATGTAGTTGGACAATACAGTCACAACTGCTGAATCCTACACAAATGCACTCTATAAGCACTTACACGACTGCATGAAATGTGCTAGCCCAAACAGAACCAAGAAACTATCCTCCAAAAACAGGAAGCCAATCTGGTGGTGCCCTGCCATGAACAAACTGTACAATAGAAGGAAGAAACTGTTGCAAAAGAGAGTAAAATCCCATGAGTGGAGGAGCTCCCTGGTCAGCCTCAGTAAGAAGCTGAGATCCCTTATAAGATCCTCCAAAGCTAGCTACGAAAACAAAATCACCACTTATTCTAAGGACAACCAGAAAGCATTCTATAGCTTCGTCAAGAATCGTAATGGCAACACCCAGATCTGCTCTGAGTTACAGCACAAAGGCACAAAAATTACAGAACCAGCTGATATTGCCAAAATCCTGGCAGATAGGTTCAGTGCTAACTTTACCCCCAACCCCTAAAGGGCCCATCTCTATACAGGAAGAATGCAGAGACCCTGTAATCACAACTACACAGGTAAAAGCTGCACTCTCTAAAGCCAAAAACACAGCATCCATGTGACCGGACAACATCCCAGGCTGCATTTTACATGAACTTCAGAACAAACTGGCTTCCCACTTAAGCACCATGTTCAATAATAGCCTCAGATCAGGCTTTGTGCCCACTGAATGGCGCACAGTAACAGTTATCCCACTCCACAAAGGTGGAGCCACCACTGATCCCAGGAACTATTGACCTATTAGCCTGACAAGCCTGGTCTACAAGGCCATGGAATGTATCATCATGGAACTCATAAACAAAGACATTGGTAACCTCCAAACTCTGGATCCTACCCAGTTTGGGTTTGTGAAAGGCAGATCATGCCTCCTGATTGACTACTTTGAGGCAGTCACCAAAGCTGTAGATGAGGGTAAGGTGGTTCACACAGCCTATCTTGACCTTGGCAAGCCTTCCGACACCATCCCTCATTTTGGAATTATAGCTAAACTCACTAAACTAGGTATAAATCCTTACATCACAAGATGGGTTGCCAACTGGCACACTGACAGAAACCACGCTGTAAAAGTTGCACACTCCAAATCTGACCTCAAAGCAGTGACAAGGGGAGTACCACAGGGTTCTGTCCTGGGACCTCTCCTGTTTGGTATCTACTTTTCTGAAGTAAAGGCTAACACAGAAGGCCTCTGGCTAATGAAGTTCGCAGATGACTGCAAACTAGGAGCCATAGTCAAGTCCCTATATGATGTGGACATCCTACAGAAGGGCCTCGCTGAGACAGATGCCTGGTGTTAGAGCCATGGCCTCAAGCTCAATGCCAAAAAGTGCAGTGTCATCCACATTGGTAAAAACTCTGTACACATGAACTACCAAATAGGCAGCAATCTACTTAACACGGAATGTGTGATAAGAGACCTTGGGGCCCAGGTGGACAGTAGTCTCTCCTTTAATAGTCACATTGCTACTTTAGTCAGGAAGTCCTTCTACATGGCACACCTCATCATAAAAGGGTTCTCATCCAGGAAAAAAGAGGTCATTGTTCCCCTCTACTCGACACTCATTAGACCCATTATAGAATACAATGCCCCTTTTGGAAAGTACCTCACAAATCATCTGCAGCAGCTGGAAAGGCCACAGGAGTACCTTACAAATAGAATTACTGGCCTCAAACAAATGCCCTTCACTGACTGCCTCAAGAAACTCCAGCTTTACTCCTTGGCATATTACCTACTCTGAGGTGATCTCTGCCTAACATATAAAGCTATGTCAAACCCAGAGCTGTTGGATATACTACACCTAAAGAAATCCCAATCCCTCTGAGCTACATGCTCTAGGGACCTAAACCTTGTCACCACAAAAAACAGGACATGCTGGAGGGATAGATTCCTGTCCCATAGACTGCATACTCTGGAACACGCTACCTATCTATGTCAAGCAAAATTCTTCATTAGCACTCTTCAAGAAAAATTTTGATGAGTGGATGGGAAATAGGAAATACACTCCGGGGATCACATCTGTGTCTCTGCTCAACAGTGGCACAGGAAAATAACTTTCTTGGGAGGTGTAAGCCAGTGAACTTTGTTGGCTAGGCTTACGTAGGCCCTTGGGCCGATAGCCTAGTACCTACCTATGAACCTATGAACCTATGAAAATATCCCTAACTGGCTTTCCACATCATTGCCACAAGAAACCATTCTCCTTGGAGACTTTAATATTGACTGGAACTGTTGTATTTCTGACAAACCTACATCTCACATTAATCTCTATGGCTTCTATCAAACTATCACTGACCCTACCAGAACCCATAAACCCAGCAATAAACAAACTACATTAGACTGGATACTAGTCAACAATAACCCCCAATCTTACAAAATAGGCATACTTCCTGATGATATTCGTGACCACTCTCTTACCTTTATAACTAGACAAAAGATCACCATTCCCACTCAACTAAACTTTAGAACCACACAGAACAAAAAGAACCTAAACTTAGGTAACTTTCAAGCAGAGCTAAAAGCCTGCAATTGGTCACCCCTAAAATATCTACCTCTCAATGAAGCAGTTGTTTTTTTAACAATACATTCCTAAAAATCCTTGAGCACCATGCCCCCTATCATACTATTAAAATTAGGAACAAACTGCTCCCTGTCTCTCAAATGAGACAAGGCAAAAAATGAGACTGAGAAATAAAATCTGGAATATATGATGAAGTACCAAGGACCCTTTTGATAATTTAAACTTTAGACAGCTCAGGAATGCCACTAAAAAATCAATGTTCCTCGATAAAAAAAACTATTACCTTAAATTCCTACAAACCCAATATTTACACCCACAAAAATTCTGGTCAGGATTAAATAAATTACTCCATCATGGACAAGCCAAAACACCTACCCCCTCTAACTTGACTCATAATTCTCCCAACCAAATTGCTGATATTTTTAACATTTTTTTTTCAGAAACTGTTCAATCTTTAGCAAACAGCTTACCACCTGTTACCACCACTGACTCATCCTTGCCAACCACTGACTCATCCTTGCCAACCACCCTCCCAAGTATTACAACTGCAGCCTGTCCCAACATCTCTCATACACTCCCTACTTCTTAAGCTTAACCTATGCACTCCATCAGCTGACTACCTCCCAGCTGAATACCTTCAAATGACAGCTGGAGTGCTTGCCTACCCTGTTTCCATCTTATTTAACAAAACCCTTACAGAAAGCTCCATTGCATCCCTCTGGAAAGTCTCATATATTATCCCACTGCATAAGGGTGGGAACTCAAATGAACTCTCAAACTTCCGCCCCATAGCCCTACTTTCCCCCTTAGAAAAATTATGGAGAGATGTACTCATCACCAGCTACTTGATCATCTCCTCCAAAACCACCAGCTAGTTGACTGCCAGCATGGTTTTTAGGCCTTTCCATAGTACTACAACTGCTCTACTATCCTTTTCTGACTGAATTAATAAACATCATGACAACAGCTTACTGTCCTCAGCCCTCTTTATTGACCTCTCAAAAGCATTTGATATGGTTAATCATCAATTACTGTTAAACTCACTCAAATCACTTTCACTAGACACCCAGACAGATAATTGGTTCAGGTCCTATCTAGAAAATAGACAACAAGCAGTCCTCTGGGAAAATAAACTATCTACTCTTCTCCCTATAACTCTTTGAGTCCCACAAGGCTCTATTCTGGGACCCCTCCTCTTCACTATTTTCATAAATAATCTGAAAATCTCCCTTCCACAAACCATCTGCATACAATATGCAGATGACGCGACATTAGTATGTTCAGCCTCCCCTCCTGCTGGACTTCATTCAAGTACTCAAGCAGTATTTACCTTAGTTGAAAACTGGTTCCATCAACGCTGTCTTCTACTTAACCCCCCAAAAAACTAAATCGGTACTATTTTCTTCCAATCAGAAGTCTCCTGCTATCAACTTTACAATTACATCTAATAATGGTACTGTAATAACTCTTGACACAACCACCAAACTTTTAGGTGTAACAATTGATCATAATCTAAACTTTGACACACATATCAATCTAACCATTAAATCAGTTAATAAAAAACTTGATTTCCTCTACAGAATTAAACCCTATCTCACACCTCTAGCTAGGACTGCTATTGCCTGAACTCACTTAATCTCCACCCTTTTCTATGCATCCCCAATCTATACCAACTAATCTAGAAATAATCTTCATAAGTTGGAAACAGCCTATAACTTAGCTAGATTTGCCACTGGTGCCCCTTTTCGAACCCACCACTGCCAAAATCTTAAATTGCTAGGATGGCTGGAATTGCAAAGCCAGATTCATTTCCAGCAACTTACTACTATACACATGATCTTGCACCATCCCACAGATACACCCATACTCTCTACCCTTATCTGCCCATATAAAAATCTAACAACCCTTTGATCAGCTAATAAGGTACTAGTAGCTACCCTAAAGCCCATCAACAAATCTGGAGATAGCTTGTTCTCATACTCTATTGGTAACACTTGGAACACTCTTCCAACTGAACTAACAGTCCTTTCTTCTACCCCACTTTTCAAGAAGCAATTAAGAGTCTTCCTTAAAGCCCAATGGCTTTGCCCAAGCACAAATCCTGACTGACACTTTCTCCCCTAGCAGGACCATTCTTTACTATCTATCTTTAACATGCTATTTCAGGTGCTCTGATATTCTCTCTTAATTCCTACTGTAGCTCACCACCTAAGGTTTGGCAAACTTTATAAGCAATGCTACTTTAAAAAAAAAATGTTTTATTAATCCTAATACTCAACATTTTTAACTTATTTAGTTGGGTATGTTGGTATGTTAGTGTAACAGTACTATATAAATGTTCCTGTATTTGAAATGTTTTACCTGTCTGACAATATCTGCATTGTATATGGTCAAGATTTCTGTCTTGTAAATTGTCTTAATGTGGAGCTTTTCTCCCTTGGCCTCCGCTGAAAATGGACATACATCCAGTCGGACTATCCCAGTCAACAATTGCAAAATAAAATAAATAAATAAATACAATACAATACATATAGTATTTCTGGCAATATGATCATTTCTATTAATTGCAATCTGTCTTCAAAAGTTAATACAATTTTGTTCCACTTTTCTATATATATATTTATTGTTTCAATAATGTTTTTATAATTTATTAATATTGTTTCATTTATATTTTTACATAACACTATTCCTAAATAATTTAGCATAAGTTCTTGTTTTCCTGTGATGGATTTATGTGTAACTTGTAGGTCTTTTTTTATTTAAAAATAGAAATTTTGATTTTGATCTATTAAAGTGTAGACCTGAAATCTTATAAAATTTCTCCATTACTTCTTCTAGCTCTCCTAATAACTCTCTGGAGTTTGATAGGGTTAATAAAATATCATCAGCAAAAAGCATTATTTTAGATATGTACTGGTAATAGACTTCGATTCTTTTTATTCTTGGATTATTGTGTTTTATTTCTGCAAGTATTTCTATAGCCAAAGCAAATAAAATAGGAGAAAGGGGGGCATCCTTGTTTAGTACCTTTCATTATAAGGATAGATTTTGAGGTGAAAGGACCTAATTTAATGTAGGCTAAGTTATTAATATATATGTTTTTAGTAATAAGTTGAAGGGAGGAGGAAATTCAAATAATGCTAAAGTTTTAAATAAATATTTCCAGTTGAGGGAATTAAAGGCTTTTTCTATGTCTAATCCATCTATCTCCTTTATTCACATAATTTATAAGAGTAAGTATTCTTTTAATATT
Source organism: Protopterus annectens (assembly GCF_019279795.1). NCBI lineage: Eukaryota > Metazoa > Chordata > Ceratodontiformes > Protopteridae > Protopterus > Protopterus annectens. The sequence goes on from NC_056725.1 coordinate 263,164,883, forward strand.
ATCATGTATGTGCCTGTTATATAAAAATACAGTTTGATCATTATTAATTGCCTTTGAAAGTGGGATTTTCATTCTGTTAGCTAGGATTGACATGAATATTTTGTAATCATTATTCAGTAATGATATAGGTCTGTATGAGGTACAAAGGTCTGATAGTTTATTATCTTTTAGAATTGGTGTTATGAGAGAATATTTCCATAAGGGTGGTATTTTTGCTTCTGACTGGACTTCTAGCAAAGTTTTATGAAAAAAGAAGATTACTGTTGAAGGGAAAAGTTTGTAAATTTCCGTAATTATACCATCTATCCCTGGAGCTTTGTTAGATTTACTTTCTTTTATCTTGTCAACAATTTCTTTATAGGATATAGGTTTTTGTAGGTCTAGTTTTAAGTTTTCAGGATTTTTTTTTATATTGATAAGGTTTGTATCTAGGTTTATTTGGTTGGTATCTAAATCTTCTTTTTTGAACTGTTCCATATAATGGAACCGAAATGCTTCAAGGATGTCTCCTATACCTGATACTTTTCCCCTTTCTTTTCATGATATATACTACTAATGTTATTTGCTTTAGATTGTATTTTAATTCTTGTAGAAAAGTTATGTAGATATCTGGGGGAGGTGGCTAATGAGTTTATTTTTAATTTTTCCAAGGCTAGATAAGTTTTCTGTGTTAGAATTTCATTATATTTTTTATTTAATTCCGCTATTTCTTTTTTGACTTCTGGACAATTCTGATTTTTTTTTTTTTAGATTTTGCTGTCAAGAGTCTGGTTTGCATGTCTAATGATTCAGATTCCCACTCTCTAGCTTTGTTTTTGTACCAGCTAAGTGTCTTACCAAATAAATATGCTTTTAATGAGTCCCAAACCATGACTCTACCGATTTCTGTTGTATTATTAATTTCAAGAAATAATTGTAGTTCTGACAACATCCAGGGTCTGAATTCTTTAATTTTCATGATATATGATGGAATTCTAGTTGAGAGGATTAAAGGTTTAAACTCTATTTTGAGCTTCATTATTAGGGAGCCATGATCTGAGAAGGGGCATGAAACTATTGAGAAGTTGAGAATTTTTGTTTGTAAATCTTGAACTATGAATAATTTGTCTATTCTGGTTTGTGTTCCAAATCTATGGTCATTATGGGAAAATAATAAGGATTTATCATCTTTTACTTTAAAGGTGTTTATTAAATGAAATGAATCAATCCATTTTTTAAAGATTTTGAAATAGTTGCTATGCAAAAAGACTTCTTGGTGGTTTCAGAAGCTTCTAAGGTACAATTAAAGTCTCCTCCCAGTATAAGATTTCCTTTATAATTGTTGGAAATAAAATCTAGGTGTTTTTTAACCATTCCTGCTCTAATTCCTGGGAACCAATATAGATTAACTAAGGTCCATATTCTGTTATTACATTTAATTATAACAAATGCTAGTAGACCTTCTTTGTCTTCATATTTATAAATAACTTTTGGAGTGATTATGTTTTTCTTCCAGAGAACTGATACTCCTTTTGTCTTTGTTCTATATGAGGATTGAGCTAAGACTGTATAGTCCTTAGGGTTCCAAATAAAGCTATCTTTAGTCTTCAAATGCATTTCCTGGAGAAATACTACTTGTGCCTTATTTAGATTTAAATATTTTAGTAGGTTTGATCTTTTCTTTGCATTATTTAAGCCATTAGTATTTAATGATAATAATGTTAAATCCATTTCAAGTTATTGTTAGAAGAAACTTTTTGCTTCTTTTTTTATTTTGATTATAGTAGTTATACCAAATTCTCTGATATCATTGGATGTTATTTTTATGTGTGTAAGCTTGGGAGTGTAAGTTAATGTTCTTTCAACTTTAAACATAAGTAGGGTAAAATTCTGGTCAGGCTTTGAAAAAGCACTCTATAAAACATTAATTCTAAAGTATCAAATATAAGTAAATATGAATTTCCTGTTAAACATGGAATGAAAGTCATTCCTAATTCAATAAATAAAAATAGATCTATTTGATTATGAAACATACCTTTAACCAACAATACCAATGGAGCTCCATATGTTAAATTATTATATGGAGAATTTTCTTAAAAGGGATATGAAATTCTATATTATTCTGTTATTGTTCTATAGTATTTTATATATCAGGATGGAATATTAGTGTAAACAATTATTATATTGACTTAGAAAATATCCAGTATTTAGTTACCCTTAGGAGATCCCAAACATGTCAGATATGTCATTTTGGATAAATTAAATGCAACAGAGGAGCATACACTAAATAGGCCAACAACAAATAGATTATTACTAAAATAATTTGACTAAAAGGACTCTACAGGAGACAATGAGTGATTACCAATGAAATATGAATTTACTGTATGTGTACTGTCTTCCTTTACTTTCCCACTCTTCAGATCACCAACTTCAACTTACACTTATGAAAATACATGGCTTATCACTGGTATCCTGACTCTGAGTAGAGGCACCCTACATTCTAGTGTGCAGTGATTTTACATATTTATAGATTTACAAAGCAGTGAACTATGATCACCCTGACAATTCCCATCCTACATAGGGCACATCCTGCTTCCAGAATGGGTAATCACATTAGGTCTAGAATGAATGTGAAGGTACCTATATGGTAATCAAGACTCACCTTAGGTAAGTATTAATCAAATAGTATTTAGAACATCTTAGATTGTTTTCGGGGCAGTAAGAACACTTTTAAACCTATCATCCCTTGACCAAAAACAGAGATTTTCCTCCCCTTTCTTTCCCTTGTTTTAAATCAGTACTAATAAAAGAAATTCAGAAAACATAGGTAAACAGAAATAACATTCACTAGTCTGTCTTGTACATGACTTGCAATTCATTAAACAAGTCAGTGACTAACATCACTTAAGTAAACATTATAAAGACAGATTAGAAATAATTTCCTAGCTCTTTAAATTTTGTGGTAAAGCAAAAAGTTAACAGTAAGTTATTTTAACTAAAAGTATAAAGCACTTAAATTTTTCCTTGCATGTATACATTTCTACTTAAATTGTAGTGTCAATAGCTGTCTTTTAAATCTGTACAATACTTCACTTCTTCAAATCATTCCTTTTTCAATTCAGGTTTTGTTTTGTCAAAACGGGAACAGTATTTCAAGGGTACAATTAATATTTAGACTGATGTTTCAAATAAATAACTTGTCAGTTGCCAATTGAGTTAGTTTAGAATGTATGGTTAGTGCAAATATAGCATGTTGCAAAAATAATATGTATATTTCGTGTGCTCTAGAGACTGTCATATGCAAGTGACATATATAATATAGCATATATAGAGCAGATAGCTTATGGATTCTGGCTGTTAAAATAAATTATGCTTATTAATCAGGCAGTTTCATTTAAATTCACAAGCAGTTTGGGAACATTTCAGTTGAGTTTTCAGGAATGTGTAGTTCAATGTGAGTAACTGAGTCCACTTTTCCACATAAACATATGTCACAATTCATTAAACTAAGCAGAGTCTAACATCTGTCTAATAATCATTATAAAGACAAAGAATAGTAATTTCCTAGATCTTCAAACTTTCTGATATTGCAAAATGTTGAGAGCAAACTATTTTGACTAAAAAATGTCAATACTTCCTTGTGAATATGCACTTTTACTTTTACCGTAGTGTCAAGAACTGTCTTTTAAATCTATGCATTACTTCACTACTTTCAAGTCATTCATTTTACAGTTCACATTATATTTTGTCAAAATGTCAATAGCATTTCAATAGCTATAGAATAGCTATCAGTTGCCAAGTGAGTTTGTACAGAGTGTGAGGTAACTGCAAAAATAACATGTTGCAAAAAGTAATATGTATCCTTTCATGTGCTCTAGAGACTGTCAGTTTCAAGTAAACCATAAAATGTATCTTTTACAGTGCAGACAGCTTGTGGAATCAGCATGTTAAAATGAGTAATACTTTTTAATCCAGCAGCTACATTTCAGTGCACATGTAGTTTGGGAACAATTCAGTTGTGTTTCCAGGAATATATAATCCTATGAGGATAAATCATAAAATATATACAAATAGCCCTATTATGTATTTATTTTACCTTGTTTAGGTTGTTTTTCATTTTAATACTTAAACATTACTTTTTCTTATTATTTGTTATCTGTGAGGCTAAATGCACTTCGCAGATTCACAGTGTCCTTAGAAACTACAGCAATTGTTTACTGTTGCTGTGGCAATGTAAATAGAATGTGGAGAAAGCTTCACTTCTCTTAACCAACAGTACATTTCCCTCCTTTTTTTATGTATTTGTTAATACTATGGTCCACGAATGATTGGCAGTAGATTTTTACGTGCTGACTTGCTGGGCCTGATGTACAACCTTCAATGAAGGAATGCCCATTCACGCATGTCGCCACACAGAAGACGCTCTAACTGAGAATTGAACGGGGCAATGTCTTATTGTGAGGCAACAACACTACCGCAGCACCACTACAGCAGTATGTATAGATAGTGAGTTATTAAATATATACAGACTATATTATTATAGTAAATAGGAGAGACTTTAGAAAGGGAGACAAGATGCAGTTAAAATAAATAATGAGAAGAGAGAAAGAAAAGAGAAAATTAAGAGAAAATACACATATACTATGTATGTTGATTTACAGTTTAAATATTTTATGTGCCATATAACCCTCCTTCTGTGAAAGAAAATACCCTGTTTTACATACCTGAGGTTATGTGAAAACTCTCACGTGTCATCTATTTTCAAAAAAATAGATAAAGATTTCAGTAGTTAGTTACCTTTGTTTTAAAATTCCAAGCAGTAAAATTGGTCTTTTAAGGTAATGTTAAAACAATTCATATCATAGTAGATGCTTTGAAAGATTTGGCTGTAACAGTATCAGTCTTTTGCTTCTTCTTTTTGACATCTGTCCAGACATTTGTTTCTTTTGTTCTCTTGAGAGAAGGTGACATCCAATCCATATCTTCTGGTAAAGTAATCACATTATTAGTTTTAATAAATGAAGAGGCTTCCTCTAAGTCAATAAAAGTCCTCATCTCATTGGCATACAGTATTCTTATCTTAGCTGGATATACAAGTTGTGCCTTGATGTTATTTTGTTTCAGAAACTTTATCATTGGCCACACTTTTTTCCTTTGTTCCATTATTCTAGATGAATGGTCGTTATCAAATCTTAACAGGCTCTGTTTATATTTTAGAGGTGCCTTCCTACAAGCAGATATTAAAATGAGTTCCTTGTCCAAGTATGAAAGAAATTTGATAATTATTGACCTAGGAGGAAAGTTTGAGTTAGTGGCAGTTTTCCCAAGAGCTCTGTGTGCCTTTTCAATGCCAAAGGAAAGTCCTTCTTTTAAATTTAAAAAGTCAGGGATCCAGTTTGATAAAAAGGAAATAATATCCTCACCGTCTGTGTTTTCAGGTAATCTGAAAATCCTGATGTTATTTCTCCTCCCCCTATTTTCCAAGTCATCTACTTTATTAACCAACCAAGTGTTTTGTTTAAGAAGCAGTTCTTTCTGTGTTTCCTTTTCCTTAAGTCTGCTTTCTAAGTCATATAGAGAAACCTCTATTCCTGTTATCCTTGTCTGGTATTGTTGTAGCATTTCCTTGAGGGTTGTTGTTCTTCTTCTTTCGGCTTTTCCAAGTTAGGGGTTGCCACAGCAGAACTCCGGTCCGCTAATGATTGGCAGTAGATTTTTACGGTGCCGAGGTGCCAGCTCAGCCTGTTTTTGACTGCTTGTTTTAAGATTTTCCAGGTTCTCTTTAAAATCATCCATCTTCAAAGACAACTCCTGCAGGGTAGGTGCCATCTGTTGTAGTTCCTTCTTTAAGGCAGCATGCTGGTGAGAACTCTTTCAGTTGCTCATTTTAACAAGTGAATATATCTCCAAGCTTTTTGACAGAAAATTATTTGTAAAATATCACCAAAGTTTCTAATTATGTAAATTAGATCTTCATCTATAAGATTTTAAACTTTGAAGAAAAAAAAAAAAGAATATTTTTCCTGTCTTATTTAACTAGTTATATGGAGCTCTAAAATGCTGCTGCTTTCAATTAGCCATTCAGGCTCCACCCCCAGTAAGAATTTTTTTTTTTTTTAAAACAAGTTTATTGTTTTTAACATACAAAATAAATATCATAACAATTTTATACAAGTAATTAAAATAGAAATGGTTATAACATTCAATAAAATAACCAAAGAATTTACAAAGACATCCACTACAATCAAATCAATTAATTAAACTAAAATACCATGCTATTGAAGTTAAGATTTTTTTAACAAATTTTGTAAAGTATCCCATATAATATAATAAGATGTTTTTCTAGTAGTTCTTGATTTTATTGTCATCAATTCCATATGGCACACTACAGTCATAACATTTTTAAATTCATTAAACGAAGGAGGTGCATCTGAAATCCAATTTCTGGTTATTATTTTTCTAGCCACTGCTAGAATAGACCATAACAAGGGAAGCTTAACCTTTTTAACACTTTGAGGTACAGGAGTTTTGAATAATATAAGAGATTTAGAAATAATAAAATTATCTGTAAAAAGAGCCTGCAAAAAATCATTGATTGACTTCCAATATTCTTTCAATTTTATACAGTCATAAAACATATGTGCCCAATCAGCATTCATTTCTACATTATATCTTTTACATAGATTGTCTTTATTATTTATTTTATTCATCATCAAAGGTGTATAAAAGGATCTATGTAAAAATTTCCAAGTAAAAAGTCTCCAGATAATGGAAGAAGTAGTTTTATAGGCAGATTCCAATATATATTGTTTATCTTGTTGATTTGGTAATTCACCGTTAATGGAAGTGAAATAATTCCAATAGGTATCTACATTGTAATAAGTTTCTTCTCTAATAATTTTATGTATGTATGAAAGCTTACCTTTATCAGAAACTTTATGTTGTAAATTTAATATCAAGTAATCAATCAGTGTTGGAATAGATTATTTAACTGTTATAGACATTAAATCAATTATATTAATGAGATGTTGTCTAAAGGTCTGAACTTCTAACCAAAAAGTTTCTCTCAGATCAAATTCTTGTTTTAAGAAGTCTAAATTTTTAACTTTATTATCAGATAGCAACTGATGCCAGTACTTTAGATCATTGTCTGTGACTAAATGAGTTCTTTCAGAAGTGGATGACAAAAGCATACCTCGTGTATACATTATAGGGAATATAATAAAATTCCATTCCTTATACTTAGGATACATGAATATAAAATTACGATAACTAATAATAATGTTTAATGGATAACTAACTATATATTTTGGTGTAATAGGTGAAGTACAAAATTCTTTTAGTAACCATAGCATGGAGTTATTTACAATCATATTTTTATGTGTTAAAGAGATTTTCATGAAGTGAATACTAATTAGTTCCCAGTAATCTTTCCATTTTGCAACATATGACTGATCTATTAACAAAGTAATAACTTTTATAATAGAAGATATAGTATATAAGTTAAAGTCTGGAAAAGAAATGCCCCCTTGAGACCAGCTATTAGTATGTTTCTTTAATGCAATCCTAGGTCTATTAGGTGCTCATAGGAAATTTAACATTAGTATATTCAATTTCTTGATAATTATTTTTGTAGGTGGGAGTATTATTGATTGTATTAAGTATAATATCTTGGGGAATATTATCATTTTAATAATTGTAAGTCTCTCTTCCATAGTAAAAAACATATTATTCCAGGTATTGAAAAGATTTTGTATATTAAGAAGACAGGTATTATAATTATTTTGTATAATAGATTTGATATCTTTAGTTAATATTATACCTAGATAAGTTATCTGACCTGAATTGGGTATATATTTACTAAAATCACTAATGAGAACATTTTTCGTGTATATATAGGTAGTATTTTAGTTTTTTCTTCATTGAATATTAAACCAGAAATATTTTTAAAATTCATCATTTTATCAAATAGGGACTGCATAGAAGAATTAGATCCTGCTGATGTAATTAGAACATCATCTGCAAAAAGTTGAATTTTAGATGTTGTATTTTCATCTATTTCAAATCCCTCTATATCAGTACTGTTTCTGATCAGATTAGCCCAAGGCTCCATTATTAAAGTAAATAATAGTGGAGAGAGTGGACACCCTTGTTTTGTACCTTTTAAAATGGGTATTTTTTGTGAGACATATGTTCCTATCTTAATGTAAGCCAACGCTCCTTTGTATAGATGTTCAATTAGATTTACAAATGCATCTGAGAAGTTTGTGCACTTCAGTAAGGTAAACAAGTAGTCCTAACTTACTGAATCAAATGCTGAACTTATATCGAGACTAATAAGTGTTAAATCTTTCTTTCTCCTATTTGCAAAATCAATTAATGTTAGAGTCCTCCTTATATTATCAAAAGTGTTTCTATTTACAATGAAGCCTGTCTGATCTATATCTATAATGCCTGGGATGATTGTCTTCAATCTATCAGCAAAAATACTCATAAACATTTTATAATCAACATTAAGTAATGAAATGGGTCGATATGAAGTGCATCTAGTTGGATCTTTATTGGGTTTTAAAATTGGCGAAATAAATGTGTATTGCCAAGATGGGGAGTTATTAGCTCATTTTGGGCCAAAATAAAACCTTATGTATTAATGAGTATGTACTTTTAGAAAGAATTTTATATATCTCTGGTATAATACCATCATTACCTGGTGCTTTGTTTGATTTAAGCTTGTTTATTTGTGTAACAACCTCTGTATATGAAATACTTTTATCCAATAGTTTAGTCTGTTGTTTATTAAGTTTTTATTCATGTTTGTAGTTATAAATTCCTTTATTTTATCTTTAGGTTCCATGTTAATGTTATTATGATTAATTTTGTGAAAGTGATTTCTAAATTCATCTAATATTTCTGGTAGACTAGAAACATTCTTCTTTTTCCTTAGAGAGAAAATTTCTTTGATATGATTTTGCTTATTCAAACTTTTTGTTTTATTTTTAAGTCTATGTAAGTATTTGGGGCTTATTGAGTAAGACAAAAACTTGTATTTCTCTAAAGTTATTTTAACTTTATGAGTTAAAATTTCTTTGTATTTCTCATTTAGTTTGTTTATTTCTTCAATGACTTTTTTGTCCATAATATTTTCTTTATTATTATGCTTATTAGAGTCTAATTGACTTTGAATATCTAATAATTCCTTATCCCAAGATTTCCTTTTATTATTATACCATCTGATACTTTGTCCATATAGATATGATTTTAAAGCATCCCAAACATAAACAATGGAGACTTCAGGAGTATTATTTATGTCTAAAAAATGTTGCACTTCTGAAAGTATATAATCTTTATAGTCTTTTAGTTGAGTTAAGTATGCTGGTATCCTTTTGATCTGAACATTGTAAGTACTTTTTATCAGGAACTCAAAGACAATTGAATTATGGCCTGATATAGGACACAAAATGATTTTAGAGTTAATTAATTCTGTTACCATCTGGTTAGAAATAAAGACTCCATCTATTTTTGAATAAGTTTTATATCTGTTAGAAAAAAAGGTGTATGGTAATGATTTTGAGTCTATCTGATTATTAATATCATTTAAATGATAAGAATTAACAAAATCCTTTAAATGTTTTGCATTAGATGTAATTTTCCTTTTTCCTATAGTAGTAGTATCTTTTTCATGTAGGATACAATTAAAGTCACCAGCTAAAATAATATCTCCTATAGAGAATGGTATGATCTTATTAAGATGGTATTTCACTGTATTAATAGCAATTCCTGGTATCCAATATACATTGATTAATGTATATGTCTTTCCATTAATTTGTATTGTAACCATACAAAACATTCCTTTATCATCTTCATAAGACTTAATGGTTTTAGGAATGGGCATACTTTTATTCCATAAAATAGCCACTCCTCTTTTTTTCTGAGTGTGCTCTGAACTAACTAATACTGTATATTTATTTGTGGCTAATTTATCAATATCTTTTTTCAGGAGATGTGTTTCTTGAAGGAATACTAAGTTGGCCTTATGTAAATTAATGTATCTTATTAAGCTTGCCCTTTTACATGGGTTATTCAGTCCATTAATGTTTAAAGAAATTCCTTTTAGAGAAGTCATTTGGCATTTTTAAAACATATAAAACTTATAATCAGAATAACAATTAACAAAATAAATAATGTTATACCTCCTCCTTTAGGTGTACCTTTAAATATAGCTGTATTTATTGAAACTCTTATGGGATTTTGTATAAGCTTCGATTTTGTTTGTAGTGACAATGAGCTTACAAAATGTATTGTGGATGTCAGAAGTATATATAAACAACAGTAAACAGAAGAAAATAATATAAGGATTAAACCTTGCAACCAGCCTGGAGTTAAAAACTCCAACTTTGAGTAGCACATACTACTCAAGTTAACCCCCTACCCTAAGCAGCAGTACCTCAGCTGCCACCTTATCAATTTAATACTAGTTATTATTAACTAAAATTAACATCTTTCAATTAGATTATCTAGTAAGACAAAGCTAAACATTTGATAAATCAGCATCGTATAAACAAATAGAAACTTTTAAAAACAATTCATACTGCTATGTACATCTATTTAATATAATACATTTATAATCAAATAGCATTCAAATAAACTTGATATTAGGAACCAAGAAGAGAGAGAGAAATAAAAGAAGTGAGAGAGAGAGAGAGAGAGAGAGAGAGAGAGAGAGAGAGAAAAAAAAAAAAAAAAAAAAGGGCATATCTACATATTAATTTATTCAAAGTTTGTAAAAATAAGTTCTGATGTTCATTTAAAGTCAATAACTTAGGATATTATGGTTCAGACATTACATATATTAAGATGTACCTATTTTCTGTCATAGAAATGCAGTTAACAGCTTCTAAAAGACTTTAAATTACTTGCATCAAAGCTTTTTTCTCATACTTATTATTGCCAGTAAAATAAAATATTTATGTTTATAAAAATGGTTACAAATCATACTGCATAGCTATGTAAATTCCCAGATATACTTGCATTACTGTGAAGAAAGCCATCTGTATTTTATATATCTGAACTGCTGCTTTAAAATATGTCACATGACAACTTCTTCTAAGATAAAATCATAATGATATTTATGCTTGTCAGTTAGATAAGTCAAATGAATTGTAGCATTGTATATGTTTAAATCATAAGTACTTACATACATTAATATGTTGCAGTCAAGTAAACTTTCAAAAACATATGTAAATATGTTTTACTTTCTATGCCTTCTAAAATATCACATTTGCTTACTATGGGATACTGAATCATTTAAAATCATTATAACTTTCATATTTTATAAATTATAACATGAATAAGTAAGTAGTTATAAAAAATAACTCACATTTAAATGTTATAGAGTTCATTTTCCATCGCAGAGTCGCATTTGCAGCAGTTCTACTTCCTGGTAGAGTGTTCTTCTTGAATCTGCGATGTGTCAGTGTGAATTCAGGGGTCAAAGTTCAAATTGACTGTATTCAGCTTCTCTGCGTGAATTCTGAGTGTTGAAGCTTTTAAAACAACTTGAGGACACTATTCACGAGGTAACCCACATCCCAAATTGTCTCCCTTAACATTCTGGTGGGAATTTTGATAAATGCAAGTGACTGACATTCATTTAGCAATATAAATGAAACTAAACAGAGCAAAACCTCTGCGAAGTATTTTACAAGTTATTACAGCCTCTATGACAGTGAAACTAAGCCCACAGTTATTAATATATAATACAACTATTTTTTTATGCCCCTATTCAATTTTTTATACAAATCTTATTATTTACTGTATCAGTATTATCAAAATTGCATGTAAATGTACTTATATGAAAGAAAAAGAGAGAGAGAGAAAAGAAAAAAAAGAGAGTAGAAAATAAAAAGAGAGTAAGAGAAGAAATAAAAAAAAATAAAAAAGGAAGCTATAAAAAGTGTCTACAGTGGAATATTACTTGCTGTTTATATTAATAAAGATAGATATGAAACATATTATTTACTACTATTTAGTTCTAATTATTAGTAATTAAAGCATGACAGATTATTTGTAAACAAGTATAAGCAATAGAATCATGGAAAAATAATTAGCAACAGTATTTAAACAGCATATATACTTTTTTACAAGGAATTAATAAGTTATTATTCCACTTATCATATTTTCATTACACTTCTCTCCCTGCCCTCCCCCACCCCTTACTGAATGCATAATCTAAAAAGAATGTCATTATTTAAAATAAAATAAAAAAAAATGTATCAAATTACTAACCTTGGGTCTCTTTGTCACAAAGAGAAACAGATTGATTGATAGCTTGTTATTAGTTCCTCAGATATTTTGACTATTTATGAAACAAAAACAGTTCTTTGTACACAGAAAATAACTTTGATTAAATCTTTTTCAGAATATTTGTGGCTTTCTGAAAATGCAGTAACTGTATTTAAAAAGATTAATAGTGAAGAAAAAAGAGAGAAAAATAAAAAAACATAGAACAAGTCATTTGTTTTTTAGTCTTTTTTTCTTCTCTGAAGTCTTCCATGAAGCTTCTGTTGCCAACCTCTTTAATGAAGGACTAGCCCATTCCATTTCCTCTGTTTTATCCAAAATCTTATTTTTTTTGATAAACAGCAATGCAGAGTCTAAGTCTTCAAAAATTCTAGGGGCATCAGGAAGAAAGATTTTTAGTTTGGCAGGAAACAGAAGGTAGGTTTTAAACTGTGCTTTCTTAAGCTCTCTTATTAATGGCAGAAAAACTTTTCTTTTAGTTATTACCAAGGAAGAATAGTCATTGTCAAAACGCACAGTTGCCTCATTAATTTTAACAGGTGCTTTAGCCCAAGCAGATTTAAGTACCATCTCTTTATCAAAAGATGATAGAAATCTAACTATAACTGATCTAGGATACTTTTTGTTAGAGTTAGAATTAGATATGGATCTATGGGCTCTTTCGATACCAAAAGAAAATGCTTCTGGCAAGTCTAAAGTTTTAGGGAGCCATGTATTTAAAAAAGAAGTAATATTGTTACCTTCAATATTTTCTGGCAGTCCAAAAATCCTAATGTTATTGCGCCTAGATCTATTTTCCAGGTCATCAAGTTTAGTTTGTAGATGTGTGTTCTGTTTCAGCAAAAACTCAATGTTGATTTCTTCTTCTTGGATTCTATTCTCCATGTCATTTACAGTCTCTTCTATGCCTGTAATCTGAGTCTTCTGTTGTTGCAAGTCTATATGTAACAAGTCTATTTGTTTTGTAGTTTTTTCTATGAAGGTATCAGTTTTAGTATCCAGTTTATCCATTTTGGCAGTAAGTTGCTGGATTGTAGATATCAGAGACTGAAGTTCTTTCTTGATGCTGGAATCTTGAGAATTTGTCTTACTGGAACTCATTTCAAACAGAGGAGCTGACAGAAAAATTTCCAAGGTGTTTTCTGACAGGAATATTATTAAAATTGTCTTTCTTTTTTAGATATTATTCAAGAAATAGATATTCCAAACGTATTTAGAAAGAAAATTACTTCATAAATTAATTTTTAAAGTAATTATTTCCTGTCAGTGCTGTGAAATTGGTGGAGCTGAAGACATCTGCTGCTATCCTGTGTTCATCCTTGGCCACCAGTAAGACATTTTTTGATAAGCATGGAGTAAAGAAGGAGGCAATGATAAGTGCCTGTGGAATGCTTTTGGTGATGGGTGCATAATTTGAATCTGATGTTCTAGTCTTTACTCTGTAGGATCTACTGGTAAGGGACCCTCCTGATGTTGTGGGGCTAAGGTTAATTTATATCATGTGTTTTAGTAAAATAGTGTGTTCCATCAGGTGAAAAGTACATGTTTTATTAATAAATAAGATACTGGTGTGGTCACCCTTCTCCAAGTTAATTAGGATTTTATTAGTTAGAGTCTCAACACCTGTTATACTACTTCTTGATCAGAAACATGCTGTTTAATAGAGAGAAGATGGCATCGTTGTAGGTATGATGAAGGTTGGAATATGATCTGATTAGCATTCCAGCTAAGGCTTACTTTGGCCACGTTAGCACTCCAGGAAAGGCATGCACTTTTATTTTCTAATTCTGCCTTATAGACACTGATATGACACTGCTGCAGGTCACAAGCAAGCCCATAATCAACTGCAGTGGGTAGATTTGTCCAAATCCTCCCACCATCTCTACACAGATGTGTTCATGGTTTGCACCAGATTCAAACTCCATATTTCAAACCAAATCAGTTAAGAAAATTCATATTTTGCACCTCCCTGTCAAACATCTATTAAAGAAAAGAATCACCTCACACTCATACTGCCTACTCATAGAAAGTGACATTGAAACTAATTTAATCCCTTGTTACACCTGACCATTGTTTCCAAAAGGTGACATAAACAGAAATAGTCATCCCCAAAATAGCTGTTATAACAAGGATATTGGAATTCTGTAATCCACTGTAAGTGCATCTGTGCTAAAACTGCTGTATTACCTGTATTACAACCACAGGTAATGCACATCTACATTACATTTCAGCTATATCAAAATTTTGGCTAAAACAATTTTTTATTTTTATTTATTTTATATTTGTTGACCGGGCTAGTCTAGCTGGATACATATCCTTTTTCAGTAGAGGCCCGGGGAGAAAAGCTCCAAGTATGATAAGATTACTACATACAATATTTAGAATAAAAAAACAAGCTTAAAAATACATTTTGAAGCACAAAATGATTGTAAAGAGAGTACAAGCAATTTGAGTGATCAAAGTTGCAAAGTCATTGGTATAGGTTTTAAACAGCAATTAAGCCATGAGTTATAAGGTACAATCAGCACAAGTTCATACAATATTTAACAAGAAAAGCAAATTGGCATGAAAAGCAAATTGACATTCACTTAGTCAAAGAGGGAGAAGAGAGTAGGCTGGAAGATATAAATAGAGAAAAGTTAGCTTGTAATAGTTAGAACTATGGTGGGGCAGTAGCCCGGGAGGTAGGGGAAAAAGGGGCAGAGAAAGGAAAATAAGAATATTTAGTCAGGCATTGAGCTGGGACATAGCCAATGTATTTTTAGGTGATCTTTGAGGTGTTTCTTAAAGAGTGGAGTGGAGTAGATGAAAGAGAGGTTAGTGTTGTAGGAAGGTTGTTCCAGATTCTGCCCACCACATTGGTAAAGAGTGAGTCCCCAGCTTTGTTATTAGATTTAATGTTGGCAATTAGTAACTTGCTAGCTGAGCATAGCATTGTAAGATTTTTATATGGGGAGATCAGGTTAGAGAGGATAGGAGTATTAGTAGGGTGGTACAGAATTTTTTGTGTGATTACAAGTTGATTATATCATAGTTGGTTTTGTAGTTCTAACCAGTTGAGTTGTTTGAGGTTGAGACAGTGGTGGGTTCTATAGGGAGAGCCAGTAGCAAATCTGACTATATTATTATAGCTAGATTCAAGCTTGGTAAGATTGTGCTTAGATAGATTGGTATAAATGGCAGAAGCATAGAATAGGGTAGAAGTAAGATGAGCCTGGGCAATGGAAGTTCTAGCCAGTTGTGTAAGGAAGGGTTTGATTCTGTACAGAGAGCCTAGTTTTTTATTGATAGTTTGAATAGTATTATTGATCTGGTCATCAAAGCTGAGGTTGTGATCAATGGTTATACCCAGAAGGCGTGCAGTAGGATCAGGGGAGATACAAGTTCCTTTATAGGAGTTAATAGTGAAGTGGATCTGTGGCGATTTTTGAGTGGGAGTGAAGAGTAATAGTTTGGTTTTCTTGGGGTTGAGGAGGAGACATTGATCAGTAAACCATTTTTCTACAGAGTTAAATACCATTTGAGTAAGGGTTTGGAGAGAGGATGAGGACTTGGCAGTACAGATTAGAGTAGAGTCATCAGCGTATTGTATGCAAGTGGCTTGTGGAACAATAGGGTAGAGATTGTTAATAAAGATAGAAAAAAGAAGAGGGCCTAAGATAGAGCCTTGAGGGACTCCAGTGTTCACAGGGAGGGGTGTGGAAAGATTGTTGTACCAGAGTACTGCTTGATGTCTGTTATCTAGATAGGATTTAAACCAAAGAATAGCTTGTGGGTCAAGAAATTGGGCTTTTAGAGTACTGATAAGCAAGCTATGGTTGACCATATCAAAAGCTTTTGATAGGTCTATAAACAGAGCAGATGAGAGAGAGTTGTAGTTTTGATTTCTGTTAATACAGTCTGTAAAGCTTAGTAGGGCAGTAGTGGTGCTATGAAAGGGTCTAAAGCCATGCTGACAGTTTGCAAGTAAGTTGTTATGGAGCAGGTGTTGGAGTAGTTGATGGTGGATACATCTTTTCATTATTTTGGCTAATGGAGACAGTAGAGCAATTGGATGGTAGTTGGAAATGTCAGTGGATTTACCTCCTATATGCAAAGGGATTATATGGGATACTTTCCATATGGAAGGGATGGTACCTTCTGTGATTGTTCTGTTTATAAGGATGGATATTGGATAAGCTAAGGGTTTGGCAGCTACTTGAAGGTATTCTGCTGGGAGGTTATCTGCAGAGGGAGTACAAGGTTTGAGTTTCTGAAGGAGTTTACAGATAAAGGAAGTTGGAACTGGTCGGAACTGTAAAAGGGGAATAGAACTGTTTGTATTCTGTAAAGGAGAGGGGGTAGTGGGTGTTAGTGTTTTTGTTAAAGTTTGAATAGCTTCAGTGAAGTAGTTGTTAAAGGTATTGGCTATTTGCAAAGGACTATCATGGGGAATAGAGTTTGGGGCTGGAGTTCTAGCCTGCCCTGGTTTGAGAAGTTTATTAATGCCCGACCAAAACTTTTGAGGGTTGTTAGAGTGTGATTGTTGAAGTTTGGAATAATAATTTTTTTTGTCTAACAAAATGTCTTTTTTGGTAGCGTTTCTTAATTGCTTAAAGTATAAGTGGTCAGCAATGATCTTTGAGGCTCTCCATTTGGCCCATATTTTGTTCCGTAGGAATATTTTCTCTCTGGTTAGTTTTGTGAGCCAGGGGGCTATTTTAGTCCTTACACGGGAAGAGTGGATGGGTGCGTGGCTATTTAGGATTTGAAGGAATGAAGTGTTAAAGTAAGAGACGGCTTCGTCCAGTTTGAGTTGCTTTAGAGGTGACCAATTAAAGGCTTTTAGTTTGTTTTGAAAGTTTTCTGCTTGGAAGAATTTTTTTGAACGAAAGGTGACCATGTTGTAACTATTAGAGCTGTGTTTCTTTTGTTTTATTATGAAGGTTAGTACATCATCACTAATGTCGTCTGGGAGAGTTCCAACTTTATACGTATCTGGATGACTGTTTATAAGAATTCAATCAAGAATAGTTTCCTTTTTGCTAGGTTTATGGAATCTTGTGGGGGAGTTTATTATTTGAGTGAAGCCAAATAGGTTTATGTGGGTGTTTGGATTAGGGGAGTTACATGTGGTCCAATCTATGTTAAAATCACAAAGTACTATAGTTTCCTGAGGTAGGAGAGTAGATAAGCTGCTAAGAATGTTTTCGAGAGTGGTAATATTATTACCTGGAGGGATGTAGGAGCAGATTATATAGATAGATTTAGCACTATTAATTTGAAGTTTGACAGTAAGAGTTTCAGCATTGGTATTTGGGGGTAATAACACATCAATGGGTGTAACAAGAAGTTCAGATTTATGCAAGATGGCTACACCTCCACCTTTTTTGGATGTACGGTCAATCTTAGGATGTTATATCCAGGTGGGGTTATTTCTAGGTCATGAGTAGCGGGTTTTAACCAAGTTTCAGTTAGGCAAAGGATATCAAATGCATGAGCTTGCAAAAGAGCATGCAGTTGGCTAATCTTGTTATTAATGCTACGGATATTGAGTTGAGCTATTCTGAGTGAGTTTCCTGATATTATAGAGGAGGAAGCATTGTTGAATGATTGTTTTTGTAGATTGTCATGTTGTGGTATTGGGCCAGGATTAGGATGAATGTCTCCACCTATTAGAAGGTTTAAAGAATGTGCCAATGCAGTTTTTATGACTTTATAGTACTTGGGTAGACTTATCATGTTGGGGAAGTAAATAATGTGGGTATATCTGTGAAACCTAGGCAGTAGGTAGGCTGAAGTAAATGTAATGTTGCTATGAGAGAGAGAGTTGGGGTGTGTAGTTGGTATAGTTTGCTGTTGAGGGGGTACTTTAAAGAACATAGAGTAGTGTTCATAGTAGGTAAGGGTAAAAGTTAAGTTAAGGAATATTAATGAAGAAGACATGAGTAGAGAATATTTGAGGATAGGTGTATGTACATAGGCCATATTGTAGTAGTATGGTAGAAAGGTTAAGTAAGTTATAAGGCAGGCTAAAGTGACAAATTATGTGGGGAAGTAAGATATATAGTATGATAAGATAGAGGAGGTTTGGGGGAGAGTAGGTATAAATCAGTAGTGTACAGATGATAGAGGAGGGGGCTAAGGTTAATTTAGAGAGAAGATGGCATTGTTGTAGGTATGATGAAGGTTGGAATATGATCTGATTAGCATTCCAGCCAATACCTTCATCAACCTTCATCAACACATTGTTCATAACAAACCTCATATCCCAGAGTATTCCATTTTTGAAAATGCAGGAAAAAAACAGGAATAAGAGCAAGGGATGAAACTACACTTTTAAGGAACCAGTTCTGTTCCTCTTTATCAGCAAGTCAACCTCCTATTTCAACAGGTCAATAGACCACATGCATATAGTTGGGGGAAAAGCACATAATCATCAAAGGTGTCTGTTTAAAACTGGGCAAGATGTACAGTCTACCTAATTATACAATCATGTGGGCTGGTGAAAACATTGAAAATGAGTTTATCACTAGTGGCTTTAACATGCCAGTTAAAATGGCTTTGATTCTAGTACAGAATGCAAAGCACTAGAGTGTGCAAACATCATTCAGGTAAACCCTAGGGTGAAATGGTTAATGTTACATGCAGCATAGCTAGCTGGATACTAGCCAAAGTGCCAAACACATTTCTTAGCCATCAACAATCTCATTGGTATCCATAGTGACCAGCTGCCTATACAAAAAACAAGGAAACACATAACATATTCTACAAAACATTAATAAATATATTTTTGTTAAGGCAACAGTTAATGACCTGAGCCCCAAAAAGTAGTCAGCCTAAAATCAGGCTAGTAATGTTAATGACAAAACTATATATTCATAGACATTGCAAAAATGTGTTGGATAAATCTGTCCCACAAATATCAATTAGTACTAGAGATAAAATGCTGTCTTGGACAGATCATCCAGATCATAGTGTCAGGGACCTCATACTGGGAAAAAACTTAGCAAGAGCAACTAATAAAGTGTGTGATGCTGATTCTGCAAAAAAAACAGATACTAGCATTGGCACAAGCTAGGTTAGACCTCTATTAAGCAAGCACAACAAAATTATTCTAAATCACTGTAATGCACTCACTGATTTAACATTTCTAAATTCTGAGACGTAATATATGCTATAACCAGTAAAATAAAGTATATGAATGGTTAGCTGTTTCTCTTCAAATTTTAACCTGAAGTCTTGCTCTTCTTTCTGTAACCATTACGCATTAACTGAAAAACTCATCTAACTGCTGTCATGAAACCTCAGTGGCTTATATATTAATATATCACACATAATTCCAGCTAAGTCCTACTACCACAGATATAGTAAAGTACTGCCCTGCTATTAAAAGCATAAAAAATCATGGTGCAACATCTAATGATGAATTGTATAAGACTGCATTAAGCACAGCTTGTTGGCCTTTCCTATACAGTGACCAGTGCAAATTAGAAGTCCTTTGTGGTTAAATCAAACTCCTTGGTGTTGAAATCCTTGATGCCTATCTTCTGTAAGAAATCATTGGTGGTGTAGTTTCTAGATGTGTGCTGGCAGTGATCCATTTTATCTTAGTAGCTCTTTTCCTTTCTGTGAAGTGTATGTGATGGAACTAGTATATGTATGTTTGAGGATATGGTTTCCTCCCTCCTCCTACCCACAAACACACAAGGTGCAGAGGAGATACATTTAAAAAAAAAAAACAATTTATCTGGTTGAGTTCCTTATGTACTGAATTTACTGAGATATGTATATATATATATATATATATATATATATATATATATATATATATATATATATATATATATATATATATATATATATATATATATATATATACACACACACACACACACACACACACACACACACACACACACACGCATATATATATATATATATATATATATATATATATATATATATATATATATATATATATATACATAGCTGTAGTCCTGGAAAAGGGTGTTCATGATCAATTAACCCACTTCATAAGAAAGAAAGACTCTATCAGGCTGTCCCACAAGGCTCTGTCCTAGGCCATTACTTGCTTAGATTGTATCATTCAGACATAACCTTTCCATCTGAGATGTTCTACACTCTATAAGTAGATGACCTGAAATTGGGTAAGCTAATTACATGTGTTACAGATAATGCATATCTGCAAAAGAACTTGACTAAACTGACAATTTGGGCACAGGATAATAATATCTTGATAAATACATCAAAAACTAAGCATATGAGATTTGGGAGGCATTAACTGAAAGGTGAATATTTAATACAGCACACAGTAATGGAAACTAAAAATTCATTTAAGGACCTGGGTATATGGGTAGATCCAACTTTGAGTTTTTGTAATCATATCAACTAATTGGTTAATTTTAGTTATTTGAACTATAGGTTGTATAAAACGATTTATAATGTCTAGAAACTCAGAAATGATGAAGTCATTGTTGGTTAGTTGCATTAGATCCAAACTTGCATATAGAATAACAGTATGGAAACTTTATAAGAAAACAAGCATGAGTAATCTGGAAAGACTACAGTGGAAATATACCAAGGGCATCCATGGATGTGAACATTTTAAGTTATTATGAAAGACTGAAATATCTGAATTGTACAGTGTCTCTTAGAGATACCTAAGAGGAGATTTCATTCAGGTATATAGGGCATTTACAGACGACTATCTCATGGAAGGTTTGGGGATATCAAAAAGTAGTATTAAATAATCAGACAACATATGCAGATGATTCTGTAGGAATGAGAAGTCTACTAATGGTTCTCTGAGACAGCAGCTGATAACATGGAACAGATTACAGGCTATGAATGCATTAATGCCCATGCTTGAAATATTTGGATATATGTAAATACTTCATGGCTTCAGGAAAACCAGTAGTATAAGATATAAAGACTTTTGATCTGGTAGACCACTCAGTGCCCTTAAGATGGCTGCAGGCTAAAGGCATGGACCACCATACTTTGAAATAGTTTCTGAGTTATTTGTATGATCCATCAGCCTCTGTTAGGTGGTATAACAACTACTTACAGCAACCCCTCCAAAAAAAAAAAAATCATTGTTGGGATATTGCAATGCTCTACATTTCTAGTTTCAAATATTTTATTGTATTTCAAATAATATATTATCTTGTAAAACAGCAATTAGAAAATAAATGATATTAGCTTAATCAATCAAATATGAACAATCAAATTAGAAAGAAGTTGGAAATGTACAACAATAAACGGTTTACTATTGAAATTGCGAACGGCACTTGGGCGACAGTCGGATAGTCGAACGTATAAGGTCGTAAACACGCATGTCGAAGACATAATAATCAATCTAGGAACGGTTTTAACATGGGTCGAGGTAGGGAAGATGTTTGTAGTAGGGAATAATACTGACACCTACCTCAACCCATGTTAAAACCGTTCCTAGATTGATTATTATGTCTTCGACATCCATGTTTACGACCTTATACGTTCGACTATCCGACTGTTGCCCAAGTGCCATTTGCAATTTCAATAGTAAACCCAATAAACAAAGGTGTCTAGCGAGATACATAAGATGTTTGATTTATACTAATCACATAACTTGTTAATGTGAATTGTTCTTTATTTTCTCTAATATTTCCATTATTATCAACGATAAATTGTAGTATAACATGCTTCTATCAGTCCTTAGCTGCAATTTCCCTATGAGCAACTGATAATGTTAGAAACTTGAATTCATTAAAGGAAGGAAAAGATTCATTTTTCCAGTTAATGGTGATGATCTTTCGAGCTATGGCTAATAACGTCCAAACAAATGTTAACTTTTTCCTGGGAACACATTTGGGGATAGGAGAAGTAAACAATACTAATGATTTGGTTAACTGAAGGTTATCATTGAAGGCAGTCTGGAAGAACTAATTAATCTTTCCCCAATATGCATTAAGAAACTTATAATCATAAAGCATATGTTGCCAGTCTGCCTTCAATTTTAATTTACATCTCCAACATCTATTTTCATTTCCGAACATCCAACATCCATTTTCATTTCCAAACATTAATGTTAATTTTGAGGCTTAAAATAAATTCTATGAATAAATTTCCAAGAAAGCAAATGCTAACATAATAATGTAGTTTGTTTAGAAAATATCATTGTATGTTGGAAGATGTTCATTAACTGATGTAAAATAGTCCCAATAATTATTTTTATTATATATTTTATATGCTTTGTGATTCTGTATATTTTAGACAGACAACCATGTCCATGTACTGGTTGATTAGTTATAAGTATAATAAAATCAATAAAGTCTAATACATCTTGTCTAAATAATAATTGCATTAACTTCATCTTGCTTATGACAAATTGTCTTAAGGCCTGTAAGGTTAACCACAGATCATTTTCTCTATTATATTTATTCATTATTTGATTAATAGAAATGGCTTTTCCAGAATCTGTCAGTTGATGTCAAAATATTAAGTTTATTACTTTAAACATATTCATTTTATTAGTATTAAATGTATCAATATTATTATATGTACAAGTGATAGGGAAAGGCAAGAAAGACCAAGCCTTAATATTAGGGTTTTTGTTTAAATAGTTCTTAAATATAGATTATTAATGATATACTGGGATACAATTTTTTATTTTTATTCTCTAAAGTATAGTCTCCGATAGAAGTGATTTGATAGAATTATTTAATAATTCTGATTCAGTGACTGAGATGATTCCAACCAGATTTGTTGATGCATTTGTTTCCAAATAGAACAGTATGCTGAATTTAACCATAATGTTACATTTTTAATGACATAAGACAGAGCATAAATCTTTATATCAGGAAGATTAATTCCTCCCTTTTCCCATTCCAATAAATGGTTATTTATAGCAAGTCTAGGTTTATCTGGAAACCATAAAAATTCAGTACCAATTTATTATATTCTTGTATAATGTGTTTGGGGGAGAGATAAAGCTTGTATCAGATTCAATATTTTAGGAAAACCATTCTTGTAATCAGAAGCAACTTATCTTCCATTGTGAATTAAGATATATTCCAATTCCAGGTGTCCAACAGAGATTAATTAATTTATAAATCTTTTTGTTAATTTCAAGTGACACTAAACAAAGCATACCAGAAAAAAATCAAAAAATGTATTAATAATTCTGGGTGATAAAATAGAATTTCTCAGTAGGATTGATACTGCAATGCTCTACATTTGATTACTTGTGTTCTCTGTCATTTCAAAGAGCACAAAATAAAGCACTATTAAGGCCTACATTTTATTATATGCCAATGTTTCAACTCTACTCTCTTATTCTAACAAGCTACATGAGCTGAGGAAGTCACAAAACTTTAGTCTCTATATCCTTTATGGATGGTTAAAGGAAATCAAGTCGATAATGCAAGAGAGGATAATCATCCTCCTTGGTGAACATTTCATCATCAAGTATTCAGATTATTCACAGTTTACTACATTATGTAACACAGGCCCCCACAAAATTCTAGATTATTCAAGGTATCTCAGGATCCATACTGATAATTTCTGTTTCAATGCATACATGGAGAAGATTATCACTTGCATTAAAGAACTGGGGATTTTCTTTAGAGTCAAGTTTCATCTGTTTCCAAATACCAAAAATGCATTAGTTCAGACTGGGTCTATATTACAACATTGAACTCACAGGAGTTCTAACGTTGCAATATGAAACCATAAAGTTTGAAATCCATTTATGACAAAAACACAGAACAGCGATTTTTTTCCTAAGGAAAAAAATCGCTGTGCTGCGACAAAAACAAAATACACTTTAAACTTAACTAAACTGGGGGGGGGGCTTAGCCCCTACACCCCCCCCCAATGTGGGGGATGTGCCCCCCACAACCTCCTACTTAAATATACCAACTCCAAGATTGCACCACAGTGGAGGAAATAGCAAAGCCCCGAAAATGGCCCACCGATTTTTTTTCTCTGGGAAAAAAATCAGTGTGCCGTGGCTTCATTATCTTCTTATTTCAAATGCTTGGGATCGATATTGCAAAGTTCAACCTCCTGTGAGGTCGATGTTGTATTATAGACCCGTTCAGACCACATTGTTACAAAAATTTAACTAGTAAGTCACATACAGAAGAAAATGCTACAGATAAAAAAATCTATCAAACTGAACAAAAGTTTGCCAAATTGCTTCAAAAAGAAAGATGTCTTATCCAGCTGCTCTCAAATTAGGCTTGCAAAAAAATTATACGTAATTAACAGTATGCATTTCCAGAAGTTGTCAAATAGTTTATTAATAACTATATAGCTTGCTGTATGTAAGATATTTTGTCAAGGAAGTTGGAAAAATGAAAGAAGGTTAGTAGGACAGAATGTATTTATTAATATAATTCACACATGCCATTTGCATAACTTTACACTACTTTACAACAATTTCAATATTTGCATATGGCATTTACAGTATTTACAATATTGTGAATATATACATATGCATGTATATGATCTAACATCTTCTAAATCGAACAAAATATAAAACTTAACCACGATTTGTCACAACCAAAATCTCATCCTTCCCAAAATAAATGCAAGAGTCATTCTTTTTTTATACAAAACTTGTCTTATTAATCTTTCATTCCAGATTTCCCATATCACCAAAACATTTCTCTCATACCAACAAATTATTTCCCATAATATCCATACAACTTTTTTTCATGTTCACATAATTATCTTTTTTATTCTTATAACAATATTTTCTTGACATACTTAATCCCAGACTTTCTTTTCCTTTCACATTCAAAAAAATGTTCTTTTATAAAAAATCCTGGCATATTTTAATACATCAAAATCAGGACATTCTTTTCTTTATAGCCTCAACTATCTACTTTCTCAGTCCTTCACAAGCATTAATTTAATAAAAGTTATAACATCACCTTATGATACCATTTTCCCTATTTTTGTCTAATTATTC
Source organism: Protopterus annectens (assembly GCF_019279795.1). Taxonomy (NCBI): domain Eukaryota; kingdom Metazoa; phylum Chordata; order Ceratodontiformes; family Protopteridae; genus Protopterus; species Protopterus annectens. The sequence continues at coordinate 263,190,123 of NC_056725.1, forward strand.
AGTATGTATTTTCTATAATACATTTTTCTGTCATTCTTTAACTTTTTAATTCAGAAACTTTCTCCATTTTCTTGCTTTCCCTTTATCCTAAAGTACTGCATATTTAAGTTAAAAGATGTTTACAATTAAGTTTTTTTTCTCTTTCTCCATCTCACCATAGGAACAATAGGATATATTAATCCTAGCCCTTCTTTTTCCTCTTCCAGGTGTCACTTGGATGCACATATCTATAGCTCTATCTATCTATCTATCTATCTATCTATCTATCTATCTATCTATCTGTCTATCTATATATCTATATATGTATGTATATATTCTATATAACCTAACCTACCTACAACAACAGAATTAATTAAACACACTTTCATTTTAAATGATAACCTAAATGTGTTCCAGAAAGCACTTATTCTTTATATTGTTTCTATCACTACCTGCTACTGTTTCTTTATTTATTTTAAACCCACCTCGAATACAAAAAAGACAAACTGAAATAACCACCGCTAATCCAGGAAACACCAATGATAACCACTATGTCCACAGGATGAATGAGTTCAATAATCCAAGTCCAAAAAGGAGCAGGCACGCTGAAGTAAAAAAGGAATTTATTTAAGCCAAATACCAGAGCTTTTCATCGGTGCTCTGCACCAGCTTCATCAGAAAAAACAAAATTTGCACCATTACACTAGTTCTCTTAATATACAAAAATTTGAGGACCCCCCCCCCTTTTTTGCACTATTTAAAGGTACCAATGCAAAATAAAATCAAATGGCAATAACGTAATTAGATATATAAATAAAAATGAAAACAGAAACAGTTCTGATCAAATAAACCATATTCAAAACAGTTCCCTAATGTAAAGCAATACCTTAATATAAAAGTAATCCATATTATATAAAATATATATGAAATATATAAAAAATATATATGAAATACCCCTGACAACCATCAGCAATGTATATGCATAACATACGCAATGGATATTATAACTAACTGAACAATAATTACCTAAAACATTTGTAAAATAAGTATATATATATATATATATATATATATATATATATATATATATATATGTATGTATATATACATCGAAAAACTGTCAGATGAATTAAACAACTATATTAAACCTGACATAAATCAACTATAACTATACGAGCCTTGAGATACCTAAAATATGCACAAGTTAAGAAATGCACAAAGTTTAAATGTTAATGTTGGGTGCCAGGATCCGCCACATAACACAAACACTCAGGTCACTCCAGAACAAGTACAAATATGACTCTGTTATTGTCCATGTTGGTGTGATTGACCTGAGCCATACCTCCCTGGACTACATGAAAAGAGACAAGGAGGAGCTCTCTGATCACGTAGCCCAGGCCGGTATGACCCTGACCCTGAGTAGCATCCTGCCCTCACCAAGAATGATACCACGGTATAAAGAAATAATTGCCAATTTCAACAATTGGTTAAGCTTCTGGTGTCATTCAAAGGGAATGCAGTGACTGTTAGCCTGGGATGAGATGCTTGACAAGCCACGCTGCTTCTCTAGAGATGGCTTGCACCTTTCACCCTTTGAATACTGGCCAAGGCTCTTGTCACCCCCATAGTGCCTTTTTTTGGCAAGGCTCAAAATACAAACCCACTGCCATAAACAGCACAAGTAACAAAATACTGAGGGTAATGCTACTCAATGCCAGAAGTCTAAACCTCAAAATGCACGCACTCAAGGCACTCCTCAGTATAGAGAAAATTGATATATGTGCAGTAACAGAAACCTGGTTAAAGGCTCCAGAGAGCACCCCAGCACTACCAGACTACAACTCATACCATACATTTCGGCCACAAAACCAGGACCAAAATACAAAAGGCGGGGTATATCTATATTCATCAAGGATACCCACACCTCCAGGTTAGTGGCACAGCACGATGCTTCAGAAATCATCCAATAATAGGCAAGACTACAATCCAAATTGTAGCTTGCTACAGATCACTCACCATGACCCAGGACCCCCATTCCACATTTCTGGAAACACTGGGAAAAATAAAGGTCCTACCAAACACCCTGATATTGGGTGATTTAAATTACCCAAACATTAACTGGGAGAACTACTCAAGTACTAACTCCCTTGCCCAACATTTCCTAGAATTTATAAACTCAAATGCCCTGGATCAATTAGTCAACACCCCCACCAGAGGTGACAACATATTGGACCTGGTCATCACAAAAATGGGCAACTGGTGTTCCACACTGGAGATCAAACCCTCATTGGTTAGATCTGACCATAAACTAATCACTTTGGATATCCACATTCTGCCCCCACTCCTGGACAAGTAAACCACTGTGAAAAACTTTTCAAAAGCAAACTTTACATTACTTAAGACTAAGGTGGAAAGTTTCCAAGCCCCCGTGCTAAAGAATAATGCTGTCCAAGCTCCAAAATCCTTTACTAATGCACTCTACAGGCACATACAAGAATGCATGGATCATGCTATCCCAAGAAAAACCAAGACTCATTCCTCCAAGAAAAGGAAACCAGTCTGGTGGCCTGCCATAAGCAAGCTATACAATAGAAGGAGGAAACTAGTAAAGAGTAAAATCCCAAGAAGGGAAGCCATCCCTGATCAGTATCAGCAGGAAACTACGATCCCTCATAAAATCATCCAAGGCTAGCTTCAAAAGAGAAATTGGCAAGGACTCCAAAGATAACCACGAGGCATTCTTTAGCTATGTCAAGAATCTAAGTGGTAATTCTCAGATCTGCTCGGAGTTAGTGAAGAATGTCACAAAATACACTGAACTGACCGATATCTCCAACATCCTGGCAGACAGGTTCAGTGCAAACTTCAACCCCCTCTCACCCCCAAAAGGGCACATAACCATACCAGAAGAATGTAGTGCCCCTGAAATCACAGACAGGTTAAAACAGCCCTCTTCAAAGCCAAAAACACAGCATCAATGGGACTGGATGGTGTCCCAGACTGCACCCTACATGAGCTCAAAGATGAACTAACCCCTCACTGAAACACACTGTTCAAACTCAGCCTCTCCTCAGGCTACATGCCCATAGAGTGGCACACAGCAATGGTTATTCCACTCCACAAAGGTGGAGCCACAACAGACCCTGGAAAATATCACCCTATAAGCCTGACTAGCTTGGTCTACAAGGCTATGGAGCACATTGTCATGGATCTCTTTAACAGAGACATTGGGAACCTCCAAACACTGGACCCTACCCAGTTCGGCTTTGTTAAGGGCAGATCATGCCTACTAAACCTGGTGGACTTTTTTGAGACAGTTACCAAGGCTATAGACAAGGGAAAGGTGGTCCACACAGCTTAACTAGACCTTGCAAAGGCCTTCGACACCATTCCCCTTTCAGGTATTAATGACAAGCTCACCAGCCTGAACAGAAACCCCTACATCACGAGATGGGTTGCCAACTGGCTCACTGACAGAACCCACATAGTAAGAGTTGCAGGAGCTAGGTCTGACCCTAAACTGGTCACTAGTGGCATTCCCCAGGGCTCAGTCTTAGGACCCCTCCTGTTCGGCATATACTATCAGAGGTACAGGCAAGCACAGGAGGACTATGGCTGACCAAGTTCACAGATGACTGCAAACTAGGGGCTTTAATTGACACTCTGGCTGACATCCTCCAAAAGGGTTTCACTGAGACAGATACCCAGTGTCAAAACCATGGCCTCAAACTAAATGCCAAAAAGTGCATAGTAATCCCCTTTGAAAAAACAAGGTGCCCAGAAACTAATACATAAGTGGTACCCCTAAATACAGAAGACATAATAAGGAATCTGGGGACCCAAGTAGATAGTAACCTCTCCTGTGATAATCGCATTACCAAAGTGGTTAGTAAATACTTCTATGGTGCCCACCTAATCACAAAAGGGTTTGCATCCAGATCAAAAGAGGTCATTGTGCTCCTCTACGCATCACTCATCAGACCCATCATAGAGTACAACACCCCATTTGGGATATACCTTACAAGATACCTGCAACAGCTGGAAAGACTGCAGCAGTCCCTCACCAAGAGGATCACTGGCCTCAAACAGATGCCCTATGCAGCTCGACTGAAGAAACTCCAGCTGTACTTGACTGCATACCACCTACTCAGAGGTGATCTCTGCCTGACAAACAAGGCCATGTCCAACCCAGAATTGATGGACATGCTCCACCTAAAGAAAACCATATCCCATTGAGCCACATGCTCTAGGGATCTAAACCTCACCACAACAATAAATAGAATGTGCTGTAGGGATGGATTCCTATCCCAGAGACTTCCCATGCTCTGGAACAAGATTCCAATCTACATTAGGCAGAGCTCCTCGCTAACCCTCTTCAAGAGAAACCTTGATGAGTGGATGGGAAACAGAATGTTTACCCTGGGGATCACTTCAATGGCTCTGCTGGACAGAGGCATAGGGAACTAATCTAAGGGGGTGGCGAAAGCCAACACATTCCGGCTAGGCTTATAAATGCCTTTGGGCAGATAGCCTAGTACCTACCTATGAACCTATAAACCTACGAACATGAAATAATAGTGAATGTGTGAACAATACAGTATTGCAGTTTTGCAGTAGAGAGGGAAAGATGGAAAGCAGTAGATTAAAGATTCTGAAAGTAAGTTATAGCCTTAGAGCTACTGCTATAGAGGCATCAAGAATGAATAGAAGATATGGTAGGTAACTGATATAGTAGCTTATGTGTGGCTAGGTGGCACATGTTGGACTTAGCAAGTTGGAAGCACTGAATGTATATATGAGGAGTCTGAGCCGTTAGTGAGATGGGGAGGAAAAGTAGTAAGGCTAGGAATATTGTTTTTTTTATAGTCAGTGCTGGTACATGTACATAGCCAGTGGGAGAACAGGTACTGTTTCAGTGAAGTCTTAAAGCATTCAGGGTTGCTACTAGGCCAAATTAAAGGAGGGAGAGCTTTCCATAATTTTGCTATAGTATATGGGTAATGCATATGACTGGCATAAAGGTTAGGTTTTGCTACATTAAGGAGCATCTGATTGACTGATCTCAGAGGTCTATTTGGGTGATACATGGTGAACAGAGAGGAGAGGGGAAGACAGCTAGAAGGATTAGCTGTTAGCTGCAGGTATGTTAGATGTTGTGGACGTTCTAGCCAGTTTAGATGTTGGAATGATGCACAGTGGTGGGATGAGTATACTGGTTACAGATTTTGCAGTTTTATTGTAGCATGAGTCCAGTTTGGTTTTAAGAGAGGACTGTATATTAGTAAGGAGAAATGCACCACAGAGCAAGGATGGAAGTAGAAAGGAAGAGGCAAAGGATAATCTTGCTGCATAGTTGAGGAAGTGTTTGTGCCTGTACAGGATGCCTAGTTTCTGATGGCTTTTTATGTTTGTGTTAATATGATGGTTGGATGTTAGGAGCTCATCTATGATGACCCCTAAACGTTTGGTATATGGGACTACTTTGAGGCAAGTGCTTTTGAGTAAGTTGATGGTAAATTCATTTTTGGTTAGGGATGTTGTTTCTTGGGCAGGTGAATAACATGAGTTTTTGTTTTATTATCATTTAGGGCTAAATGGTTATTATACATCCAGGTTTCAGTGGATATGAAGGCATTTTGGGTGAGCGTAAGTTATTCTAAAGCAGACTTGGCCATGCAGATAATGGAGGAGTCATCTGCATATTGGACGACATTAGCATGGGTTATGGTGTTATGGAAATCATTAATTAAAATGCTGAAGAGCAGGGGAACTAGTGTGGACCCTTGTGGGATTCCAGTATTGATGATGAGAAAAGGAGAAAGGAATTTGTGCCATCTGGTTGCTTGTTGTCTATCTGTAAGGTAGTTAGAAAACCAGCCTAGGGCAGGGGGAGATATGCCAAAGTTGGAGAGTTTGGTCAAAATAAGTAGGTGAGAGACAGTATCAAATGCATTGGAAAGGTCAACACATAGTTAGGAAACAAGGTATCCTGAGCCTTGAGCATAGTTGACTGTGTCCAAGAAAGATATAAGAGCAGTGGTGGTACTATAACTAGGCCTAAACCCATGTTGGGTTGGGGATAGGAGATTTTGGTGTAGTTGGCAGTTTAATAGTTGGCTATGGATACATTTTTCCAGAATTTTGGAAATGGTAGACAGGATGGCAACAGGACAAAAGTTAGATGTATCATTATCATTCCCATCTCTTTGGAGAGGGAGGATAAATCCCTTTTTTCCAGATGGTTGGAATTAAGGACTCTTGAATGGATCTGTTTAGTAGTGTACTAATGGGAAAAGTTATAGCATCTGCTGATTTTTGGAGGAATTCTGGTGGTAAGTAATCTGGAACATTTGATCCAGGCTTAAGTTTAAGCAGGAGTTTTTTTTATGGTGGAGGTAGGTATGACTAAGAGAGAGAAGTTTGGTCTTGTTGTAGCAGATGGGTCTGGGGCAGTGGGTTGATTAGTGGGAAGTTGTCAGTGAGATTAACTATACTGTTTTAAAAGAATGAGTCAAAAGGTGAGACTGATTCAGCTGGGGCCATGTCTGGTCAGGGGAGGGATTATCATTTTTGCCTGGGTATCATAGAGAGTTTATGGACATGCAGAACTTTTTAGGATTTTGAAGAGTAATGTATTAGTCTTGTTTGTTTTTGATGACAAGTCACTTTACTTGATTATGCAGTTGTTTGTATTGAACTAAGTCTGTTTGTATTGAACTAAGTCTGCAGGGTTTTTACTTGCATGCCATAATTTCTAGGCCTTATACCTAGTTTTCATAAGTTGTTTTGTGGATTTGGTAACCCAATTGGCCTGGTAGGCTTTCACTCTCCTATGTTGAAGAGGAGCGAGATTGTCTAGTACATGAAGGAATGTTGAGTTAAAGAATTCAATAGCATCATTCAGTGGTGGGACTTTAAGTGGATGCCAGTTGACATTTTATATGGTATTGTTAAAGGTAGTTAAGCAGAAGTGGGATAGGTCTCTGGTATGATTGTTGTGCTGTATATTAAGCACTGGAGTTGATATGTGACTTATGTATGCTGGCAGGTGATCACTAATGCTATTAGGTTGAGCACCAGTGGAGGAGAATTTACTAGGGTCAGAAACAAGTTCCCAGTCTAATACTGAGCCGTTGTTTTTGTTGGGTCTGGTTATGGTAGTAATGAGTTGGGAGTACTTAAATAGGTTGATACTGTTTGTTGGGTGATGATGTATGATGTCTAACCAGTTAATATTTACATCACCAAGTATGATTGTTTCATTCTCTATATTTTTGGATGACCAAGCTAGTATTTCTTCAAGTACTGGGATATTGTTACCAGGGGGATATATGTGACTATAATACAGATGCTTTTGCTGCTATTCATTTTCAAGTAGAATATTAGTATTTTGGCTGTAGAAAATGTGGGAGTGGATTTGCTATATGGTTCTATATCAAAAGTACTATGATATATGAGAGAAATGCCCCCACCTTTTTTTCTGGATGTTTTTCTGTCGCTCATTAATTTATAAATACATCGTAACCAATATCATCCTCCCCTCAGTTATGAGCCCTGTTTTAATACGTTAAGCATGCTATTTAATTCACCCAAAGTAATCTTACATCACAAACTTGCACTTACTTCTATAGAAAAAAAATTCTTAACTCCCCATATATCATTACTTTCAGCAATGCTTTCTCTATAAACCTCTTGACATAAAAACTCATGATATCCATAATATCTTTTTATTGTGCTTTACTTCCTTTCTCGGCTTTCACATGTACCATGCAGTTGTTATATTTTACCATTATTGCCAGGTGTAGAAATACCTCTTCCTTCTTTTCCTAATAAAATATGTTTGTTTATGCAATGATCCCTCAACTTTATTTTTATACTTCTCAGAAATCCCCTTTTCTTTACAGAGCAAATCACTATTATATTTTATAAAGTATTCAAATATTCACCTTTTCATACATTTTCTTGTCTTTCTTTAGCTACAGTTCCACTCATAAATATATATTCTGTGCTTTTCTTTAAATATAACTAACCACTCTGTCCGAGACTTATAAAAAAGGTTTCATTTTATATTGTTCTATGCCAAACTGCCCCAATTTTCTTATTCATTTCATCTGTCTGCATCACCATTCCTGATAGTATTTTCTTACCTTTTGCATCATTTTTGTAATATCATCTTCATCCACTTCAATCCAAATATGCAAATGACCCAAAAATCCCTGTAACCAAAACATCAGTGTCTTTTACAGTAAGGCGATCAGACATAAATAGTCTATCTCTGTTTTCAGTAATCCTCTTTTATATGCAAAATGTATTCTATTCCATAGTCTTAAGCCACCTACGTTCTTACTTCCTGCAATTTTAACATCACAATTCACCTTTTTCTCATTATCCCTCTCATCACATTTAAGATCTCCCATTAAAATAATCCCCTGGATTCATGAAGCTCCATGCAAGAATAAGGCTATTGTTGTATGGAGTGGTTCATGTCCATTTAGGATAACAGCGCACCTTGCATATGTATGAAGGTAAGCTGCTATCTAAACTAAATGGACATGAACCAGGAATGAGCTCAGGGGGCATGTGTCAGCAGTGCCTGCACCTGAAACACACATCCTTCACTCTGAAAGTGCTGTACGGCACTTTCTGACACAGATGAGTGTCAAACTATATAATATTAGAGCCTGGCTCTAATATTATATAGTAAACAAGTGTCTGTAGACACTGAAATGTAAATAGCTAACATTTCAGTGTCCGCAGACACTGAAAAAAAATAAAAAACACAAACACCTAGAAGGCATCAGCCTTCAAGTGCACAACCCCAAATGTATGCGGTCTTGCCCTACATGCATGGAAGCAGTAGGGCAAGAGGAAAGGAATACAAAATAAAAAAAAAATAATAATTTTTTTCATAAAATAAATATGAAGTTTAAGTGCTGTGCAGCTTGTTTGTACAGCATGCCGTTATGCTTAGCCTGGCTGAAATCCTGAAAATGATAGACAAGTGCTACTGTGAGAGAAATATCATCAAGCTGCTGTACCGTAGTGGTACTGCCATGGTATAGCATATAGAACATGCTCAGTTTGAATCCCCCCTCTGGCAAATTATTTAATAAACTTTTAAGGAATGTGAATGATAGATGTCAATCATATGGCTCATGTATAGCACAGTAGGGGTGGGAATATGTAAAATATAAATGTAAAAAATAATGTATAAATTTAATGAAAAAAATAGATTTAAGCAATGCTTTGCTAGTGTAAGCATTGCTTACTTGCTTTCAACTCTGCATATATGGTGTAAGCATTATGTGGATTTGCACGGAGCTAAGCATAGTGCAGCATATTAAAACTGGTCAATCAAGAAAAAGTATGGGTAAACTGCCTGATTTAAACTGCAAAGGTGGGAATACATCCATAACCATTTGGGATTGCACACAGCAGGACCAAAATGTCTGGCATTGGAGAAGGAGTGCACTTCCAAGCGCAACATTAGGGCATCCAGGAGTCCAGGGTCATGGTTGGGCTCCTAGTTAAAACCATTACGACAGGCTGCTGCAGGGACTGTACCAGGGCTTGCAGTACAAAGCGGAGGCCTGGGACCAGCTTGCACATGATCTTACCAGTGCCACTGGCATACCCCAGACTGGTGAGCAGGTACATCATCAACATAATGACCTGAAGTGGAGGAAGGGTGCACTGTTGTACCAGTGGATCCAAGAAGCCCGAGCACAGGATGTCCCACCTGTCTGTAAGTATGCAGTCTTATGTATCTCTAAGTATGGAAAAAGTTCAACTTGTGACTGCACAGGTGTGATTACTGTGTGATGTCTCCCCATAAAGCTGCTGTGGAGAGGTCCCAGAATGTGGAGGCTCATGCACAGCGACTGGCCCGGCTGCGTCGGCAGTACGATAAGTACAGAATACCCCCTACTATTAGCAGTAAGAAATCAAAATTATAGTAATGGTAGTACTGCCTGTATATATAATTGTGCTGTAAAAGTCAGGAATAAATGCCTATGTCAGGCTGCCAGTGTTACAATGGAGTATTCCCAGCTGCTGTGTAATACAAATATCAGTAGCAAACAAGGTACAATATGCAGGTTAGGAATATTAGAATATGTATGAGTGTGTCTGAGTGAACCTGCCAAGAAAGTGTCATGTCAGGGCTACTGTAACTGTCAGAAAATAAAAGAATTCTCCTGTGCATATCAGGCAGGAATAGTAATTGTGGAGTTCTGAGTTGTACACAGATATGTATGTCAAAACTGATAAAGGTGATCTCAAACGCTGGTGTGTGTCATCTCACTTGTATCTGATAAATAGAAATGTGTATGTCTTTCAGAATGCATTAACGGAGGTGAACTGATTTACCACTGCTTGTCTGCATACTTTAGAATGGGCATGTCAAATAACTGGAAAAAAGCAAACATATTCCCATCAGAATGTGTTTTACTTGTTTGTCTGTCTGTCAGCATTGTTCTGTGTTAACCTTTCAATTTCAGCCGTATGAAGCTGTGAATGTACTGATAAATGTATAGCAGGTGCAGACCTAAAACCTACACTGTATACTCACAAATCAAAATTGCAGTATGTAGTTGTAAAACATTCAAAAGTGCAATACACCTAATATGTAGATGTTTCACAAACAGTGACACCAATGTATGTTGTAAATGCATAATTTGTACTGAAAATGGAAAACAAATTGGATAGAAATGTCACAAGCAACACACAACACCACCCCAGTAGCTCAGTCTGATAAGGACTAGGCCTGTAGTTCAATTTTGCACACACAGCACAGTTCACATCCAGGGACCACCACTAACATCTCAGTCTGGTTTTACAGTTTTAAACTGCAATCTGAATATAAAAAAAATAATGTACTGCAACACATACATTTTCCATACAGGGCACACAGGTAAAGAAATCTGAATAGAAATACTAGTATGATGTGTATAACTATGAAAGGTATACAATTGCTGTGTTGATCAAACCCAGTCCTACAAAGAGATCCAAGCTAGACATCCACACTCTGCAGTCTGGCCCAGACAAGACCCTCAAGTGTCACACTGTCATGGATAGTTTTCCCAGTTGCCAAGAAACCTGAACACAGAGAATGTCACAGTAGATGTATGTGAAAGACACAACACACACTCCAGGGCCTGCAACTAATATGTGAATCTGAAATATGTATATAAGAAACAACATAATGTGCACACAGTTCATCTGCAAAGGCCCACAGGTAAAGAAATTGGTATAGAAACAGGTCTGATGTGTATAACTAAAATAAGGGTACAATTGCTCTGTTGATATCTACAGCTGTTGGTGTGCTGTAGCAGTCACATAGCCCAGGTAGAGTGTAAGTGTGGTCAGAATGTAGAGTAGTGAATAGTAGTGTATTGACAAATATACTTGATAGCAGTTCTAAACTGAATCTGTTCACTTCCCCCACCACTCAACTGATCCAACCATCACACTAAAATCAACATGGGTATGTTCCTAAACAAACCTCTACTGTTGGGACTGTTGTTCCATTTGTTTTATCATTGTTTAAACTGTGTGCATACTAATATTACCTGTTGAATAATCATCTTATTGCCTGCCTGACATACCACTAACTGACATGCTGTTGCAACCGTGAATGCCATTCCATATATGAAGTGATGTTTGCTATGGTACTGTCACAATTGTATTGTTTTGGGTAAATGGGAATATCCATGCATGCAATTTTGACTAATGTTGTAATGTGTTGTGCATGACTAACCGATATTCATAGTTAATTTCCACACCATAGAACATATGGGAAGGCAGATCCCAGTGGATCCAGCTCTCCCAATCCACCTGGCCAAGGCACTGGGTCACAGCATGTCTGGGACCCAACACAAACCTCCCTCATCTTCTGGTCTTGCACCACCTTAGGGTGGAACTGCTCCAGGGAATGGGGCTTGCCCCCCCATGCAAGTGGGCATAATGAGGACGTTGTCACCCAGGACAAGGTCTGTGGCATGGTGAACAGTGTCCTACAGACAGAGCTGGATGACTTCCTGCACCAGGTGGAGGGCAGGCTGTCACAGTTAGAGGTGCAAGTGCCCCCTCCAGCCCAGCCCCCAGCACAGCCACCTTTGGGGCTGTGAAAGAGTAGTGGTGACTGCCATCGGGTGTGGACATCAGTGCCACTACTACCATCTGGGGGGCTCATGAGCCTCAGATTCCCAACCACCCTCCCCATAAAGGTGTTTACCCCCATGTATCATACACTGCCCCTGTCTGCTGTCTTGTCTGTCTTGTCTGTCTGCAAATGCAACCGCTCCTACCAAACCTCCCTCACCACACTTACCAATAATCCTTCCTTAACATCCCACTCTCACCTTAATAAAAAAAAAAAAAATAAAAAAAAAGCATCTTTCCCACAAAAAAAAAATCACATCCCATACATAGCTCTGCATTTCGCCTAGAGACATGTACCCAGTACAGAATCTAACCCTATGAATTATCTGTAATGTATGATGCCCACACATGTCTCTGTAGGGAGTGAGGCTCCAAATTCTAAATTGCCCACATTGAAAGCAGATGTTGATGCCAAAGAAATGCAGAGCAATGGTCCTTTCCTACACATGTCCTGCACATCCATAATTGTTTCTCCTCTTGTTTGTCCACCTGCTTGCCCCAATTTCTCCACTTTCCTATCTCCCTTTTTCTTTCCTTTATTTGAAAGTAGTGTGGGTTTAAATGGCCGTAAGCGGCCATAAGTGGGCATAAGCAAAGCTAAGCTCACGTAAGCATCGCTTAGCTCCATGCAAACCCACTCAAACCGACTTACATCTGCTTTAAAGTGCATTAATCACTCTGTCTCCATCAGCCCCTGTTCTGCCCAGCAACAAAATAAGCAGCCCTTGCAAGTCTCAAACCCTGGACACGCACACTATAGCCAAAGTGATTTACCACTAAGCCATTTCAGACGAAAGCAGCTCTGATGTTTTCTCAAACATATCATCCAGCACAGTCAATCAACAGTAGGGGAAATGTATTTATATATGTAAATGTCTGTATTTATGTGTATATATATATATATATATATATATATATATATATATATACATATATACATAAAGCAGCTCTGATGTTTTCTCAAACATATCATCCAGCACAGTCAATCAACAGTAGGGGAAATGTATTTATATATGTAGATGTCTGTATTTATGTGTGTGTGTGTATATATATATATATATATATATATATATATATATATATATATAAATATATATATAAATATATATACATATACATGAGTCCATGTCAGATGGACAAAAGCTGAGGTAAATGAAGACCACATCAATCATCAATGAGACAACTTCACTGACAGGACAAATCCATGACAAAGGTAAGTCAATTTATTACGGAACGGAATACATTCCCATTTCTGTAATACACTCAAAACTACATAAAAAGATGCATAGCAGGGGGCAAGCCCCCCTGCACCTGCCCATGTTGGGGGCTGTGCCCCCCACACCACCCCTACTTAAATATACCAACTCCGAAATCACACTACAGTAAAGGAATGGGACTAACTCTCAGTCTGCACTACTTACCATTGCTGAGGATTCATCCTGTCGGTGAAGTTGTCTCATTGATGCGGTCTTTGTTTACCTGAGCTTTCATCCATCTGACATGGACCTGTATGTGTGTGTATATATATATATATATATATATATATATATATATATATATATATATATATATATATGTATGTAAAAGAACACAACAAATAAATATATGACAAAAGGCACTATTAATGGGATGAGGGGGCCCAAAAAACTGCACAGCTGAATAGATATGCCTTGCAACACAATAACCAACACTTGCAAATCTCATACTCTGGACCCTACACAACATAGCCACAACAAGTTAACAGTAATCCATCTTAGCTGTACAATGTTAGGATGATATCAATAACATATCATGCAGAACAGTCTGTCTACCAATGTGGATGTGGAAGCAGTAAACATTCCAATGATATATATACACACACATACACAGACACACACACACACACACACACACACACACACACACACACACACACACACACACACACATACACACACACACACACACACACACACACACACACACACACAGACACACACACACACACACACACACAGACACACACACACACACACACACACACACACACACACACACACACACACACACATATATATATATATATATATATATATATAGATATATATATAGATATATATAGATACACACACACACACATATATATATATATATATATACACACAGATCTATATATGTATGTAAACATACATACACATATACATATATTACTACATATAGATATGTATAAGAAGATATATATTTAGAGGGTGGACAGCATATCGAACAGCCAGTATTCCTACAGTTGCCACCTTTTAAAATGGCCAGTGTTTGATTCTTTCATACAAAAGGCAATTATTGCATGAAACATATTCCCACAGACAAGTCAAAGGATATGACACCGCACACAGGTTTGCATAAATAGAAATGTTTATTTGTGTACTATTTCCAGTTGTATGTGCCATTTTATATAGCAGTTAGGTGTTTGAAATACATAACAACTGAGTAATGCAACTATCAAGCAAAACATTTGCTACAGTAATCTGAAAGCATAACATATGTTGCTGTCCAGGCCAAGGCCTTCAAGTAGTTCAACAGTAAATAAACACTGGCCTGGAAGATAAGAATCAATGAACACTAATTAATTACAGATGTAGTTTAGCAGCCTCCAATTACACTCTGTAGTCAACTTCTAGGGGAAAAGAATTAAGTTGTCCAATGAAAATGTTTCTGTTACATAACAATGCTTATCTTAAAACATCGCTATCACTCTGACAAACAGAATTGTCTGTAAGACAGTAAGCACTAGCCCATCACTGTTCCCATGGTGAAATGTATGAAAATGTACAGCCATAAACCTTCATGTGTCTTACTAGTGATATCCATCACATGTTGTAACAGCCTAGGTTAAACATGGTGCATACACCCCCCCTCATAGAATGACTTACAAGGGCATATAAAAGTGTTACATACACTGATCTCTGGACTGTACAAGGCCACACACATGTTGTCCAGCTGTAGCCCACACATATATGGACCCTACCCCACAATATGTGTGGGAGTCCACAACATCACTGAAATGATAGCAGGAATGCAAGCACTACATAATGATAGCCCACTACTTAACAACCTCTTACTGCATGACATATGGGTATATAGGTGGAGGACAGAGGCTGGAACACAGAGCCATATTTGCAATATGGATGCTATACACTGCGAAAGTTGCTGGTGTTACAGGATTAGTTGCAACATGTCCCTACTCAGGAATATGAAGTCAGAAACACAAATAGATGTAGCCATGTACCGATAGCACTCAACAGACAGAATGCCA
Source organism: Protopterus annectens (assembly GCF_019279795.1). NCBI lineage: Eukaryota > Metazoa > Chordata > Ceratodontiformes > Protopteridae > Protopterus > Protopterus annectens. Next base: position 263,205,553 of record NC_056725.1, read on the forward strand.
CTGATATATCAGAGACAAGATCTATGTGGTGAACAGACAAAACATAACAGCCAATCCTCTGGCCATCATGTGGATAGGCCCACAGTTGAGAATTATGCAGACAGACTGCGTTCCATGCTAAACTAGCATGTACACGCAGGCACTGTAAAGCTAGCAGAATAAAATGCAACAACAATACTCACACTGTCTGTAGGTCTGGAACCTTATATAAAAATTTAGTTGGCCTGTATCTGCAAATCCTGTTGTAAGAGGTATTGCTACCTGCTGTCTGTAACACTGCTGCCCACACACAGGAAGGATGTCTTCCATACAGGAAAGGTAAAGGGACAATGCCCACATGATGTAGTAATTTATAGTAGTGGATTGCCATGACAGTGGTAATTGGAAGTACTATACAGCTGGCTGCATGCAATTAGTAAGTGGTGAACACTGACTGGTGTAGAGGCCATCACCTGATGATGAGCATCACCCATGAAATCCATGTTGCAACCTATTCAAAGCAACTCAATCCCTCAGTGGAGAGAGAGAGAAAAGGGAAAAAAGTTAAAATGATTAAACTACAAACCAAACCAAACCAAACCTATATAACACAAGGGACACATAAAAGTGTACCTAGAAGAGAGGACAATACTGCAACAGGTATGTGAAACATACATGCATGTAATTGAATGTAGTACTTGGTCTGTAATAATGGGATAGATGATGTGGAAAGATTTGTTGTAATGATGTCCTGCTGAACAACTGCTATGGACATAGCGTCTGGCCCTGTGGGTAGTGGGCCATACCTGTCAACTGTGCATATCAGCACTGAATGACAAGATGTAAGCCATCATAGTGTGTGTTCTGTACCTCATGATATGTATATTAGTATGGCAAATAGCTGGCAGTGGAAGTGTTGAATTTATAATAGAAACATGAGTTTCAGACACCACCACCTGCAGGACTGTCATGTTAACATGAAATGTATTATGCATAAACACCATAGGTTTGTAATAGACTTGCCTGCAACCTGTCCCTATATATACCCCCCTAATGTTAGGCTGTGTCCATATGTGACACCTGTCTGTTGTGTAGCAAGGCAGAACAGTGCAGCTGGGGAGGAAGGAGAGTTAGAGAGTGTGGACCTGATGTTTGAATACACTATATATATATATATATATATATATATATATATATATATATATATATATATATATATATATATATATATATATATATATATATCTCTGTGTGTGTGTGTGTGTGTGTATATATATATATATATATATATATATATATATATATATATATATATATATATATATATATATATATATATATATATATATATATATATATATATATATGCATGTATATGTCTACATATATACAGACACACACACACACACACACACACACACACACACACATATATATATATATATATATATATATATATATATATGTATATACATATAAATACATTTCCCCTACTGTTGAATGACAGTGCTGCATGATATGTGTGAGAAAACATCATGCATATCTACACACACACACACACACACACACACACATAAATATTATGTGTATATATATATATATATATATATATATATAGTAGGAAGCAGGTCCAAAATGGACAGTTATGTCTGGTGTGAAATCCATGTCGGGAACACATTTCCCTTGTTTCTGAAGGTGAGATTGGTATGTTGAGGAAGGATAGTAAGTATATTTGGGAAGGTAGGTTGGGTTGGAAGACAGACAAGACAGCATACAGGGGTGGTATATGGCACATGTGGTGGGTAAACACCTTGGATGGGGAGTGGTGTTTGGAATGTGGAAGCTCATTAGCCCTCAAATGGAAACAATGGGACCAAGGTCCACACCAATGGGCAGTCAAAACTGCACCTTCATGGCCTTGAAGGTGCTTGGGCTGGGGTCTGAGAAGGAGGAGCATGCAGACCCTGTAATTGTGTACCAAGGTCTTCAAGGTGATGTATCACATCCCCCAAGTCTTTGTGAAGCTCCCTATGAACCAAAACCTGGACCTGACTTCGAGTGACAGGATCCTGTCTGTGTGTGCTCTCAGTGAGGGAATGAACACCATCCCCTGAGGTGGCTCCACCTAAAGGTAGTGCAGGACCAGCAGATCATGTGGTCCCGGGGTGGGTACCAGATGTGTTGTGGCATGGTAACATGGCCAGATGAGGTGGGAGAGGTGGTTCTGCTAGGAATTGGCTTCCCAAACATGCTATTGTGTCACAGTTATAGAACATATGTGGGTAGTAATAGTCCACGCATTCTAGGATTACGTCTAAAAGCATGCACAGATATCGCCATTAACACAAAACACCAGATCTGGGCCAGTCACATAGCAAACAGAACACATGCATATATGGAACCATAGTGGCCTTTACAATGGCATGCAGGTGACATTGTTAGCAACAGGCCACCAGTGATAGTGTTTCAACATGGAACATGACTAGAAACACATTGCACAATTTGTTGCACAATATGACATATGTCGCAACAGTAAGTTTGCTGTAAACATACCCACTGAGTTGTGTGTTCAGATTAGTGTTGCAGATATGGTGTGGGGTGGGGACAGAGATGTGACTTAACAATTATTATATCCTTCCAGTATGAGGTCCTCAGACCTTTTTTCCTCTTTATGTCTTTCAGGCACCATGTCAAGAGAGTGGTTGCCAGTCTATTCCCCCCAGGAGAATGAGGTTATACTAAACCACCTGGTGCAGCACTACCACACCCTGTCTGGTCGTACATCCCATGATCTGCAGGAGAGGACTGCCTTGTGGAACGAGTTTGTCTACAGGGTAAATGATGTCATCCTGCATAACCACAGTTCTGAGCCTGTCCGACATTGTTGTACTGACATACTCTGCCATGCCCATCTGCATACTGCTGCAGTTAGGAGGGTCCATCTAGGCACAGGGGTAAGTCATGCCATCCAGCCCCCGTGACACATGCTGAGGAGATCCTCACCAGCCTCGGGGCAAATGCCAGACAACAAAGTCAAGACCCTGCTGATAGCATTGTGGAGGTAGGTGCTACTCACACAATGGATGAAGAGCGTGCAGGTAATGCCCAAGGGCAAATCAGTAGACCACCATTGCTTATCCATCTGCATCTGTAGAGTTTAATTATGCATATGTGAGATAAAATATATATAGTCTGTTGCTGCATTGTAATAATAAACAGATGTGCATAACCTGTAATATTGTGGGTGTGTACATTTGATGTACTGAAATACTGCTCCCACCCTGAACCAATGCCACAGGTGTGGCTACTGACATCACACCTCTCACACAACTATGTAGGTCCCTCTGGTATACCTCTGGGGCAGCAGCCTGTAGCTGGTGAGTTTGGTGTTCTTTGTTCAGGTTTGCTAATACACCGGCCATGTTATGGCCATGGTATTTGCCATGCACACATTTAACACACCTATCTATAATGCATGCTGTACATGTTCAATTATTGTTGCTGTTAACTGCACTACATCACAGTGGTCACAATGGTGGCATATCTGAAGGGTATGTAAGAGTCCTGCAATATAATTAACAACCTGTCATTGCAAGATGTGTGCACAGAGATGAACATGATGGTGGGACAAATGGCCTACAGTAGGAACATGTCTGAAACATCACCCTTATACAGTGCTACAACAGTGTATATACCACTGTTACAATGGCAATTATTACAGATCTACACAACGGCATATCACAATATTGCATTCCACAACACTTACAACCTGTAATGTGGTCCTAACATGAACAATGAATGTGTAATATGGAATCCTATATTCGGACAGCAAATATGGGGAATACATAACTTAACAAACACTGGAAGCATATGTGTGCATACACTCCAAATAACATATTGTGGAAGCAGCTTTTGAGGTACTGACAGCATTCACTCTTCATGAGTATGCACCTTCCAGCAAGTACAGGTCCTCAATGTCACACCAAGAAATGGTCTGCTGTCCAAGACATATGTCCATCAAATTTGCCCACTCACCTGCAACACAGGCAGCTGTGGCTTGCATACATCTTACAAGCCATGGAACGGATCCTATACCCAGCAGGTAGCATGCAGGAGTGGGACACTTAGCCTTACCTCACCATTGCATATACCATGGAAAACAATGCAGACAGTCATGTATGTGATGAGGATGCATGGGACAACATTAATATAGAAAATAAACAGATGGCCATCTAAGACAGATAATGACACATATTGCAAACTGGTCATGCAGGCTGCCTAGTAACATGCCGCAACACTGAGAGAATTGCAGGAATGTCTAGCAAGTACTGGCTGTGCAATACCTGTGTCAACAATCGCTTGTACTCTGCATAAATGTGGCCCATGCATTAGGGAAATCAGATGGGCAGTTGTTCTACAGGAAACATCAGCCAGGGCTCTCTACAGGTAGCATACACATAACATTAAAAGTCCCCCAAAGACATGTGTTGCAATGTGTAATGGTGAATCAAGACCAAGTACGAAACCTACAGACAGTATCAATTAAGATACATGTGCTGCACAAGCAATAGCTCACTCCACCTCAGGCCCACCATCCCCATCTGTACCTTGCTGGTGCCAGTGTACACCTGTATGTCTGCCATTCATTAGCAGGGACTAGGCCGGTGCACATGGTGTTCTGAATTTGGGACACTGCAAAATGACACTCATATGTAGCCCATAGTTGTTAAACATCTGCAAAAAGGCTGAGAATGGGGGGGTGTCATCCTGAAACACAACAGTGAACTGAAGCAGACATCCAAAGCTCGCTAAGAATGGCTGTATCTGCAGACAGTCAAGGTCATGAATTGTGGCAGACATAACCTTGGCTCCACACCAATAGTGAAGGCACTGTGTGACCTCCAAGGGCTGTGCACATGAGTTGATCTTGCAATCTTGCAGAGTTGGGGGACGTTTGTCAGGCAGAGTGACCAAATACTGGCAAATGCAGATGGCCCATGCTAGTATATCCCTTCCAGGAATAGTGACTGCTTTAGTACACTGAATAATTGGTGCAACAGACCATCATGTTAAGGGTGGGCACACTTATGCACCCACAGATTGTATGCATTTCAGTCAGCATCTGCACACGTAACACATTTGTTTGATACTGCATTTGATTGCATAGGTCATATGTCGCATATCAGGTTTGTGTAATGTTAACGTGCAGTACTGTGGCCCCAGGCATATCAGTGAAGAGAGTACCATGTCAATAAGGGTGTGTACACTCCTCATAACCACAGTAAGGTTTGAAGGTTGCCAGTGTAATTGTATTTTATTGGTCATACATGCACTGCTGATGATGAGATCTGTAAATCAGACATCAGGCATTCACTATTGACGTGTGTCCACATATCATCCCAGGTATCTGTCAGAAAAACACATAGGGGCTGTGAGCAGCAGAGCAAACATAATTGACACACATATACACATTCATCAATGGCATGTACACCTGTGAGATATGGTGCACAGTACATGCCAAGGTGCTGAACAGGTGCACAACAATACTGTTTACATGGGTGCAATGTGTTCCAAGGGAAGGGGCATCACCTACTAACACAACCCATGCATCACAGAGATGTATAATGTTGGTAACAGGGATTGACTATAGCTGCAGTGCATGCTGTTGAGTGCCATATGTCATGCATGTTGACGGATGGGTAATGAGAGGTCTCTGTGTAATATCCTTGTGCAACCTCACCTGTAAGTGTGTGTGTGTGTGTGTGTGTGTGTGTGTGTGTGTGTGTGTGTGTGTGTGTGTGTGTGTGTGTGTGTGTGTGTGTGTGTACAGTTAAGCAATGATGTATAGGTCTTAAAGTATGTTTCTTGTTTTCCCCCTCACAGGTGGCGAGGTGGGTCAGGGTCCCTCCTGCAGGCAAACTGATGTTAGTATCCATAAAGACACTGACAATGATGATAGGTGTGTTGAAGCACAGGTAGGTTTGTTAGGGGCTGAATCTGTGCCATCGTTTGACATCCCAGTGTTATCCACTCATCCCCACACACAGTCAAATTGCCTATACATACCCTGTCACCAGTGGCCATGGATGAGGGATAGTTGGTGGATGGTGGCATGAGACAGGACAGTGTGGTGTCTATGGCATGTGTGCCTGGATACAGCAGCCATAGCTGAATGCCTGGTGAGGTACCACACAGACAGATGTACAGGGGTGCTCATAGGAGGGCTGCTGGTCATCATGCCGCTGGCAGAAGTGCCACATCTGATGCCACCAGATGCATGTTTCAGGCCATCATGGAGGTGCAAGCATGTATGGAATGGTATACCACACAGGGTCTGATGCTGCAGAGAGCTACTCATTCTGCTGTTATTGACAACATTCGTGATCTTGCAGGTGCCCACCATTATTTTGCAGAGTTTCTGGACAGACAGTTTGGCGAGATGTTGGGAATCCTCAGCCATGGAATGTCTGTGCTTGAGCATATGGTGGGAGTAGTGTGATGGTCACATGGACATAGACCAGTAACACCAAGAGATGGAGGTCGACATGGACTTGTAAAAAAGTCAGAGCCGCTCCCCTAGTGGCAGTACCAGCCCCAGCACTGCAGGGGGTGCTGTCCACACCACAATATAGGAGGCCACATGCACGTGGCCCTGGCTGGTTCCAAGAGGGACCCAGATCCAGCGGGCATATGTCATCATCAGGGGAGAGTACCATATCATGGCTTGTACCTGGTGGTGCCCGTGGAACCCCTGGCGGGCACAGTTCTCATGTCCATTTCCAGAGATATTGAACTGCACATCCTGCCAGCTATGGTCTGCAGCTTTCCAACAAACCCCTGTATATGGCAGCCCCATGGCAGAACTGTGTGCATGCATGCACACACACATCACCGACACAGCTAGGGCAACCCCATATCTACACACACCACATCTGCACATCCCAATTAATAATGAAACCCCCTAAGACACACACATGATATCAAATGAATGGCTCAGCCTAGGTCTCTGGCAGACCTACAACACACCCTGTGCATATGATGATACCTGCGCCGCATCCTTGTCATCCATAACATTGATGCAGGGACAGGCTAATATGGTTCTGATGCACAGGGTAATGTACTTTGGTGTACGAATGTAATGCTGTGTAACATGTTTTTAGCACTAACGTTTAATGCTTACATGTGTAGCTGTCCAGCCATGATACACTATAGCTGTTATTAACACTGAGTGATTGTGGTCTCCATAATGTATTCCATGTGTGTTGTAGGTGTCTATGTGTCAGCAGGATCTTGGTCTGCTGTTGTTTTCTACAAGGGGTATGGCACTGTGGTGCACCTTGACTGTGCCATATCCTGGGTACAGCTGAACACAAGTCACAGGTCTATATAATAGTTACTGCATGTGCCACATGCCTGATAGGTCTATGGGGTGTATACAGGTGAGTGCATGGTGGCTGTCAGCAGCCCTTCTACAGTGGACAATTGTAAGTGTACTGGGTGATACACACCACATGTTTGTGTATAACACAAACACACAGAGGCTTTGGTGTTGATGCAATACACAGAGAATACTGTACACATGGATGTATGTACTTCTGCAAGGAACCCATTTTAGCCTATGTAATTCCACCAAGACAGAATAGGCACAACATCACATTGGGAAATAACCAGTCTGCTAGTTTAATTATATTGACGATGGTACTGGCAGGGTATATGCCCCCTTCCCCAATGCAGTGCAATCCTCAACTTGGTAAACATGGGTGTGCTGGTTTGGGTGGCACAGCCCTATCCTTTAGAGGGTGTGGGGTGGTGCAGAACCGCAGATAGTGTGATTATCAACTACTTAATGTGTTAACATGAACTGTACAGTATTACAGCCAACTAAGCGGGGGGGGGGTACACTCAACAATAGTCGCAATGATGGTGGCTGTGTCTACAAGATATACACCCAGCTATATATACCAACCCCAATATCGCTGTTCAGCTATACAGTGGGGGAGAAGGCATTTACACATCTACTACTAGTTTTGATGGAATGAATTTCCACAGGATGATACCTGTAAGATGTTAGCATTTGCCAGTCAGTTCTTGGACAGATGACCTCCTGGGACATGTATATTCTGCAATCTTAACTAGACACCTTCACATACACACACACTATTACTTGGCAACACTGGGACTAGAACCCCTACCTAGGTACGTAGTGCTACTAATGTTTGTGTTCTTAATTGCACATACCACACAACTTTTAGGATGAGGTGTGTTCCAGGTTCCA